>NC_090190.1:19831940-20155511 GCF_024679245.1 Pseudorasbora parva
AATTATGCAGAACTTTAAGGCTTTATATGACGTAAACGAATGAGTTATAAATAAAAAAAAATCAACCCCCTCACAGTTGTCATGAAGGTCAAAATTAGCCTTATAGGCCAAAACCACAATTTGTACCAGGCTGTAGACATGTTTTTTTTCAGCTGTAAAGTGAATTTTAACATGGGGCTCAATGAGATTCTGCCCCCTTCTGGAGCCTGTCGAGAAATTGCAGTTTACATTACTTCCGTATTGGCTTTAAGAGAGATTGCGGGAGGTTGCCGCTTGGTTTAGCTCCACGAGTCGGTGGGCGGGGAAGCAGGTGGTGTTTCTGCAGGTTATGACGTCAATGGTCGACCTATTCTGAGATCGATCATTTGCTGGGCCTAGAGTCAATAAAAGCTTTTCTTTAAATAGCAAGTACGTTTTCCGCACTGAAACGTACAGGATATTCTTATATCACGATGAACTTGTATATCAAAGGCTCAAGGGAAAAGTGATTTCTCAATTCATCAGCGCCTGTCTCATTAACATCATTTTTTTTTAAAATGTTTATTTTATTTTTTGAACTGAAAATGTTGCTTTCTGAGAGAGTGAGCAAGAAAACAAGCTGTTTACTGTAATTACTTTGAATAAGTCACGGTAAAAATGGACAAGGTTATTTGTGGACATATTGCGAGCGTTATTACATAAATAGGTAATCAGCCAATATAGTGATGAAGAAAACAAACTCAGGCATTGATTTCAGCTAACACCACAACTGAACCACTGACACCAGGCTCGGCTTCGGGGGACCACATCTGCAGGTTATTAAAAGACAGGACAGCAATTAATATGCATCAACACAGTCTCAGTTCTGCGCTTTCTGGCTCTCTCAAAAGCAAAGCTGTGCTATACAACATTTACTAATACAATAAAATACTTTTTCTGCGTTTCCCTTGCATTCATTTTCTTTCAAAAACATGTACCACTAATTACAACACATCTTTTAGAAAGACATTAAATAAAATGTCAAAAATAATTATAATATGCTAATTTAATACTCAGCTACTTTCTAGTTAATCACATTCAGCATTACACACGTGTGAAAACATGGGTTAACATTCTGTCAGTTCATCAGGTTTAGGTGCATAAATAGCTGTGCATAAATAACGACATTTGGACACACCAAGTGATGATGTGAAGCATTAAAACGTCATCCACTGATACTGATCTAAATCTTGAATTAATCTGTTATGCTATCACTTTACTACAGAGCTCATTTGCAAAGTACCTGTCCCGGTCAAATCTAAAGTTGTTCTAACAAGAGCGCGATATATTATTTTAAAACAAAAATGAACATATTTCCCATATACTTATAAGAATATGAATGGCAATATGTGCACAAAGACATAAAAATAAGATCCTAACAAAAGATCCTTTATTTCTGGGAGGGAGGGGTGACTTAAAGGTGCACTATGTAGGATTTTTGCAGTAAAATATCCAAAAACCACCAAGCCAGTAGGGATGTCCCGATCCGATCACGTGATCGGAAATCGGGCCCGATCACGTGATTTCAGACTCGATCGGAATCGGACGTTACATCCCGATCAGGACTCGGATATATATGTATATTCTGGGGTGAGACAAAGTGAGCACTTGCACCGCGGTTCATCTCACATCTGATGACGCAATAATATAGGTTGTAACTTGAAAATAATGCTTTATGTAGGCGGCTATGTTTCTGTAGACACGTACTGGCTCCTCAGTGATACATTACAACAGCGCTAATAAAAGAAAACCGTGGGCAAAACGGTTTATCTGTGTAAACTTTGTTCAATTCATGCGAGTGCTGCCGTATTGTCATTGAATATGAGTAGTCATTTTCACCGTCATCACCCGTGTGTAGAGAAGACGCGAATGAGAACGCGCGCGCTGATCTGTCTCTGTGCATCATCCGAAAGCGCGCACTCGTCTCACAGCGTGCAAATATTGAGTTCTCTTTCAAGTCTTGTGGTTGAAACGGACCAACTCACACAAGAAGTACGTCAACATGTCCATCTTGATGAGTATCCAAGCAGACATATAGTCTGAATATGCTTTAAGAGGACTTTATGCAGCCGAGAAAGACAACGCAGAGCCTTCCATTAGGTCTAAAAGGGGCAGTAGCCGTGCTGTTTATTGTCAAAGAAAAGATAAGGAATCAAATCACTCACTGCTCTTGATTGAATAGCTTTTGTAAGGATTAGTCTTTAATTTAAACAGTTAAATATGCATTTTACATTTGATTAGCCTACTTTATTCAATTTCTCTACCTAAAAACTAATGTTACACCTATAAAAACCTGAAAAGCATTGTTAATTACACTTCAGTCAAATTACACTTCAAATATTTTTTCCCCAAAGTTGATTTATGTCATTGTAGGCAGTTATCATCACGATGATTTCATTTCAAGTGTTCGTTTTTTAAATAAGTTTAGTTTTAGTTAGTTATTTGATGCTATAAAAACGGCTGTGTGATGTCATGATTGACAGCGGAGATCGACATCATCTCTGAGTGAAGAAATTGTCACTAAGGCACTAACAGACTTTTTTCAGGATTATTGGGAGCAGATTATTTAATTTAATTTCCATAACTGTTTATTTCACACCAACATAATTAATTGTTCTGCATCTGCAACTCCGGTCCAGGATTTTTTTAATTTTAATGTTGCACTAAAATCCAAAAGTGAAGAATTTATGTTATTTATTACTTGATTGTTCAAGCTACCTCACAGAAGTGCTCTGTTTGTTAGAGTTGTTGAGTGTAAAAATAAGGTGAATAAAATAAAAAATAAGGAACATCCTGGTTTGTTTTTTTCACTCTTCTTTATTCTTTTTTTATGTATTATAGAAGTATCGGATCGGGACTCGGTATCGGCAGATACTCAAAATCAAATGACTCGGACTCGGACTCGAAGGCAAAAAAACCTGATCGGGACATCCCTACAAGCCAGTGTTATATATTTTGTTCAGTTGAGGTCTTACAATATCCCAAATGTTTCCAACTATTTGTACATTTTGAGAAAAATCGCTATTTTAACCAAGAAGCTGGGACGTGTAAGGGAGTCGCCTGTCAATTGCGTCATATCTGCGTTACCCCTAGCTTCCATGTTTTTTTTTTTATTGGTTAGAAACGCTTTTACTCTTAGCAGTGTGCAACAAGTGTCACATCAGTCGCTAAGCGAATGCACAGAGTAACGTCATAATTTTAAACACACTTTAATGTATGGGATATGATAAACAGAGCTGCAATACCTCATACTCACGGCCGGAAAAGCAGAAATGGCACCGGTGACTGTGTCCCATCGTAATAAAAGTCTCGCAGCTTGCGAAGCGTGTGTTCGGGTAACAATCGCTCCAGCGGCCTTGGTCAGCTCCACAACACTCGGTCCAGCTCTGCTTTATACTAGAGTAACGTTAATAATCGCATCCATGAACATGATTTCTGCCCGAGTCCTATCCAGATTCTTTTCAACCAGCTGTGAGTTGAAGACCACACGTCCCAAGATTCTGAGTTCAAACTTGGCCATTAAGCTACACCTTTGTTTTGAATAGGCGCCCTCTAGAGGACGGAACAGTTACATAGTGCAGCTTTAAAGGTGGGGTAAGCGATATTTCAAAAATGCTTTAAAAAAATTATCTTGGCCGAGTACCAAAACAAGAGACAGAAAGAGAGAGATGGCAAATAAAAAAACAAACATGGAAAATGTCAATGAAGCAAAGGAAGGCTTACGATCAGACAAAAGGTATCAGCTTTCCAGCGCCGGACAGAACTCAAAGAGCGGGAAGGCCTGCAGTCGGACACAGAGGTTGCTTTATTTCTTCTCGATAGGTGAGTAACATTGATTTTGTTTTGTTTCACAGAACTAATATATGCTGGCTTTTGCTTGAATATGCACTTGTGTCACGTTAGCTGGTTTGTCCATTTGCAATCGTATTGTCTTCACTTGATAATAAAGACCCATTAATTTCCACACTCGATAAGCCTGCTTTAACATGTTTCCATTTCAACTGTCAGCTCCCAAGGTGTGTCCGAAAAGTAAGATAATAAACTCCTGATATATGTTTGTTTCCATTGCATCCTCTTTTTTGTAATCGCTATAACCCTCTATTTTTGGGATATAAAGGATGACTTTTTCATTGAATATTCGACTTGGATTACCACAGTAACAAACATTGCTTTCACTTATTGATGGCATCATACCCTTGGCCGGCTGGCACAGCAGATTCTGCCATAGTCGTTGCCTGCATTGTATACGTGTGTGTGGGGCAGAGCTATAAAAATAGTGGTGAGACCCTTTTGGGGCAGGGACATGTTTGTTTTGGTGATTTGAAATATCAACATCAGTTACCAGAAAGAACTGAGGAAAATTAAGGGTATGTTTACATGACAACAATGTACTAAAAAATTTACACAGTGTGTCAAAATGATCCCCATTCATGGGTAATGGCTGTTGACGTCAAATGTTTTTGAGGCAAAATGTCAAAGCTTTAGGCCAAGCATTTTCTGAAAAATGAACAAAATTCCAAGTGAAAAAAGTTACACAACAACAGAACCACTGTTCTTTCAATACCATTTGCTTAATTGGGATGTTAGCCATTTTTAAAACCAAGGAGGGGAAGTACTCCTTGTATCTAATATACAGTACCAAAATATGTTGTATCTTTGACAAGTCCAGGAATCTGTGGCATGTATGTATTCTTTTCAATTTACAACAAACAGAGGACTGTACAGCAGATAATCCTCAATCATTTATCACAACAAAGAAAAGGACCATATTTCCCCATATCATCACCAGTCAGCTGACTTTATTCACACTGGCTCAGTTATGAGTCACCTTCACAGTCTGGACTTTTCCTGCAGGCTTTATCAATCTGTGTTATGCAGGGGAAGACTGAGATACACTCTATGAGGGTCCAATGAGGGGCCCTTGCACACCCTGGGAACACATGAAAGCTCAAGTCCTGAGAAAACGGGCACAAGCAAATTACAGTGAAATCAATCATAGTGAACAGTTCCACCCATTTACCTTCCATTTATTATGCTTCATCAGATCCTGCATATCTAAACTGTCTGTCTCTGAATTTATTTATAACTATGAAGTTTTTTTGTTGTTGTTGTCACTTTTAAATAAAAGAATATATTTTGAGAAATGTTTTTATGTTCATACAATGGAAGTAATCAAATGGAATAATCACCAAAACTTTTTGGTTTCCATCTTCTTTTGTTTTCTGCTGAAGAAAGAAAGAAAGTCATACAGTTTTTAAATGAGGTGAGGGTGCGTAAAATTATGATGGAAGTTTTATTTTCGGTATAAGGAAGTGCTTTTGACTGCATATTTCACAACCTGATGCATGTTATTCTACAAGAAACAACTCTTCTGAAACCTTTCTCATAGTTGTCATATGATGAAAAATAGTACAAAGCAGTACAGCCCATTTAATTGAATGTAATGGACAGATTTTTTGCTTATTACGAACGCATCCAGACCTTCAGCTCTGTGAAGGGGTTCAAAGGTATCTTGTTGTCTCTTCAAGAGAAAATTTCAAAGAATACTGTCTTCAGAAAACAGACGAAAAGGCAAATTGCATTCTTTCCTGCAGATATAAATAAAAGAGCTCTTATAAAAAGCAGTAATTATACTAATCGCTCATCAGCATTCATGCATTCCTGTTTCCCCAGCCGGCTGTCAAGCTTCTAATAAGCGGTCAGCAAGGCAACTAATTAATTATACTGATAATTTTCTGCTGTACTAATACTGTTGTAATATGCTGAAGTGATTCCATCAACTTCCTCTGGGATCCGTTGTGTGTGAAGCCAATTACTCATATTGCGCTCTTGGTTATGTACAAGTTCCTAATTTTCCAACAAATGATTCTGCACATGGATCAGTCACTGTATCTTCTGTCATCATGAAATGTAATTCATTTAGCTTTATGTAGGAAATGAACTAATCAAATACGTTTTGGAAAGTCAGGGTCATTATCTTTTAAATATCTGAAGTTAGTTCGTGCAAATGTACTTTTATTGTGTTAATGTGGCACTAAATGCAAACACAGCAAACACAGAAGAGAAAATGAAAGTGGTTTAATTTGAAAATAATAACAAGTCAATTTTTACAATGCCGATTGTTTCAAAGCAGCTTCACAGTGTTAACAGGAAAATAATGCAACAGAGTTTGATTCAGCTATACAGCCGCTCTGGAGAAAATGCTGATGTCATATTGCTTATTTCAATTTTATCATATAGTAACAATGTGGGCAGATCAGTAATTTAGTTGATATAGTTAATTTAGTTTAGTAATTACATTTTTTAGGATATTTAGTTGAAATTTTAGTAAATTTTGAGTACTGTGCAGGCCAAACTGAGCAAGCCAAGCCAAAGAAAGAGTTTTTCTTCAATATTATTCTCAAGTGCACTAGTTTGCTGTCTAAAAGCTTTCTAATGCTGGCTCAGTACCATCGTAATATTACAAGGTCTGCAAAGTACATCAGTGGCTTGGAAATAACTTAAATTGAATACAAAATCCATAAATAATGACAATCTCAACTTTCAATGTGGGGCTTTTTGAACTTTCAGGAAAACAATAAGGCTGTTATAAAGAGATCAAACAGAAACACCACTTGACTGCTGTGATCTTCAGATAGACTAGTTCACTACAGTTCACCTTAGTCCTCATTAAGCAGAAGAAGCGGTATGGGGAGCAGTTGCGACTGTCATTTACGAATAACTACACAGGAACATATAGTAACACTCTATTAATTTTTAGTATTAATTTTCTATAACAGGGGGATTAGAAGAAAACAAGAAACTACAAAAAAATGTTTAATGTCCACAGAATTTTACAATTACAATATTCCTTGTAAAATAACAGGGCAAGACTAGTCCAGATATGGTGTTCAGACTTTATAAAACTGGCCTGTTTTTTAATGCATTAGGTAAAACATATCATTGTCAGACACAGACGAGGACACAGATGGATTAGTGCAAGTGCAAAGTTTATTATCAGAGGTAACAGACACAGGTGATACTTAGAAGGGTGGTGACACTCAGACAAAGGACGATGAAGGTGAAGACAATGATGATGGTGAAGACGAAGAAGATGATAGAGACGAAGATGATTAGAGGTGAGGGCTTCGAAGAGGGACAGGTAGTCGAGGTTGGAGCGGTGCAAGACCAGACAGTGAGTGTGAAGATGAGCCAGGTTGATATAGTGTGACTGGTGATGGTGCCCAGGTGTTCAGAATGCCGGTGATGGTGAACGAGTGGGCGTGGCAGTGTCTGATGGCTGTGAGGGCGTGACAATCATACGGCAACTTTTGAAAGGCTCATTTAGATTTTTGTAGATATTTACTTCAACAGAGGGACCACAAAGGAATAATTTTACACAGAAATATCAGTTATATTACTATGTTCGGTTATATTACTATACTGACGGACTTTCATAAATATAGCAAGTTTTAATGGGGAAAAAATACTGAAGTCAACATCAGATATTGAATTAAGATTAAAAGAATTCTGAAGCATTAGAAGCATTCATTTTTCACCAGACTGAGATAGAATCCTTGGAAAATGTCCATATGGTAAGAAGGGTGCTCCTCTCTTCATTTCCGTGCTCTCAGGGTCACATTATAGCAGTAGGATAATTGAGCAAAATGTCGCAGGCAAAAGGCCCATTGTCAATAGCATATGCAGCTTTCTGTTGGTTTTCTGGGTGGAACTTTTTTCTCCATCACACAAAAGAAATTCCATTAAAATGACTAAATTTTATGCAAAATTTTGCTGATCAGCAATAAATGTGACCGTAACAATTATTTCCAAGTCTTCGGACGTAAATATGTTGTAGTAATTAATATAAGTTATACCACATACCCTAATGATCTCACTTTAGTATAATTATTATCTCTTCTGTAGGGTCTATTTGCCAAATCCCTTCCAAAAGTGTGATGGCTCTTTTGAACAAAGGCCTGAGCATTCCTTAATTAATAAAGCTGATGGACTGGTACGAGAAACCCAATGAGTATATATATTGGTCTTAGCGGCCCATGCCATGTGAGTATATGCGGCGGTTCTTACTGCAGCACGGTGGAAGAATCAATTTATCGACAGCATGAGTTGTGGCAGGTCATCACGGCTGCAAGAATGTATGTTGTGAAAGGGGAGTCTTAAGGCGACATCAAGCTGGAAAACTTGCTTAACAACCAAAACACCATCCAGGTTCAGGTGTTCCAATCACTTCCATGGCCACATGTGTATAAAATCAAGCACCAAGGCATGCAGACTGTATCTACAAACATTTGTGAAAGAATGGGTCACTCTCAGGAGCTCAGTGAATTCAAGCGTGGTACCGTGATAACAGGGCTGGATCTAACTCTTTGGTTGCCCTAGGCGAGATTGAGTTTTGCGCCCCTCAATTTAAGCATTTATTAAACTATACAAACAAAAAATGGTCTTATAGTTACTCCAACACTTAAAAAAGCTAATTATGACTTAAATGATACACTAATAAATTGCCCATACAAAATATCGCCTATAGCAAATGCTGGCCCTGCGTTATAGGTTACCACCTGTGTAATAAATCAATTTTGGGATTATTTCTAATAATAATATTCCTCACTACTAAATATCCCACCAAGAATTTTCGCAGATATTTAACAAATTATGACTTCTTCTTTCTCTTTTTCCGTCCCTGTGCACCGCTTCATTTTTGATGAATGCAGCAGATGAGCTCTTGCTTGACCTGAACTAATAATCACCTTAAAATAGTCAATAATTACCATATATAGCTAATAATCAAGTTGACGAGTAATTCAACGTGTGGCTGAGGGAGCACCCTAGGATGATAACGTTTAATAAACATGTTGTATTTGTTCTAATTCTATGATTAATGGGAAATAAGCCTAAGGGCGGCACTAGAGGGCGACTGTGCCCCCAACACAATTGTCACCCTAGGCAACTGCCTATATTGGCAACTGCCTAGATTGCCTATAGCAAGTGCCGGCCCTGTGTGATAGGTTACCACCTGTGTAATAAATCAATTTTGTGATTATTTCTAATAATAATATTCCTCACTACTAAATATTCCACGGTCAACTGTTAGTGGTATTATATCAAAGTGGAAGCAATTGGGAACAACATCAACTCAGCCACGAAGTGGTAGGCCACGTAAAATCACAGAGCGGGGTCAGCACATGCTGAGGCACACAGTGAGCAGAAGTCTCCAACTTTCTGTAGAGTCAATAGTTACAGATCTCCAAACTTTGTCTGGCCTTCAGATTAGCTCGAGAACAATGCATAGAGAGCTTCATGGAATGGGTTTCCATGGCCAGGAGAATAAACCCTTTTCACATTTCCGGGTTTATTAGAAGCAGAATAGTTGGGTTAACTTTTATAGTGAATAGAGAATAGATTTTATAGAGAATACAAAAAATATATATATTTTTTTGTGTGTGAGAAAGACTCCACAATAGTGATTACCCAAGTTTCAAAAAGAAGGGGAAAAATAGACTGAGGTTGATAACGGCAGTCAAAAGAGAGAAAGATGATAGTCACTCCTGTAGATGCTCAATTAGAAACATACAACGGTAACTTTTTTTTGTAACTGTATCCAAAAGTAATATAATACAAAGTATTAGTGTTATAACATATATACAATATCTGTACATATAGTAGGATATACTATTAAAACACATCAGCACAGTATGTGTAAAGGGTCTATGGTACTTGCCTGACTGCATTGTGCCAAGTGTAAAGTTTGGTGGAGGGGGATTATGGTGTGAGGTTGTTTTTCTGGGGTTGGGCTTAGCCCCTTAGTTCCAGTGAAAGGAACTCTTAATGCTTCAAAATACCAATCCATTTGGGACAATTGTATGCTCCCAAATTTTGCCTTCTACACAGAGCCAATAAGAACAGCAGATCACATGGACTCCACACATATCAGATGTGGGCCGGATCTGGGTCAACATTATTTGCTTCTTTCTTCCAGACACAAAAGTTTATGCTCCCCCTGAGAGTGTCAACCATGAGAAGGTGAGAGCATGTGGTCTTGTCACCAGGGCCGGCCCGTGGCATAGGCGGAATAGGCAAATGCTAAGGGCGCCACTCGTCCATAGGGGCGCCAAAAATGAGTGATTTTTCCGGTTTTATTACTGTTACATTTTATTGATATTAATTCGAAATATTACCCCCCCAAAAAACCTTAAACAAATTCCCATTGCCGCATCAATCTCCTCCTGCCCAGCAAGTGCTTTAGTGTGTCCGATATTGAACGCGCGATCAGTTTAACGTTGGGAATTTGTTGTTGCGTCGCCTCTCGCGCATCTAATGTAGACAGGAATGTGCTTGTTCGCTCGCGCCAGTAAAAGTTGGAAAGTAGCCTACCGGTAACTATTTATGGCCAATGTGTCAAAAAGACCGAAGCCCTCTGATACAGGAAAGATAAGGAATAAGGGGATAAAGACAGAGGTAAAGTGATAAAATGAATGAACAGTTTATCTAAATGCATTAGCCTATCTAAATATGAATGTTTGCTAATTAATTCCAGTTATTTTTATCTTAAACTTTATGTAAGCAACTGTTCTGGGTGATCAGAATCTGTAAAAAACATATATAATTTTTTTAATAGCCTAATGTTTTTACACAGTTGTGCAATTGTAAGGGGATATATGGCGTTTGTAAAATTTATTTTCTGAAATTAGTAATGATATTTATATACAGGTTTATCTAAAATAGCTACAAGAAAATTAATAAAATGCACACTAAATATACAAATTTCTTAAAAAGTTTAATTCATGGTGAAAACATGAGCATGCATAGTTTAGTGGAGGATATACGTACACACACATTTTTGTATATATATATATATATATATATATATATATATATATATATATATATATATATGTGTGTGTGTGTGTGTGTGTGTGTGTGTGTGTCCTTGTTTATATTACATTGTGGGGAACAAATGTATAAGGATAGTAATAGCTGATAGTAATATCTCCTCCTGACGTACAAATCTCTAAATGGACTTGCACCACAGTATCTGACTGATCTACTCCATCCTTACAACCAAGTCCGGTCCCTGCGGTCCTCAGACAAGGACCTGCTTGCTGTCCCAAAGCCCAGGCTACGGACGTTTGGTGATAGAGCCTTCTGTGTTGGTGCTCCTTCACTCTGGAACAAGCTTCCTCATTCCATCCGCTCTGCATCATCTCTAGCAACCTTTAAAAAACAACTTAAAACACATCTCTTCACTGAGGCCTATGGTCCATAACTGCTCGGTTTTCTCTCCCTCCCCCCTTCCCTTCCCTTGCTGTTTGTTAAGCGTCCTTGGGTTTTGTGAAAGGCGCTATATAAATTAAAGTTATTATTATTATTATTATTAATAACTTTTCAACCGGCTCATTGAAAAGTGAGCCGGTCCCCACTTTTCAAAAGGCTTATAAATCATACAGGATGAGTTTTTTTTAGAAAGTAAAAATGCAGAATGTTTCCTGTGATGGGTAGGTTTAGGGACAGTGTGTGTGTGTGTGTGTTTTTTTTAATAATTAAAAACAACCAATATATAAAAACCTTGATACAAGGGGCACCAAGTAAAATCTTGCCTAGGGCAGCAAATTGGTCAGGGCCGGCCCTGCTTGTCACACAGGAACTTTTATCACAGCTTATATAATGTGATCATCAGTTGTACAAAGTATAAAACATACAATACTAACCAGACAACTCTCCCCTTTTGCTTCACATAATACAAAGATCTGATCTCTGCATGCATGGAAAGCGATCCAGCCAAGTGGATTGATTTGGAAAAGATCCTCCTCCATGACTGGTTCCAAGCATTGATTCTAACCTAAAAATGTTAAATGTAAGACACCACCATGAGAGGCAGAGCGAGAAACAGAAGCAACACAGAGAGTTTACCAGAGAAAAAAAAAACGTATGTGCCTTAAAGAAAAAAGTAAGGATTCACATGTGTGTATTTAGACGTGATGAGAAGGAACAAAAATCCTCACTTGCGAGGAAAAAAAGATGAGAGCACAGCTTACATGCACAAAGAATATTTATATAAATATTTATGTGTGTGCGTGGGAGAGTGTGTATGTGTGTGTGTGTGTGCTTAATGTATTTATACCAAATAGAAAACAAAACAATTGTGTATGTGTGTGTGTGCGCGCGCGTGTGCGTGATAACCATTTTAAGGAACACTGGATATGAATTAAATTAATGTCTTATAAATGTTGGATTAACTACATTCAAGTTAATCATTAATTACTAGTGTATTTATGCTTAACTAATGGATACTTCTGGAGCCTTAAACTAAAGTGTTACTGGTGTATTAAGTGTTTATGAAGTGTTGCTATTTAATTGCCAGAGTGTACTGGGTGGTTAGGTCATTGCTAGGTGTCAGGGCTCAGTAATGAGGATGACCTGCTAGTTTGGGCCCAGTGTAAGAGCGTTTTGGCTAGTTAGCAGACCTGTCACTTGCTTTTTGGTCCGGTACGGTGGTTCTATTTAAAAATGAACATCGGTCTGGGGAGTCTGCTCTGTATTTTCTACTGCACAAGAGGCGCAATAAAAGAGCATTATTTGAATGCGTCTGTACACAATTGGATAGTCCTTCAACCAATCAGACCACACGAGGCATGATCAACAGGTAACATCCCATAATTTTTCTTTCTATGTCCTTCATCGTGTTAAACCCGCCAATAGAGCGTCAGGTGGATAAGCCAGTCTGTGATTGGTTCCCGCAAAAGTGTAAAAGAAGCAGTAGAGACTGTACAGGTTTCCAGACTGAGTTGCCAGTCGAAATCAAATCGCCGGCAGATCAGGCTGGGTTACCCAGTCTAGTATTGCAGTGCAAGAAGTAAAAAGTAAAGTGTACTTTGTTTTTTTCAGGATATATTCATTGTTGTTGCAGATTGCGCTAATTTGTTGATTGATTTAAGATTGTCTTGAAAGCAAAAAGCAAATATATGCTGAAAAATGCAATATTTTGAGTACACCCTAAGTATTAGAGCTGTTGTATTTAATTAAGAACACATTACATTAAATGAATACATTTATTAGCTAAGTGCGTGATTTGTATACTTGTACACGGTAAGTAAGGGATAATGTACACCTAGCTAGTGATCAGGACCCCGACGCGAAGCGGAGGAGGTAATCCCGCTTATTACACGGCTACTAGTCTCAAATAAATAATTATTAGACACAAAATATTGTCTTGAGATTAAATATTTTATTAGCTCTTCCGCAAAGCTTCCGCAAAGAAAAACAGTTCCAACCTGCTTTAAGCCTTTATCTATTGCTGAAGATTCGCCATATGCTCTTGCTAAATGTTGAAAAGGAATGCTGAAAGGGTTAGTTCACAAGTTATCATAGGTGTATGACATTCTTCTTTCAGACAAATACAATCGGAGAGTTAAATTTAAAACGTCCAGGCTAACGCTAATCCAAGCAGTAGTTGTAATTGTGTTTGAAGTCCATAAAAAATGCAGCTGTCCGTCAAATAACGTGCTCCACACGACTCCGATGGGTTAATAGAGCCTTCAGATTCGAATCGATGCGTTTGTGTAAGAAAAAGATCTATATCAAAAACGTTATAAAGGAAACCTTCCATTGTAACCCACGGCTGTTTAAGCCACAAGATGGCGCCAGCGTTAAGCATAGAAGTAGTACCAGTCAAGATAACTCGTACCCGTATGAGCGGTTGTTATCTGGAAATGGGCGATTGACCAATCAGAATCAAGTATTTCACAGAGCCGTGTAATAACCTCTAATAACAGATCAAACTAAATTGTAATGTGGACCTCATGCACTTTCTGTAAAGCTATACTTTAAAACGATATATATATTGTGAAAAGTGCAACACAAATGTGAATTGAATAACATCACACATCCAAGCTCTGTGTGCTATTAAGGACCGTTCATTAATAAGCACAATCCGTGATATGTGGGGTCAGACAGAAGATTTGCTTCATTTATTTTATGTTCAGAAAACTTCATCAACACAGGAGTGCATGTTTAATGATCTAGAGCCTAATGCCACATCTATAACGATTTCCCTTGTCTAGTTCTGTGTCACGGACCACAGTGCTGATCATCAGAGACATGTACAACGATAAGGTCATATGCTAGCAGTACTCTGGAACAAAAGTAATTCGATTTTATCCAGCATACAGGAGCTTTTAAGTTACAGATGCAAAATAAAAAAGATAATTGAATTACCACATAAAAACATGTTAAATAACAATATTAAAGTCTAAAAGCAAATGACTTTCTACAGTGTTGCTAAAAATGCTTTTTGCTTCTCTAGATTTCATGACAATGTAAAAAAACAACAACTAAAATTAGACTTAACGCTATTAACACTATTTTTCTAGTTTAATTTGATGATTTGCATTTATGATAACTTTAAACCCACATGCTAAAACAGTTAGCTATGTTATGGCTGTTTGGGGTGAAGATAGTTAAAAAGAATTACAACCAACCCCTTATGATGATTTCAGTTATCAATCACATCTCCTGTTTGTCACGTTCTGTTCAGTTAATTTGAGTTTTCCTTGACCGTCCATTTGTTTCCATTTGCGTGTTACCTGTTCTTTGCTGCCACTCATTAGTCACCACGGACACCAACTCATTAATCACCGCTGTGCTTCCTTTGTCAGTCATCACTGTGTAGTTATGTGTTCTGTTCGGTGTTCAGTCACATTAATGTGTTGTGTGTATTTCCCTTGCCTGGTTGGATTGCTACCTGTTGGATTACTTAGTGTTTGTGTTGGAATCTTATTCTTTAGTGTCTTCATCTTCATCCCAGCACAAACTGATGACACTGTTAAGACAGTCATGTGAAGTTTTTGTTGCATACTGTGGGATTTTTGTGGTAAATATGATTCCATCATAGTTTATGCGCATGTCTTCTTATCGGATAAAAAAATTATCCACCTCAACTGAGCACATCCAATTTGATGCACATATCTGCATTTTCCATCCAACATCTTTTTTGTGGTATCCAAAAATGCACATATTGTCATGATCCTAGCCTGTGTTCCCCTGTCTTGTGTGAGGACTTTTGTTATTACCATGTCTTGTGCCATTTTTTGTTGTTCTTTGTAGTTTTTCATGATTAGTTTTCCCCAGGGATGTATTCCAGAAAGCCGTTATCTTACCATCACATATACATTGAACTCTCTGTTGATTAACTCAAACCTGGCTTACTCAAGGTATGCTGGTTCCAAAAATTAGTCCCGAAGATCAGACAACTCAGAGTATGTTCCCGGTTAACTTACAAGACATCTTAACAGAGCGACGAATCGATGATTCACCATGGAAACAGATGCTAAGAAAAAGTGTGCAGTTCTACTTCCTCTTCTTCTTTTGTTAAATGGCGATTTTCATAACATACTTAATGCACATCGCCACCATTGTTTGCTTGATGATAATTGTGAGATGACAATAAAATAGATAATAAATATATTTGAATTGCCTTAAAGGACAACTCCGGTGAGAAATGAACCTAGGGGTAATTAACAGATGGTTACAGAGTAGATCGTTCTCTGGGATGCGTTTTCTTGAAAATCGAATGTAAAGAGTTTTATCTCTAAAAACAGATTAGCTTATAATGCTTGTCTATGGGGCACAGGGTAGACACAGGGTGGTAAAATTAAATCGCTAGTTAATACCACTAACAAGGCTCAAAATAGCCTCACACTAACACGGTAGCATAATGAGGGTCCCTACATGCAAACCGAAGCATTGAGAACTTTGTAAGAGTACAAACAGTTTAATAAGAAGATACGTTGTAAACATAGTGCCTTACGCGTTCACGGACAGGCACCATCTCGAAAAACAGTCTCGATGAATCGATCTACGAGCGCTGTTCTAAGTGAGCTGGTCGATAGGAATTAAGTTTGTGAAATGTAATAACATGGACATTTTTGTATTTATTTATTTATTTTCTCTGTTGTGTTCAGTGTTTTCTCCTGGAAACAACGGACCATATGAGATTCCAAGTCACAGTTCATCACTTAGCAGAGCTCTCGTCGCTCGATGAGTCGAGACTGTTTTCCAAGATGGCGCCTGTCCGTGAACGTGTACTGCACTATGTCTATAAAGTGTCTTCTTATTAAACTGTTTGTACTCTTACAATGTTCTCAATGCTTCGGTTTGCATGTTGGGGCCCTCATTATGCTACTGTGTTAGTGTGAGGCTATTTTGAGCCTTGTTAGTGGTATTAACTAGCGAATTAATTTCACTACTCTGTGCCCCATAGACTAGTGTTATAAGCTAATCTGTTTTTAAAGATAAAACTCTTTACATTCGAGGTCCATGAAAACGCATCCCAGAGAACGATCTACTCTGTAAATTATCTGTTAACATCTAATTAACAAAAAACATCTGTTAATTACCCCTAGGTTCATTTCTCACCGGAGTTGTCCTTTAACAATTAAACTTATTTGTTATTAGTTTGTATTCAAATTCTTTAGAATTAATACATAATGTTGTATATTATATAACTGAAACAAATTTGGTTATATTAATAACTATATTAATATATAACACACATCTGAATACCTCTTAAGCAAACTAACCCTGGAACATAACCTGCTCCGGAGAAGGTTATGTTCAGAGAGTGAGTTGCCATGGTTACCAACATACCCTTAAAGTTACCTCCATTTTTGGAACCGAAAGTTGAGGTTATCCGATAAACTCAACTTTGTCACAAAATATGACACAATATGTCACATAACCTGCTTTCTGGAATACACCCCAGTGCTTCAGTTGTTGTCTGTGTGTTCCTGTCATTGGTTCTGCCTGCCTTCTGTGGATGACATTTACTCACATAATCTGTGATTTATTGTACATGTACTCATGTACACAAACTCACTTGGACATGTCCAAGAATATTTGTAGCAGACAAATGTGGCTACCATGTATACCATTTTTATAGAGATCTAGCACAAATAACCACTGACTGATGCTTAAACAAAAGATGTTACTTTCATGTTTGCATGTATTTGGATGAGGTTATATGCGCTCTGGTTTCCAGTTTAGTGAAAATGGAATGCCGTGGAGTTGTTCATGGGCTGCTCAATGCTTTTACTTTGTCTACATACTATACATACAATATGGAAATGTAACATTGATTGCCATAACCATTCATAAAAACCCTAGTTTGTATAATAATAACAATATTTATGAATACTCAAATGCATACATAAACTCTATCGCCAAGCCATTCAAAGGTGCCCTAGAATGAAAAATTTAATTAACCTTGCCATAGTGAAATAATAAGAGTTCAGTACATGGACATCACATACTGTGAGTCTCAAACACAATTGCCTCCTCCTTCATATGTAAGTCTCGTGAATCAAAAACAAGTCAGAAAAAAGTGCTTCTCAACATAAACCCAACCGTGACACAAGCGTTGGGATCTTTAATATGCACACCCCCAACATTTGCATCTGTCCAAATATGTTCATTGTTGGCGGAACTGACAGTAACTGGCACTGCAGTTAAACAAGACACTTGAGGATAGCAAAAACGGCAGCTCTCATGACACATGTCATGTTCCAGGCTGTGCAAGGAACGTGAGGACTTTTCATATGTCAACAGTCATGGTTGAGGTTTATTATAATCGGATACCACAACAATTTATTTCAAAATTGTTCATTTGTTCTGCCCATTTCAAGCAAGCTTCTCTCAGCGTCTTAAACTGAAGAAAGGGGCAACTGTATTCCTGCAAGTAAGTAGTGATTTATCCACTTATTGACTGTTTAAACAATTTCTGATTAAATTGAAAGTTTCTTAGAGACAGCATTGTCTAGATGACGCAAGAGGCTAGTACAGTAACAACAGGAAACTCCAAGTACTATACAAAACTAAATAGTGTGTCTAATGGCAAAGGTTAATATTATTTTGTATTACAAAATACAACTGTAGATACGTTGCTTACAGATCGTTCACTCAATCCTTCTAACAAACGTCACCTTTTCCACCATATAAGTTAAAACGTTTTTGAGAACTGAAGTAGGCCTATGATGTTTTTGCATGCTTTTGGAGTACATCACAGTCACTGCGTAACGTTAGCCTACATTGTGACTAACATTATATAAACATGCAATATCGTTGACCAGTAGACTAAAATGTAGACGGAATGACACTTTAAGCAGAACATCTCAAATGGAGATTGCTGAAGTGCAGCTTACTAGTTTATTGGTGTTTTCAGATCATCCGTGTGCAAGAGAGAGAGCTCATGTGCATATGGTTGCCAGATTGGACACGTTTAGGTAAAACACCGGATAGTAACACCTGTTCTTTTCACAGAAAAACTCTTTTTGTGGGATTTCAATTACTGATATCTGGCAACCGCAAGCATTTGAGCTCTTTCTCACGCGCGGATGATCTGAAAACACCAATAAACAAGTAGGCTGCATTTTAGCAATCTTCATTTGAGATGTTCTGCTTTTAGTGTCATTCAGTCGGTCTGTGTTCTATCAGGTCTCACGAGCTGCTTCGCTGAACTGCTGTGTGCTGTGAGCTGCTAAATTAAGCCAATCAGAGCACAGCTCAACATTAATATTCATGACTCTTCCAAATAAGGCAAAAACAGAGCATTACATCCTAAGGACAATATTTCTAGGGTTGTAAATGGACCTGTAAAACTGTATCCATCCAGAACCAGAGAAGCTAAAGACTGGTCTTTACCTGATGATTGATGTACCTTCTGCAAAGGGTTCTTCCTGTTACTGATTAGATTTTGTACAGCATTTCAGTTGTGGTCTTCAGATGAAACTTTAAACCTAGGTCCCGACTCTCTGTGGTAATACAAAATCCCAGGATGTCCTTCAGAAGAAAAGTACGGATGTAACCCCAGCATCCAGGCCAAATCTGCCCATTTGCCTCTGTCCTTCATTGCCTCCTAATAACCCCCTTATTCTGATTGGCTTCCTCACTCCTCTCCTCTCCACCAATACGCTGGTGAGCGTTCTGGCGCAGTATGGCTGCCGTCGCATTATCCAGGTGGATTCTGCACATTGGTGGTGGTTGAGGAGATTCCCCCTTTTCTGTATGTAAAGTGTTTTGAGTACCCTGAAAAGGACTATATAAATGTAAAAAAATATTATCATTATTTTGAAGTTAGAGCTGCCTGCAGAGCTTTATGGAGATGAAGTTGCTGGCTGACCCAGAATCAAGGTGGGAAGTAACTGAAAATATTAGATCGGAGGCAATCAATGTCACTTTAGTGGTTAATGAAGTTAGTTTAATAGCAAGACTGGGAACCAAATGCACCATGGGACAAACACGGCATATGGAGTTTACAGCTGGCGGATTCTTTCAGCGGGAGATAAATGAGATTTGCATGGGCTCAGACTCTGGTTCGGAGGGTCCAGGTCGCTCTGGCTGGTGATAAAGTGATGTGGAAGACTGCAAGGCAGTGGTCTCTTCCAAGCAACTCCACCAGTTTACACAGTCCTTACACAATGCCTTTCCCAGATTCCAACATGGCTGGAGTGCCATCAGTGGCTATTGCTGTTAGTTAACTGCAGATCTGCTTTCTCAACAACAGCGATCAGTGTCTTTTTCAAATCGATGCCACGGGTTCTGTCTTTCATTGGCACAATAACAAGCAGCTCTTCCTTAATTGTCTTTCGTCACGAACCGTACAAATATTGCCAACTGTGGCATATATTGAACATTGCAAGACTAAGCAATAAGCAATGCTTAAAAATACTTGAATCTGAATATAAATGTGTTAAGGTTCTGTTTAAGATCATTTTAATAATAATACGTTTTAAAATTAGATTAAGAAAATACATTTCAATTTGTTTCTATCAATTATAAAATTAAAATTTTTCATTTAAAAAATAAATTGCGATTGTAAACACAGAACGTGGAGACTGAAGAGCTGCAAAAAAGCAGTCAAAAAGCCACACGCGGTGTTCACCATGGGACTGGCAATGAAGGTCATTGGTCTTGTTAAGTGATAATGGTGAACTGAATTGAATGAGGCATTTATAAAGCGCTTTACTATGTACTACTGTAGACCCAGAGCGCTTTACAATCATATCCGGGGTCTCTCCTCAACCACCAACAGTGTGCAGCATTCACTTTGATGATGTGACAGCAGCCACAGTACAATACCAGTGCGCTCTCTAAGTGGAGAGAAGAGAGAGTGAATGAGCCAAGTCAGTGAGGGTGATGCTGTGTGACCGGTAAGTTCTCTTCTCATAGTTTCAGCTGGTTCCTTGAATGTTTGTTGTATTCATCTTAGCGTTAGTCTAGTCTTCTGTCAGGATATAAATGAATCCCAAAACACTATATTGGTAACACATCGGGCGCAGAAAAAAACAGGCAAGTAATTATTGGTTATTGCTGTAGATGGATGGTGGAATGATGATAATGAAAGTCTTTCACATAATGCTGCTTGGAATCATCCGTATTTTGGTGGAGTATGGAATAGTGATGTTAGGTTCTTGAACGAATCGTTCTTTTGAGCAGGTTCTCAGGAAGTACGGTTGACCACCGGTTCATTAATCGAACTGAATTAAACTGGTAGTTCCGGGTTGATGACGCAAGACGCAAAAGCCGAAGTAGCACGCCCGAACGAGCCGGTTCAAATATCTGTCGAAAATTGCAGAATGCTTATTATGACAACTGTTATTAAATAACATTCTATTAAAACCGGCAAAAACCTTTCTGTAAAGAGATTTAAATACATTTTACTGTAGTTTATTGTGCATACAACTAATAGGCCCTTTTAAGTTATGCGAAATGTAGGTTAGGTTACTTTAGACATGTAACATATCCACGTCTATGCATGTCTGTAATGCTGTATGTGCAAAACTTTTAAGAATCTTATCCAAGATGTGCATGGGCAACTCATTATTGGTCAGTCGTAGGCCATCTGACGTAAAGGATCTGCGACTGAAACTAAACACCATAAGTGAACTGTTTTTTATTAATTAGGTTTTGCGCTTGCAGATTATATTTTAAATCAAGGAGTTTATAAGGACAATAAACAAGGAGTTAGTTTACTCATTCTGTGGTAGGCTACTTTAGACATAAAGAACATATCCGTGTTTGTTGATCAGAGCCTGTAATGTAGGCCTACTGTAGTTATGCAATTTTCTGTCAAATCCGACGTGAAGGATAAATTAATTAACTGTGAACACAAACACCATTAACTTAAAGGGATGCTTCACTGCCTTTTCATATTAAACTATGTTATTCCCTTAACTTAAACAAGTTGATACATCCCTCTCTCGTCTCAGTGCGTGCACTTAATCTCTCTGACACGCAGTGACGATCTGATAGCATTTAGCTTAGCCCACTAAGCCCAGTTCATTCACTATGGAACCAAACAGAGATCAAGTTAGAAATACCAAACACCTCCACCTTTCCCCTATTTAAATACAGTTACACGAATAGTTGAACGATCAAGTATGGTGACAAAATAAAACCTGGCGCGTTTCTAATCGGATTAAAAAGGAGAACTATAATGTATGGCGGAATAGCACTTCTGAGAGTACTTCGGCTCGGCGCAGTAAAAAGTCCCGGCCGAAACATCTTCCCTCACATCTCCCTATTGACAGAAATGCGAGAGTGAGGGGGAGGTGTGAGGAAAGATGTTTCGGCCTGATGTTTCGAAAGATGAGAGAGGTATGTATCAACTCGTTTTATTTAAGGGACTAACATAGTTTAATATGAAAAAGCGGTGAAGTAACCCTTTAAGGGAATAAAAGGGAATAATCAGCTAAATGCACTCAGGCAAATAACTTTATTATTTTGTTAAAATATTTTTCAATATACATTGACAGATTACTATATTTGAATCCTTAACGACAGTGAGAAATATAAGAAGCCATAAAGTGGCATTGCAGTGACGTCAGGAACCTATGAATCAGCTTTTTGAACTGGTTCATTGAGCCAAACTGTCCAAAAAGAACTGGTTCGCCCAAATGAATCGGACTTTGCATCACTAGTATGGAACGTCAGTAAGTATAGCAACACACTTGGTGAACCAGGAGGGAGAATTACAGGTAAGTTTGCTCAAGATAATTCTTAGGCACATAAAATCATGAGATTGTAGTAATGGATCTGTTTCCTTGTTCAATGCTATAGACAGAGGCTATGACCGAAAATCTTGGCAGCTGACCCGTTGCCTCGCTGCCTCATCAGACAATGACTCTGCAGGCAGAGTTTGCGCATTAAGGCACCTCACGGAACTAATTTCGGACAGACTTTTAAGGCAGTGTAACAGTTTAATGATCTACAGCTAAATAGAGATCTTTGGTGAGAACTAAACACATATTCAATTACTACAGTAGTGATTTCTCGCTAGAAATGATATCAGAAATGTAATATGTTGGTAAAAAAAACGTACATTTACACACAAACTGACCCACAAATGCAACTTCTGGACGCCATCTTTTCCCCCCAGCTCAACTGTCACTGAATGGAAAGCTCAGGATTGTGGGATATCAAAGGCAGCGAATGATACATGTATGATGCCTTCAAAAATTTATCAAATGAAGGTATCTCATGCAGGAGACAGGAAGTAGAGCAAACATTAGATTCGGACGTGGCTTGATGCCTTTCTGCCTTGAAATGTATCCTCTGAAGTAAGCATTTTCCAGGTTTCGGACGCAGCCAGTGACTGAACTGAGGTGGTTGATGAGGCGTGCTGATGAGTGACAGGTGCCGGTAATAATCCAAACACAATCACATGGTAATGCGTATTAACAGTACGAGTTTGCAATCTTGTGGAATGTATACGCCAAAATGAGTTTTGCCATGCATATGCTACGCAGTTTTTCGCGTGCATATGATTCACACTTTATGGCGTGCATATGACACGCTCTTGGGTAGGTTGGGGGTGGAGGGGTGGGTGGTTCGTACGTATAATACGGCATAAGGTACGTATCATATTCACGTTAAAAAAACACGTACCATATGCACGCCAAAACTCATCTTGGCGTATACATTCTACGAGATTGCACACGCATACTATTTGGACTGCATTTATATAGCGCTTTTTATCCAAATGTATTTATATACATTTTCGAGAGATTGGGCTCAATAATCAGAACACTGGACTCGGAGATTAGCTGTGTCTCATTTCGGAAGGCTGCGTCCTCCGGAGGTCACATTGAAGGTTGCATGCATCATAAGGCCGTCTCATTTCAAAAAAGTGAGTAGGACACTCCATATACGACCTTCAAATGCGTCCTTCTTTCACAAGAATTTGGAGTGTGCGTGAGGCGTATCCTTCGCGGCTATAGATAACCCACAATTCTTTGTTATTTTTTTTATACTGTTTGAAAAAAAACCGGCACCACCACCAGATATACATGTAAGCTTAGATGTGGTGTTTAAATGTAAGTCATTTCAAGCCTGTTGTTTGTTTTTTAAGCTGTATTACCTCAAACAGATAGTTGTGGTGAACAAGATTACAAGTGTTTAATGCGTTTTAAACGTTTAGAACAGTACATTGCTGTCAAAACAAGAAACATTTCATAGTCTGCAAGTTATAAATAATTTTCATTCATATAACTGCCGTGAGAGCGCAACGAGGCTGAACGTGTTGGCATAGCAACGTGATACTTCCTGCCTGTGTGTACGAAGGACGTCTCATTTAATTCTGATTGAGGACGTGTCCTCCGGAGGACGCAGCCTTCGAGATGAAATGAAAAAATGAGACACAGCTATTGTGATCGTTGAGTGGTGGTGGTGAGAGGGCCTGGTGTAGCTACCCGTGACAATGAGGAGTGACTAGGGCCCTGTCCACACGAACACAGGTATTTTCAAAACCACAGCTTTTTCTATGCGGTCGTCAAAAGGAGAAACAGACAAAGGAAAAGTAGAGAGAATACATTTTTGAATGGAATCAATCTTGGAACTGGAAAAATCAAGAAACTTATTACAGAAGTGATTTGAAGCTAGCCTAGAAATCTAGACACACCCTAGCGGCAGCAAATCTAATTTGCAGCCAGCGTCATCTAGCAACTCTCCGTTGGCTTGCGGGTTGGAAAATCCTCTGGTCAGGCCAATCACGTCGTGTATGGAGTCGGCGGGCGGGCTTAACATGATGGCCACAACTCTGGAAAACTTCTTGTTAAGCTTTTCTTTTAGAAGTCTGTCTAACAAAGGAAGATGTGCTCAGAGTTTTGCTGACCAGATACGGCAAAAGTTTAATCTATCAACTAGCTCCGCTTCACCTTCTTACTCTGGTTGGCTACCCTATTGTGTTGCAAGCTACCTAAAGTATGTTGAATACTGTTCATGATGTTAATGTTGCTATGCCTTCAAGGTAGCGTCTTCTATGGTGCACGCTGGTCTTATGTGAGCACTCTTTTACATGTTTGGGAAGAGTGTACACTTTTGTGCGAGTATCTAAAGGCTCGTGGGACTACCAGTTCATCTGACCCATGCCTTTCTTCTTGCCTCCTTTTTTTCTTCTTATTTTCATCTGGGTAGATGTTAAAGCGTGCAGAGGGAATTTGAAAGACAACCTTTTTTTCCCACCTCTTGGATTGAGCCCTGTCATCTGTGTGTTCCCAAACAATTTGAAAAACTATATTTGGGTAGTTTGTTAATAGAATGAAACAATTGTCTTGGTTATTCTAATTGTCATCAATTATCTTTGCGAAATAATGAGACTTGGCTGATGCAATTTGAGGTTTATTTTCAAGTAAGTGGTCTTTCCAGGCCTGGTGATGGACAGTCAAGCCAGAAATGCACCACCTATGTTCCTTTATATGCAGAGGTGGACAGTAGTGGAGTATTTTTACTTACCAAGTAATTTTATTTGTCAAGTATATGTACTTTATCTTTGTTCGTCTTTGGAAAACTTTTACTTCACAACATTCCAAGACATAATATTGTACTTTTTACTGCACTGCGTTTCATATGGAATGTAATACTTAATTACCTTAAAAATGCAGTGCTGTTTACTTTTACTCAAGTAAAAGTAATTAAAATTTAACTTAAGTACAAGTACGAAAGTACTATATGTTTAATGTAATTAAGAGCTAAAGGTAAAAAAACCTTTTATTAATGAAATGTAGTGCTGTAAAAAGTATGACATTATATTATGCTTTGGAATGTAGTGAAGTAAAAGTTTTCCAAAGAAAAACACTGATAAAAGTAAAGTAAGAAAGTAAAAAGAAAGTAAAAAGAAAGTAAAAATACTCCACTACTCTCCGCCTCTGCTTATATGACATGATTCCTTCATTGCATGCAGATTATCATTATACCTGGTCGAAGAACATCCAGATGAGCGAATTTAACATAAGAACTTTGTCCTCTTGTGCATCAGATGGACAAAAACAACTTAAGGAAGAACAAATAAAATCAGAAGATCTTCATTTGCAATAGTTAATAATGTGAGAAGAGATAGTGTTTATGCAGTTCCATATTAAAAAAGATGATCAGACAACCATGAATCAGAGGTGGACACCTGGGACACAAATGAGAAACAAGAGGGTAAAGAGGAACCAAGGAGACTATAAGAACACAGGCAAAAGGGAACTAAACAGACAGAGTGAAAATGAAACCAAACCAAAACATAGCAGAATATACATGTTACACAAACATTAACATTTTGGCTTTCAAAGAAAACTTATATATTAAGGATGGTATGGCATACATATAACTTGAGGTCAACTAATAAGATTAGAGCCTTTTTTTTTTTTTTTTTTTTACATTTTTCTCAGTGTATGTTCACTTGATTGGTATTGATTTGATCACAAAACTCAACTGATATTTTATAATAAACCATACATCATTTTATGTAATCTCATCTAAGACCATATACAGTAATTTAGTTGTGTGTAATGTTGTTCCCTCTCTTAGAGATGAAGGGATTAATCAAATCCAAAGGAAATGGAAGTTATTGATGGCGGAAATTGTTTGTCCGCCCAAGGGAACACTAAAAATAACTTTCTCAGTGCCTTCAGAGATCATTGAGGGAGATTTTAACAATGCTATTGTCATAAATGTTGCCTCTTTGTTATCAGATTTATAATAAAAAGACCATATAGCATGCTATCTCTGAAGGGAAGAGGTTCTGTGTCGCAGCATTTGGCAATGTAAAGTCATTAGGCTGGAAAAAAGTCTGATGCCAAACAGAAGACCATGACACAGCTTTCTGAGGTCTGCACACAGAAACTTAGAAAGAGTGCAAGCTAAACATTCATAAGAGCCAATTCACTGGTGTTTTTGAATTTTACAATTCATTTTGCAAGCTGTTGTTTTTGTCAAATATTTTATCAACACACTTCCCAGTTTGATTATATAAAGTCCTCCCTCTGGTGCTCTGTGTCGGGTCCAAACACCAAACGTTTTTAACGCAATCTTATGTTCATAGAAGGTGATACATAAACATTTGGTCTTTAAAAGTTTTGTGTTTGCAATTCCTTTACAGGCACAGTTCTCATTTGGGGATTTTTTTCCCCAAGGAATGAAACACTTAAGAAGAGTTATTTATGCATCCATGGTGAGCTAAATCTCAAAAAAAGAACAAACTTGTGACTGCCATCACAAGTTTCTCATTAGCTGACACCCTGTTGAGGACCATAATCACAATTTACATTTAGTGCTATGCATATAAGAATTATTCATCAAACATCCCTAGAGACAACTCTTGCTTTTCAGATTCCGTCATCAGTAATTGTCTCTCAGAGTTATGTGGGATTTATTCGAATTTGTTCAGGCAGTGGTAACAGAGATCACCCTGATACTGCTTTCTCAATGCTCCTTTTGTTCCATTTATGAAAACAGTCATGGGTTCTGTTTTAACGTATTTCTCACATGTTGATCCTGATGTTGAGCTGTCACTCATATGAATCTGGATGACCTAAAGTAGGTCTATCCTCATACAAACATGGATAATCTCAAGAATTAATGTAGAGATCCCAAGGCAAAAACAAATCACATAATGGAAACCAACATCACTGGTGGGATTCTTTAATGTCCATCTTTCTCTTACTCTAAAGTAATGTTACAATGATAAAAAATAAATAAATTTTTTTTTTCTCATATTCCAGTTTAACATTAGACTAAGAAGTGACACTAATGTGCAAGCAAAATGGTTGACATTTGAAAAGTGTAAACTCTATGTTTGTGCAGCTCTGCATGACAACAATACAGTCTGCAAGATAGGATCTGCCCAGCCAGGGGAAAACAAATCACTGTCTCCATTTCTATGGGGACAATATATATGAATTTCTAATAGATTTGTCTGTGTTTTGAAAACTATATATATATTTAATTATCCAAAAACAGACAAATCTATTAGAAATTCATATATTTTATATAAATTTATTTTATATTTATACATATAGCAAACTGAATAAATAGAATAGCAATTCAACTCAGCAGCTGAGCAACAAAGTCTGCAGTAAGCTAGACTTTATTTTACCATTTAAATGTATTTTTTTTTGCAGTTCAAATAAAAAAGGAATAGAAATAAAGCAAATTATTATGTTGCTCCACTGAAATAGGAAGCTTCACTCAGACCTCTGCATTTTTTGCTAGCTATCATGTCTAATCAATTTCCATTTGGTATTCATTTTCTCCGCATTAATCTCTCAGTGACTGAATTGCTTGTATTCCCTCAGTCTTCTTTCAGCTTCTTTTATTCAATATTTTGTCAATAAAGAAAATTGTTCAAATAATTATTTGACTTTTCTTATTTATCAATTTTCAACTGACTTTTATTCATGTGTGTGTGTGTGTGTGTGTATATATATATATATATATATATATATATATATATATATATATATATATATATATATATATATATATATATATATATATATATATATATATATATATATATAAAGAATACGCGTATGTGCATAGCAACTAAGGTTCAGACCTGTTTGAACTATAAATTATTAAGATATGGGTTAGGTAGTTTTTTTAAAACATTTTTTGAATGTTGCAAGTAT
Organism: Pseudorasbora parva; assembly: GCF_024679245.1. Lineage (NCBI taxonomy): Eukaryota > Metazoa > Chordata > Actinopteri > Cypriniformes > Gobionidae > Pseudorasbora > Pseudorasbora parva. Next base: position 19,859,900 of record NC_090190.1, read on the forward strand.
TCTGGTCTTACAATCTGGAAAACAGACTTCGAGTTTGATTTCGGTGTTTAATGGTTTAATGAATCCTGGTTCGTGCTCAGCGTGGTATAGTGTGGGGTCTAGAGGAGCTTCAGAAGCTCTGGAGGTGGAGCTGTCGCTGTTCCCCGATCCTATATATTCATCTGATGCAGCAGAGCCCCGTTCTTCATGGAGATCTTCAAACATCCTCCTCCAGCGCGAATAAACGGCTCTGGACTGAAATAAACGGAGAGTCTTTGAGATTCTTAGTGGTGAAAATATTCAGCGCAGACAACTCCTTCTCCGAAACAAGTGAGTCAATTACCGAACTTCAGCTTTGTCATTTCTGTCGAGTCTAGATGTGTTTGAGGTGCGCTACGTCCCGCCGTAACTTATGCAACATTATTCTGACTGATTTTTTCCCCTTTCATTGCACTGCGCTGAAGAATATCGCTCATTCGTTGTTTCTACAATAGATAAGGGCGCCACCATCTCTTTTGGATAGAGCACTGGTAGGTGTTTAGTTAGCTTGTAAAGCATGTTCATTTTGTTTGGTGGGTTTACTACATCAGACTGCATTTCGTTCATTTATTCATTTATTGAATAAGTGATAATGATCAGATCGCTCATTAATTCGGCGCTGTCCGCCAACTAGTGCTGAAATTCCATTCAATGTTCGTTCATTACAGTTTTTTTTATTCGCTTTGGTAATATTTTCACAAGTAAGGTGTACATTTTCAAAACTCTCACTGCTAATATAGCAACAGATCATCAAAATTGCATTTTCTTCAAACATTTCAGCATATTGTTAACTGTGTTAGTACAACACACAAAATCAAAGTATCCTTTTGACTACACAAAATAACTGTTTCATAGATAATTGTTTCATTTACAGTAACTGCCATTCATAAAACTCTAACTATCAAACTGATTTGCATCTTTTCTCATTCAGTTTAATACATTTGTCTGATATTTAATTCAACTGATTATTCAATGAATCATTTGGTACACCTATAGATTTCTATAGATATTGATTCGATACTTTCTATAGAACTTGTATGCAATTTCCGATATGGATTGGATTACCAAATGTAATTAATACTTAGAGAAATGTGCTATTTGTGAACATAGAGAAGGATAAAGTGCAAGGGAGAGGAAACATTCAATGACTGTGTACAGTAACATCAGAAGTATGTATCAACAGTAGTACATTGAAAGAAGATCATACAGTTGTGTTCCGGTGATGAAATCAAATGTTATTATTACACACTGCAATAATCTTGTGTTTGAAACATTGATTATGTGGACTAAAATATGTACAACTGATTGAAAAAATTAGATCAGGTTTTGAAAGAATGTCTAGCTGTGTTACAAGTAAGATCAGTTTGGATTGGTACACTTTAAAAAGATTCACTCTACAGTGCAAAGAGTATACTGTCATTTAATGACATAAAGACTATTACATTTTTTATAATGTGGAAGAATCTGAAAGCACTTTATTATGTCCTATAAATGTACCCTGTTATCATGTTGCTGTAAATGATGAATGTAGTTCATGTAGTTTACTGTTGTAAATGATAACTATTATATATATATATATATATATATATATATATATATATATATATATATATATATATATATATATATATATATATATATATATATATATATATATATATATTATGTATATATATTATGTATGTTATATATATATATATATATATATGTTATATATACATTATATATATGTGTGTGTGTGTGTGTGTGTGTGTGTGTGTGTGTGTGTGTGTGTGTGTGTGTGTGTGTGTGTTTGTGTGTGTGTAGCCTGGTAATCCCTACGTTATGGGGACAAAATGTCCCAACAAAGATGGCAATATCCGAATTCCTTGTCCTTGTGGGGACATTTTTAGGTCCCCATGAGGAAAACATCTTATAAATCACACAGAAGGAGTTTTTTGGAGAAAGTAAAAATGCAGAATGTTTCCTGTGATGGGTAGGTTTAGGGGCAGGGTCAGTGTAGGGGGATAGGATGTATAGGGAAGTCCCCATAAAACATGGAAACACGACGTGTGTGTGTGTGTGTGTGTGTGTGTGTGTGTGTGTGTGTGTGTGTGTGTGTGTGTGTGTGTGTGTGTGTGTGTGTGTGTGTGTGTCTGTGTGTAATGATGTGATGTAAAACGGATTGTTTTCGTCCTTTGTTGTTTTTTTTTGGATTGATTGTTCCTGGAATCATTATGTCACAACCTGGTGGGAATATTTTTGCTAATATTGAGAGTGTTGCTTCAGTAAGTCACAGGCTGCCTGTGGGTACGTATTAAATCCTACCCAGTAGCCTTCTTGAAAAGCAGCATGTTCGATGCACAATTGACTGGTTTTTGAATAGACACTAAAAAGGATCTATTTCAGTGTTTGGAATAGGATACCCTCCCATTTAAAGATATGACTGAAGTATTACAGTAGGAGAGGTATGCTTCTCCTCACTTTGTCCTCATGCAATGACCTGTTTAGACATGCTTCTTCTTTACCTCGAGGTGAATGATATTGATAAATATATATAATACAAATACCTAATTATAAAATATATTATAAAATACCTAAGAAAGACCTCAGTATAAATACAGACTAAAACAGATCTAATCTTGATCGCTGATATTGTGATATTGTTCTTCCCCACCTCAGTGTCTTTGAAATATCGGCGATTAAAGCATTTTAAAGCAACAAAAAGCAACAAAACAGTTCTTTTGAATGACTAAACTCAATCAATTATCGCTCAAATCTGTATATTCTACTATATCGTATCCTTGTTACAGCATAATTATACAATTCAATACTGTTTTTTAAATAATGTCATGTACTTGTTATATGATTAGGGTTAGTTGCTTAATTGTGTAGAATTTACTGAATTTACATTTCAAATTTTCAACACAATTTCACATTTATTTCACAGTCTATGTAATCAAAAAACAGTTATACAGTTCCTTAAATTTTAAAAAAAAATGGCAATGAAAGGACTTGAACTACAGTACTTCGAATGTTAAAGGTGAATCGCTGGAACCATAATTTTATTAAATGTTTCAAAACAAAAATGACATGTATAATGCTGCACACTGAATTCTAGGAAAGCTACTAGTGATCATCATTATTTTTTGAACGGATAAATTGACACAAACAATGATCTCTCATTTTTAGCCATATATGTGCAATCAGCTATGCAAATGTCTATGTGTATATATCTGTACTATTTAGGTTTTGTTTTTTTCTTTCAGTATCGTCTTTATAAGTAGGGCATATATAGAGTTTTAGAATGTGAGATTTACTGACTTGGAAAGCACCTCTGATGCCAAAAATACCAGTAGGCAGATCACTAGGTTTTGAGACACATCCAGCGTTAGGCATTGCAGAGCTTGTTTGTGGGATTGAGTCAGAGCTGCGTGGGTGTTGTGTACATGGATCATGCCACGTCTCGCTTCGCGCGTGCTCGCGCGCGCGTGTGTGTGTGTGCCCACTGCAGTGGTGCATGGACACAAAACCACAGCAGGAGCATAAGTCTTGACTGAAGGTCAAGTCGGCCCTCTGAGGTTATTTAAGAAAAAGCAATAAACATACACATAGCCTTAGATAAAGGAAGTTGTTTATCTGGAGTGGGTTTTAAATCCACAGGCCTGGCTCAGTCACTTCCTGCTGTAATGAGGCCAGGGGAATGAACACAGATCTCATCGGAAGTCAACAGATGACTGCATGAGAACACTCATAAAGCAAACATAGTGAATTTTAACTTTTGTGTTGTGTAAGAAAATTCGGCCGAAACTGTGTCCTTTATATTTTTAGGAGGCTTGTGAGAGGCTCGATTTGTTACCAAATAGCAAATATGTAGCACACTGCTGCAAATGTAGCTTGTGCAATTCTATTTATTTTGTACAAAATCCTATATTTTAGTACATTTTATTGCTAAATTAGTAAATGTTAACATTGACTTACTTGCATCTGGTTTATTCGTTAACTCTGAAGTCCATGCTGAATTTGTTTAGATGTGAAAAGTTTTCTGCTTGATTCTGATTCTGTTTCTGTAAAGGCACATACATTATGTGATAAGTCTTAAAGGGATAGTTCACTTAAAAATTTAAATTAGCCCATGAGACATCCTAGGTGTATATGATATTCTTCTTTCAGATGCACATAATCTGAGTTATATAAAAAATGTCCTGGCTCTTCTAATCTTTTTAATGGCATTGAATGTTGCTCTGTTTCTGAAGTCCATAAAAGTGCATCTATCCATCATATAACTGCTCCACATGGCTCCGGGAGGTTAATAAAGTCCTTCTGAAGCAAAGTGGCGCATTTGTGTAAGAAAAATATCCATATATAAAACTTTATGGACTAAAATAACTAGCTTCCGGCTGGCAGCGGTACGCGACTCGACTTGCGCTAAAAGAGCGTTTTTAGTTTTGCTCTATCCTTTGCACTTCTGTTTTCGTCAGTGCGCATGCGTCAAGGGTTCAAGGTTTAAGGGTTACTCTTTTGCTGTAAATCGAGTTGCATACCGCTGACCGCTGACCGCTGACTGCTGACCGCTAGTTATTTATAAAGTTTTAAATATGGATATATTTCTTACAAAAATGCAGCACTTTGCTTCAGAAGGCCTTTATTAAGCCCCGGAGTTAGTCTAATTTAAAGTGGGCAGAATACGCTAGATCTAATGAGCCATAACTGATAAAATAACCGTACATTTTACCCTTCCGTTCTGTAAACATCAAAAACAGCTTTAAATTGTCAATGCTGGCAAATGAACAGGGTATAAGTGGGATAATCCATGAGATTGCAAGGCACTTCGCGGAGGCTTCACATTGGGTGGTTCTTTGCCTCCACACTGTGGATTATCCCTTACATATTGTATATTGTCTCAATAAAATAAACAAGATCAGTGCTTTCTTTCTTTGGCTTTCACATTTTACCGATGATAAAAATGCTAATCCACGATAAATTGTGTGTAACGTAAACTGTAACTGTCATAAAACTCTGAACACTGGCCCCTGAAGCACTGTCATTATATGATCGGCTGAGGTACCTCTCATCTCCCAATAATGTGTTGGTGTGCCTCTACCTTATGGAGTACATTTTAAATTGTTATGTTTTAAGGATCTTTTTATGCTTTAAAGAATTTTAAGACAGACATAATAAAGCTCATGTACTTTTAATAGTATTGTTATTCTCTTACACTTAAAGTTAATATATGCAACTTCATTATTGTGTTATATTGTATTATATGTCTAATTACAAATATATTTAAATATATGACATACAAGCTTCCATAAAAAAGACATTCAGTAGTACACGTTAACCATATTTCAGAGACAATAATTAATTATGAAATTACATTTAAAAATGTGCAAAAAAACAAAAATCTGAAAAGCACTCTGAAGTTACACTAATTGAATTTAGTATAAATTTGAACTATAATACATTTTTAATTCATTATTAAGGGTCCAAAATCAACATTTAGTTTGCACATATAAAATACTACTTTTTAAAAAGTATGCTATAATGTTCTTTTTCACAGCGCAACAATTTCAAAAGGCTAACACCTTGGAAAAGTCCAGAAAAAGAATATTAAAATGAACTGCATATCCACATCATTAGCCCATAGAACATAGCCTATACAAAAATAAACAATGACTTGCCAGTAGGTTGACAACAACAAGAGGGCTATATAAACACACATGGACTAATGACTAAACAAGACACACTTGAAAGCTATCAACACAATGAACCGAAGGAACCACATGACAAGATCACATGAGGGGAACAGGGATCACAAAACATGAACATAGAAACAGATGTGACATTAGTCTTTACAGATTTCATGGTCCAACTTTGAAATCAACTTTTAGTTTAGAAGAAAATGGTTTAGAAAAAATTGTCCCTTGGACATTTCTATGGTTCACTTGCATTTCTTAAAAAATATAGCAGCAGAACAGCAGCTAGTCAGACCATAGTTTGAAACAGCTATTTGTCCATTCATATGGCAGGTTTATCTGAAATTCAAGTGCGCCTGGAGGTGTATTGCGGTTTCCATTAAAAAACTCATACGCACACTTTACACTTTTTATTGGCTTTGGTACTATTTTCACAGGTAAAGTGTACATTTTCAGAACTCTTGGTACAAAAATCCAAACTGATCACACGTGTAACACAGCTAGTCATTCTTTCAGAACCTGACCTAATGCTTTCATTACAGTTAGTCACATTTTCAGTCCACATAATCATTGTTTCAAACACTATACACAATAAAAACACAATAAAAAACAATCAACAACAACAACCATCTTTCAAGTTTGTTCTAAAGATTTTCTGTAGCACATGCACAGAGATGGGCATAAATACATGGAAATGTATTTAAAGTACATATACAAAATACTGTGAGGAAAAATGTATTTAAATACAAATACAAAATACTCTGTGGAAAAATGTATTTAAAGGGGTACTTCAGCGCTGGGAAGATGAATCTGTATTTAAACTGGGTCAATAATGTAGTAGAAATGTGAAATTATTTTTGAATTTGGTGCCTTCTAGACTGAGAAAAGACAGAAAATGTATTTTTGTCTCATGGCATGGGCGCTGTAAGGGGGTGGAAGGTTATGACGAATCTAAGGGCCCAGGCTGATTTAGGTCCCAGAAGAGCAGACCCCCGTTTTCTTTTCTTATTTCTTTTCTCTTTTTTATACATACATTAAATGTGCTAGGGCCCCCCATGCACTAAATGTGTATTTTATCAGTTTTGACCATAAATTTTATATTTAAAAAACAAATTTCAAAAAGTCAGTCACAATTAGGATTTAAATCCAACAATACATCTCTGCTGTGCTGTCTCCGAGACATGACGGGTTCTCATGTGTCTCGTAGACACAGATTCAGTGGCTGCTGCACATCCTTCCCCCACGTTCCCCGTCCCCATCTCAGACGGACAAGGTGAGTCTGAGCGCGAAACTTCCCGAAGATTGAAGCCTCTAACACGCCTTATCTACTGTGTTCGCCACATGATGATAAGCAAAAAGTAATCTACCAATTCAAAAATAACAAAATCAGTTTGCCGTGTGTGTCAACGCAATAGATATTTTAATATTTTATATTAAGAAAATTAAATAGGCCAATAAAAACAGTATATTTGCGTGTGTGTGTGTGTGTGTGTGTGTGTGTGTGTGTGTGTGTGCGTTTGACTTATACAGGCCATGTTTATTTGGTTAAGTTTTATCTGTAAAAATTGTAAGGGGCCCAGAAATTTTGTTTTCCATAGGGCCCAGAATTTCTGGCGGCACCCCTGTCTCATGGGGATGAAAGACTACAATTCCCAGAATGCTTCGCTGCCCTGTGAGGCCACTCCTAAAGCCACCGCTACTGGATTACTGTGACTGAGTTGGAGAACAGACACTACAATTAAATACTGAACTTGTCTGTTCAATATAACGATTGAGTCACCGCACGAGTGTCCAAGCACTGACGCTGCAGGAGTCAGATTACATTTAATGTCATAAATGAGCTGATGAGCTCTTGTGATGAGAGTGAGGTAATCGCGATCAAACTCGCGGGATACAATAACAACGCGTGTTCAGTCTGGCGCGTTTTCAGTACATGCCCATGGAAGCTTAACTTTCACAGAAATTAATTTGAGAAGTTAAAACACTTACATTGCTCAGCATAGATTCGTTAACATGAATGCGTGCAGCTGCAAGCTGAGCTGTGAGTGTGATCTCCAATCTCCCATGTGCGAGTTGAAAACATGTGGAAATATTTCCCTCTGCTGGCTGTAGTCTTTAGCCTCTGGCCAAAAATTCCAAAGATAACGCAAATATCGTCGATATTTGAATATCTGAATTTTTCCAGAAATAAAATGCATAAATCTCTTATCTCAGGGGGATATCGGGGGGAAGCACAATCATTTGAATATACTCCAGGGTTTCTACTGATACAAAGCCATATGCTAATCACTGAAGTAACCCTCTAAATACAAATACAGTATTCTGTATTTTGAAAATACACCAAATACATGAGAAATCGGCAATTCAGTTCAGGTATCCCTATTAGGCTGAAACCTATCTGGGCCTATTCTGAATGCCAAAAAGCATTTAGATGTGTGCAACTGCTTAGAAACTTAAACTTAAATCCCCTTCCCCTGCCCTGTAGGAAAAAAAAAAAAAACTACAAACAAAAAACAACAACTAATTTTGAACTTTTATTATATTCTATCACCATTACTTTGAACTCAGGAACAAGACCTCAACAACACAAAGTCAATTGTATATTAAATAACTGATGGTGTACTCTTCCAGGTGGTGCACCTGTGTGTTTCAGACATCCAAATATTTGTTTATTCGCCCTCGCTTCTTTTTCCAGTCCAACATTCCAATTATTCCTGCCCACTCAAAGCTGCAGAGATATATGTGCTTACCTTGATAGGCCTATCTATGTAAAAAAAAAATTAAAAGTTCCATCGATTCACATTTTATATCATTGCTATGAATCTACGATATGTTTGTCATATGATATATCCCATCCATCCCTAATATGCAGTAACGTTAATGCTTCAAACAGAATTGACCATGACATCCTCACCTTATTCCAACAATTTTGTAAAGTTGCCGAGCCAAGGCTGGGTTGTACAGCTGCGGCTCACGTGAATGAATGTTGGGGGGTTGGGTGGAGGGGAGTGTCTGGTCTGAGCTAGTAGATGCATGAAAACAGCTCCTGATAAAGAGGTTTACTGGCTCAAAGTATTTAGAGTATTTTGAAAATACAAAAATACTCATCTTAATTAGATTTTTTTTTTTAGATTTTTTCCAAAGGCTTTAAAATACAAAATAGTATTTTGTATTTCAAATACGTATTTTAAATACATATATCTGAAATACTGCCCATCCCTGCACATGCATGTGATTCATCCATTCTATATGTGTGATTTTACTTTCTCTGGCTTTTCCCTTTCTGTATTCAACAGGAAAAAGAGAGGGGTTAAGGATTATGGTAAAAGCAAACAAGACATTGGTTCATTATCCAAGTACTCAGAAACGTGTTCTCAGCGTTATTGGATTGGAAGAACACAAGGTGTTCCCAGCATCTTTTATTCATGAAGTGTCACGCCAGGCCATTTCGAAGCTCTCTCTAGAAAGCTATAGCTGCTCTTATGTTGATCAACAAGAAAAGACAATGGAAAATAAATACATTCTATGAAAAAAAGCTCCATCCAAAAAACAAACAAACACTGCTGATCTTAAAAAAGCTCAGTGTTTATGGCACCAGCACACCACAATAATGAGGCTCGAGATGTAAGGAGATCTCAGTGCTTTCATAACTCTGTGACCGTGATGATCTGAAGCAGATGACGCACTGAACGGTTATTATAGCTTTTCATATGACACATTCATATGCATTGAGGTTAATTTGAGGTGAAACTCATACAATGACACCAAGCTAAAAAGATTCCCACACATTCATTTTTATCTTTATGCCTGTGAATTATAATTATAAGGTGAGCAATTTAAACATGCCATTGCCAAATATATATAAAACATCAAACATAGCAAAATATCTATAGGATTAAATAAAATAAAATATTTAAACTCAAAATGAATATAAAAATATACAGGCAATATCCAAGTAATATGCATGCAACTTCTGAGAATTGGACCGTAAACTATAATTACAGAAAATGCATTATATTTGAAATGTATGTTAAATGCAAATAAGAGTGCTTTTTTGAGTGCTTCTGAAGTTTCTTAGTACTTTAGTACTTTTTAAATGTTACCTTTAAAAGGTGCAATTTGTAATATTTTTATATTAAAATATCCAAAAACCACTAAAAAATGTTATATATTTTGTTAACTACAGTCCCTGACAATAGTCTTGTCGCTTGTGTACAAATTGACCTAAAGTGCCGCTGAAATATATTTCTAATCAAGATTTTTTTACAAGAAATGGCTCATTTTAATCCCACCAGCTTTTGTGATAATGTTTCAGTGAAAAACTAAACTTTCAAAAAGTATTCTAATATTCACAGCTTGGTAAAGCCCATTGAGTCAATTTTTGCGAAGACATAAGTGTTGTCACCTTGTCATATGAGCTTCACCTGTGACTAATAATGGATCAGTTAGGTCTCAAGTCTGTAAAAGAACCCCAGTACACTAGACCTTCACATCAACTGCAACTAGACCTCTGCAAACATGCCTAAGATTCACCCTGAGACTAAAGTTTTGATTATCAAGAGGCTGAAGACCAGATCCACTGCTGATGTGGCAGACACCTTCAATGTGTCTCAGCGTCAAGTACAGAGGATAAAAAAAAGATTTGAAAAGACTGGAGACGTTTTTGACAAGCCCAGGTCAGACAGACCCCGCAAGACAACTGCTCGAGAGGACCGTTTGTTGGCTCGAAAATCCAAGGCCAGCCCATTTTCCACTGCAGCAGAGCTCCAGGAGACCTGGTCACCTGAAGTCCCTGTGTCAACCAGAACAGTTTGTAGGATTCTGCCTCGAAATGGCCTCCATGGTCGAATCAGTGCCCAGAAGCCAGCACTAAACAAAAATTGAAAAACTGTGTGGCATTTGCCAAGGCCCACAGCCTGCTAAAAGGATGGACGCTGGAAAAGTGGCAGAAGGTTGATTTTTCAAATGAGTCTTCAGTTGAATTACACCACAGTCGCCGCAAATATTGCAGGAGACCTACTGGAGCCAGAATGGATCCGAGATTCACCCAGAAAACAGTGAAGTTTGGTGGCGGAAAAATCATGGTCTGGGGTTACATCCAGTATGGGGGTGTGCGAGAGATCTGCAGGATGGAAGGGAACATCAATAGTCTAAAATACCAAGAAATCTTAGCTACCTCTTATATTCCCAAACATAAAAGAGGCCAAATTCTGCAGCAGGACGGTGCTCCATCGCATACTTCCATCTCCATATCAAACTTCCTCAAGGCGAAGAAGATCAAGATGCTCCAGGATTGGCCAGCCCAGTCACCAGACATGAACATCATTGAGCATATGTGGGGTAGGATGAAAGAGGACGCATGGAAGACGAAACCAAAGAATATTGATGAACTCTGGGAGGCATACAAGACTGCTTCCTTAGCTATTCCTGATGACTTCATCAATAAATTGTATGCATCCTTAATATTTCTTCTGTGAAAATTATTTATTTCAGGGCATTAAATATCATTTGGGAGGGTTTTAGCTTTTCATATGAGCTATTTCTAACACCAATTGATTAATTAAAAGTCAGGTTAATATCAGGTATTTCTACAAAATAGATAAGCGACAAGTCTTTTGTCAGGGACTGTAGTGTTCTTACATTATCCCAAATGTTTCCAAGAATGTTTAACTCCATAGAAATAAGCAGTTTTAACCAGGACACGGACTGTGTCTGTGTGTTGCCTATCAATGACATCATACTTGTGTTACCCTCGATTTCTTTTTCTTTTTCTTTTGTAGAAACCATGGAATGCATTATAATATAACTTTCAGCACACTCAATTGTGTCTAATGTGATTAAAAAAAGCTGCATTACCCCACATTCACATAAACAGAGGAAGCAGAAGCGATCGTCTTTTGCGTGTGTCGTGCTTGTCTCTCATTAGCAATAGCTCCAGCCGCCTCGTTCCACTCCAACAGCTTCAGCCTCACCCTGCTCCATACTACTAGCCTGACGTGGTCATACTCAATTGTAGTCAGAATATGAGTCTGAAACTGCTCTATTGGGGTATGATTATGGGGCGTGTCTAACCAATTGGATAGACCTACAACCAATCAGAGCAAAGAAGCAATGCATTGTCAAATGTCAACAGACAGAGCTCAACTGCACTGTGTTGCAAATTCGACCTTTTTTCCGCGGGTTGTTTTCTATGTCCGCGGGTTGACGCGACTATTATGTGATATATAGACCCATGAGTGCAAATTTTAGCAGGCAACCTTGCCAAAATAAAAATATCCCCGGAGAACCCCCCGAGAAGCTATTGTTTAGACCTAGTAGTTGGCGGGTTTTGTTGTAAAAACTTGGCAACCCTGTCTGCACGTGCGCTGGAATAAGCGATCTTTGCCAGTGTTGTAAAAAAATAACATAATTTAATGATACACATAGTACTTACCCAACATGATCGTCATTTCTGAGAGAAATTATGAAGGTGAATGCATATACAAACAAGCTCTCCGTTTAGGATTCGAACAAATATAATCCAAGCCGCTTTGATGACGTGCATGATTACGTTACTGTTGATCATCTGTCTGTCATCGTCCAGTTTCTGTTCGGGGATAATTACTCCTCTATGGCTTGAGGCCAGACCGAACTGCCCGACCTAAAATTTTTGTGGGCGGGGCTAAGTTTGGCTGGCATCCAGGCTACCATACTACAGTAGCATTCATAAATCTTTAATACATTAGCTCATCCATTATATGGTGGCCTTTTCAACCAGCTTTTAAGGCAGTGTTGCCAACTATTTTCAAAGAAAAGTAACTATAGCCTGCCCAAAATTTGCTTAATGCAACTAATAATGCATCACTAGATGACGTCATGGGTCAATTCACATATTTGTGATGTCATCATGTCGTACTTACATTCTGCCTGCCTCTAATGTAATTTGTCTTCTAACCCATTGTCACATTTTTTTCTAACAGTTACAAGTTTATTCAAGTTTATCTCTTAATTCTGACTTTTTTCCCCTCAATTGTGAGTTATAAAGTCAGAATTGTTAGATATAAAGTCAGAATTGTGTTTTGAAGTCAGAACTGTGAAATATAAAGTCAGAATTGTGAGTTATAAAGTCAGAATTGTGAGTTATAAAATCAGAATTGTCAGTTATAAAGTCAGAATTGTAATATAAAGTCAGAATTGTCAGTTATAAAGTCAGAATTGTGATATAAAGTCAGAATTGTGAGTTATAAAGTCAGAATTGTCAGTTATAAAGTCAGAATTGTGATATAAAGTCAGAATTGTGAGATATAAAGTCAGAATTGTGTGTTATAAAGTCAGAATTGTCACTTATAAAGTCAGAATTGTGAGATATAAAGTCAGAATTGTGAGTTATAAAGTCAGAATTGCGAGTTATTAAATCAGAATTGCGAGTTATTAAATCAGAATTGCGAGTTATTAAGTCAGAATTGCGAGTTATTAAATCAGAATTGCGAGTTATTAAATCAGAATTGCGAGTTATTAAATCAGAATTGCGAGTTATTAAGTCAGAATTGCGAGTTATTAAATCAGAATTGCGAGTTATGAAGTCAGAATTACGAGTTAAAAAATCAGAATTGTAAGTTATAAAGTCAGAATTGTGAGTTATAAAGTCAGAATTGCTAGATATAAAATCAGAATGGCAGTAAATAAACTTTAAATAAGAATTGTAGGATAAAAAGTTGCAATTAGCTTTTTTTAAATTTTTTATTCTGTGGCGGAAACAAGCTTCTATTGTATTTTAAAATAACATAATATAGCCAAATGTCCAATAAAGAAAAAAAAAAAAAAAAAGTCTGTCAGCTACGTCTGTCAGTCTGTCAGATGTGAGGGAACGAAAGACGAAATAATTTTTTCAATTAAGCCGCACTGTCTAGACATAAATCGCTAATTTCCGCGCGCAAAATATGCAGGGCTTGCATGATTTCAGAATCCCTGCATTTTCGCTGCAAAAAGTCATATATCTTAGCAGAAAGTTGAAAAATGTTGCGTTTACTTCACAGAAGAGCAGCCATTTCCCCATTCCCATGGGAACGTTATAAAGTGATGTAACTACGCGACGTGAACATCATCAAAAAGCCATGATGAAACCATGATAAAGCACGCAAATCATAGTTTTTATTTTCACAGTGTAATATTGCACTTTTTTTGTTTCCAATTGGGTTATATGATACTAGTTTCAAAAACCTTACAGGTGTAAGAATATTAGTAGTATGTAAATTTATGTTACAGTAAAAGCAATCTCTTACTGTAATGTAAATTTACATTATACCCACTTTGTGCATTGGAAGCACTTAATTTAACAGAAGATGTCTGTTTTGTATAGCTACCTCTGTAAAACCAGAAGCACAAACTTACATTTTTTATATTTTATTTATTCATTTTTACAGAAGTTGTAGCAGATTCTTCATAACTCGTTTGACTCATCGGTGTTTTGCAAGTTTGAGCCATGTGTTTATTAAGGTCTGCAATAAAACAAGATGAGAACCTAAATATTCCCAGCACTGTGATGCAGTATGCTTGCTTGTAATGATAGGGAGTAATAATCACTTTCGTCCCCTCTTTTTCACCAAACCGCAGTTTTGCCCGCAACAATCACAAAAAAACAATAACACATTTATCTGGAAGGACTATTAACAGGACAGTTTTACTTGTATATACTTTAATTGTGTACTGTATGCTTATTATTTAGCTTTTTATGCATTGCTTGTTTGTTCATGGGGAAGATGTGTGTTTGTTCGGCTTGACAACATTGTTTCACAGAAATCAAATACTGCACCGTTAAGTGTGCGCTAAAAGAGCATAATCAATACAATAAAGTCCACTTTTTAATATTAAAATGTCATTGTCAAAAAAAAAAAAAAATCATTCCTTTAAGGCTCCATCAACTTTAAGAGCATGAGCTTAAAAATTCCAACCATAACAGGAAAGACACAAAGGCTGATTCTTTAACACACATTATGAAAGTTGAGTATAAAAAAAAGAGAAGAAACAGTACAATTCAGTCAGTACAATTCAGTATTTGTCTACTTTGGAGGTCATATCAGTGTTCTTCAGCCAGTGACTCATCCTCCAGCGCACTGCAGACAGCACGATCTCTACCACCGCTGATCAGAAGAAATGTGTGTTTCAAGCTTTCTTAGAAGAAGGTTAAATAATACAAAATGATTCACCCCTGAGAACAAGCCATGAGATCATAAAATGAAACTTCCATTCTTTGCTTTGAGAAACTGTACAATGTTGGCAGATCAATTGCAGTCTTTGTGTGGCATCCCAGAGGTCCGAAGCCCTCATGATGCATATGTGCTGCATAAAGCAGAACAAACCAATTGGATCCCTGTAAAAGAATGTGGGTGTGAATGAATTAAATATTTTCCTTTCATAGGAACTATTGAGCAACTGAATTAATGCGGGATGAGTTAGAATGCAGATGATGTCCCTGAGGGCTGAGCAAACTATAGGCCAGTCTGGAAAATCAGGAGTGAATATAAAATAGGTTTGTTGTCAAAACACTACTTTCTAATAAGGAGCCTGAAACTCTCTACTGTTTTAAACCTCACCACACTGTAAAAGAATATTGTTGGTTTAACTTTAAAATCCAAGTAACCTGGTTGTCTTAAAATTTTGAGATTATTAAAAAATCTAATTGTTAGTTGATACAAGGAAGGAAATTGGTTTAATAAATAGAAACTAAAAATATTATATCTGAACCATAATGTGAAAAATCATGAAAATAGCACAATTTGGTATGTTTCACTGCATCATCACAAATAAAACACACACCCAATATGCTTACAAAATAACGGCATTGCACATTCACCTATATTTAACTGGTCTTTAAATTTTTCTATTTCAATGTTTGATTTAGATTTTTAATATTGTGTGCCTAAAAATGAGAGTCAAATGTTTAACCTACAAGTGCATTGAACAATTAAGTGGATACACCTGTATTCAAGCAGTGTAAAAGCAGTGGTAGTTTGTAGATAAGACCTTTATACTTTTTGATGCAGCACAGTGGTGCCATAATTTATATCAGAGTTTCAGAAAGAAATGTATCACACTATGAATATTTGTCCATCTCGATGATTCTAGTGAATGGGTTTTCAAAACTGTATGACGCCAAGGACCCACATGTGATGAACCTTTTATGAGGGACCCCCTTTCTAAAATCCATCTCTATATTGTATGTATGAAAAAACATTTAAATTGTAATAGTGTGATATAAATACAACATATTGTTTCTAAATGTAAATTGGCTAAACATAATGTTGGATGTAGCTGGATTTTTATTAACTAACATTAACAAAGATGAACAAATACAAATGAACTTCTCACGGTTATTCATTTCAGTTAATACATGAACTAATGTGTCACCAATGACCATTAATCTAAAGTGTTACCTAATTCTGGAAAGTATGTATATGGGAAGAAAGGAGAGAAACATTTAGAAATGTAACCTTTAGAATGTTCGGTAGACTATATTCATTTTTGCTTTGATTTTTACTTTGAAAACATCTGTTCCAGTGCACAGCTGGCAATATATATTCATTTGAACTCTATTAAGGGAGTAATCCAGATGACTCTTTGTTGCATTAGTGGTTGTTAGAAAAATTATTAAAGGTCCCATGGCATGAAATTTTTATTTTATGAGTTTTTTTCAACGTTTATATGAGTTCCCCTAATCTGCATTTTGTCCCCAAGTGGCTAGAAATTTTGATCGGTGTAAACCAGGTTCTGGTTGTCTTTCTCTGCCTTTGAGAAAATGAGAGCCCAGACGAAATGATCTTGAATTCTCCTGTTATGACGTCATAACAGGAAAGGTTTCCTCCCCTTCCTCTGCTCTGCCTGCCCAGAGAATTAGTAGAGAATGGGTTCAGTTTATCAGACGCGATGTCAGCAGCACAGGCTTTACTACATGGATGCGACAGCACCGCCACAAACAGTGAGTAACAGTGTTCATTTAATGCCTGACCTGGGATCAGTAAGTTCTGATGTGTAGCTTTCTTTTTAAATCGTTTAATACTGTCAGTCCTGCCACTGGCCGACTCATTAACAGGTTTAGTTCTTTGCGATTCCATCTTTCAAACTTTAGTTAGTGTGTAATGTTGCTGTTAGAGCATAAATAATACCTGTAAAATTATAAAGCTCAAAGTTCAATGCCAAGCGAGATATTTTATTTAATAGAAGTTCCCTTTCAAAGCCTACAGCGAACGGCCGGTTTGGACTACAGCAGGAAGTGCACGGATGTAATGACGTCACTAGAACCGTTTGTTGACTAACCCTCCGCCCACAAGTACATGCAAAATAGGGGGCGTGGTATTGTTGCTCTCCCACGTGGAGAAGAGCGCGCATTCAGCGCTTGCATATCCCCGTTATGGTAAGAGGCGGAACCTCTCCGGGCAAAGTGCGCTAAGCTGCTGTCCAATCACAACACGGGAAGTGCTGGCCCAATCAGAACTTGTTACGTATTTCTGAAGGAGGGACTTCATAGAACAAGGAACTCATCAGGGCGTTTTTAGGACAGAGGAAACAGCGCTGTACAGATATGTAAATTGTGTGAAAAATACTGTGGTTTTTTACAAGCGAAACATGAACTCATGTTATATTGCACACTGTAAATATAATCAAAGCTTCGAAAACACACAAAGAATGGGACCTTTAAGCTTAAAAAAGGGTGCTCGTGAGCTCCCCCTTTGCGCCTGCTATGCGCCCTCGATGCGCACTTCAGCTAAGCCCGCAAGTTTGCGAGCTACGCAGAGGACTTCTACCCGGCAGTCAAAGCAACATTACGTCGTGAAAGTGCGGACTCAGAGGAAGACCGTGAGGGTTTAGGGTGCCATTTGGGACAGGGCATCTCTCTCTCGACTGGCAGTGAGTGCTACTGAAGCTGCTAACGGACTCGCACATGACTAAACCACGCCCCCTCCTCGTGTAATCGCATTTCAAATGCAAAGATGTCAGCCAATCACAACAGTGGGTGTTTCACTGAAGACTCACAGCAGACATGCCCCTTAAAACAGAGCATTCCAGCTACAGGGCTAATATCAGTATAGAAAAAAATGCCTTTTATTTCTAAATTATGACATTTTTGATGTAAAAACCATACTAACAATATAAGTACACCCCAGGAAACATCATAAAATAATAAAAGAATCCATGTCATGAGACCTTTAACATTTGATGTAATAAATAAATAGATAAATGAAGCAGCACACGTCCCTTTATGAAAGTTACATTTATTTAATAATTTAATGGTAAATTGATATTATATAGAAATAGATACTTATTATACTTTTTAAGAGCATGTGTAAGCATTCTTCATAATCTTATAAAAATATTATTTGGAGTCACAATATTAAATAAATGCAAGTACATTTTTAGGTACATATTTTCTACCATTACTTTATCTGTGCAGTGCTTATTTTGTGCAATAATGAGCTGACTTGCACACAGATAAATAAAGACAGAATGTATAATGAACTATAAAGTAGTCTCTGATGAGAAACAATTAAAGGGAAAACTGTGTGTACATGCAAGATAGAACTTCATTATGAAGATAAGGTTAATGCTCTCAGACAGCTTTTATGCTTATTTTCTTCACACTTAAAAAAAAAAAAATTACACATAATAATATAAAGACGCAAAGGTTCTTCAAGTGCAAACTTTTCCACTCTGCATTTAGTAGTGATTCGGATAAACCTAAGCAAACCGTTTTTGGAGAAACACAAATACTTTTTTTAATCAGCATAATTGATCTACCCTTTAGGTTTAGAGTTTGTTTTTCTATGATAGTGGGAGTAGGGCTGTCCGATGGGTTCAAAAAAATAAAACTATGGGAAAGCAGTTTATTTTAACCTTGAAAAAGATTTATATGACCACAAAATTAGCAATATAAAATGTAGCCTGAGGAATAGATGCTATCGATGAACCTCTCCATTCAGTGAATCTCTCATTTGAATGGATTCTTCTTCTATTCTAAAAAACATTTCTTGCGCTATAGTGTTATTGTCACAAACGCAAAGGCTTTGTAGAAACTCACACAATGAAGATGAATAAACAGGAAACAACTTTACTCAATGACTCAAAGATAACAACTCCTTAACGTGTAACGTGAACCGACAACAGAATATTAACAGAAATTTCTGCAAATGGAACAGCCGCGTCACTAAGCTTGCTCTCACTTCTTGCTGTATGAATACTTTAGGCTACAATAAAACTAAATATGCCAAAAAATACCACTCTGCCTCTTTTCATTCTCATTTTAAAAAAAACAAAAACGTAAACATATTACAGTTTTTTTCAGTCGCTAACAAGCGTTTGTCCAATCACTTGTCACATTTTCAAAACTCTAAACACAATTAGCACAGCATCAGTCTTTTGTGGCCATACCATTCACACATTTCATGTCGTTTTCACACAATATGCAGTTAGTGAACACATTTCCACAATGCTTATATTTTCTTAACAGACAAGCTATACCTCCCAACAAAATTATGGATTGTTTTTGTTGTATTTGCGAATGCTAACACACAACATCCCACAATAGTAAAAACAATATTCCAAACCTTAGATACAGTATAAAAACCCCTGCTTCTGCAATGCTATCATTTCAAAAATAATATATCTCAGCTGATAATAATTCCATTCTCAATTGACATGTCAATATGGTCTTACAGTAATGCATATGTAGAATATTTTGTCCCTCTAAAGAAAACAACGTCTTCCACCCTCTGGGAGAAGAGGAAAGCTCCTCAATAATGATCAAGAGCATGCCACATGGTTCTTGAAAATAATGCAATAAAACCGCAAGATATTCAAACTAGAATTGTGGAGGACCATGAGATTTTTGACAATATCGATAGCATTAGCCTCACAACCATTACGCGGACATTGTCCAAACACTGAGTGCGAATGAAGCAGCTCTACACTCTTCCCTTTGAGAGGAACAGTGAGAGAGTCAAAGAGCCCTACCTTTCCTCAACCCCATAGAGGAGATCTTTTGTGCATGGAGATGGAAGGTTTATGACCATCAGCCACATGACCAGATGTCCCTCCTTGAAGCCATGGATGCTGGCTGCAGGGACATCTCAGTTTGTAATTGCTAAGAGTGGATCCGACATACCAAGTGGTCTTATCCCAGGTGCATCGACTTGGATAATATCAGATGTGATGTTGATGAAAACATGGCCTATCCCTGTAGATCGCAGAGATTAGATACAGTAATTTTGTGCTTATTTTTTTCTTTGTTCAAAATGTTCTTGTGTGTTAATTTTGTTCACTGTAAGCAATACTGTAAAACTTTTTTCTGTTCTATCATACGTTGTATCTACTTTATCTCCTGTAGTAAATAGAAAAAAAAAAAAAACTGATTTGTTTTTTACTAGAATGCTTTTGAATGTGAACATTACTGTACATGTGGACATACAGTTCCCAACCAAAATATTTAGTGCAAAACGGAGGATTGCATGTTTTGCATGCAAATACCTGTAAAATTGAAACATAAAAGTCTATGCAGTCTTTGTAATGCTAACAATAGCCAGAATTTTGAAACCTGGTATACTTTGATTGACTGCATGTACCTTGTGAAGTGAAAACAAGTGTTATTCTTTGACAGAATAATTCCATTTTGAGTCAGATTTCCAGTGTTTTGGTAAAGTTAGTGTGTGCAGAGAAAGATGTGTTCTGTTTTGAAATGAAGAGTTAGTGTATATTTAACAAAATGTGTTATTGAGAATAAAATTATCCATTTGGCCAATTGTGTTTTGTAGGTGTAAGTCTGTGTTAAGAGTTTAGAAAAATTATCTGAAGTATGGGTAAGTGCTTGTTAGCGACTGAAAAAAACTGTAATGAGTTCATTGAAATGAAAATTTTGAGTTAATACAATGAACATTTTTTGAGATTCGACAACCTTTATTAAAATATTATTAAAAGATTTTGTAAGCATATTGGGTAATTATGTGTGTGTTATTTCTGATGACGCAGTGAAACATGCCAAATAGTGCTATTTTCATGATTTATCAATTTTTTTATGTGGTTCAGATACAATAATATTTTGAGTTTCTATTTATTAAACTAATTTCCTTCATTGTATCAACTCAAAGTTTTAATTTCAATAAACTCACAATTTTAAGGCAACCAGGTTACTTACTTTTTTAAGTTAAATCAACAAAAACAACCAATTTTTTTACAGAGTACAAATGTGGTTCAGGCAATGAGTACACTAATTATCTTCACTGCATGTATGTTAATAACAAAACACAACCCTACCTCTTCGTTTACATAAAAAAAAAAAAAAAACATTATGTTTTTAGGCAATATTTATCTTCACTGTAGACGTAATTTAATACAATTAAATATGACAAAACAGCCCTCTTTTTGTTAAATATCAGTTTTAATAATCAAGAAATGCCGTTCTAATAGCTTAAGTAAAAGAAATGAAGCAAACAGTTTATTCAAACATAAAAAGTCAGCTCTTGGCTAGGTAAAGTTCAATTACCTAAAAATATAAAGTTATAAAACTTCACTTTGCCCTCAATTAATTTGCCAGGGAACAAATTATAGAGTTACATGAGACCAATGATTGCCTGTTAGATCTACACAAGACAAATTATATATCTTATGTGTAACCAGACACATCAGAGCCAGCGGCAAACATCACAAGGACTAGCCGAGGAAAGGCTAATGAGCGCTGAGCGCCCGGTGATCACCTGGATCTCACAACTCCGAAAACGCCAGATCAAAATTTCAAATAGGTACGATCTTTATAAATAAACCACATATTTGAGCTTTAAACAACTACATTCTCGACTGAAAACGTCTTAATTTCGCGACAGTTGGAGTATTTTTAAATTACACTGGTTTTCTCATCCGCTAAGGACGCTTGTTGGTTGGCGCGAGATGCATTCTGGGATACCTTGCGGCCTCAAGTCCGCTCAAGTCAACTCTTGATGCATCCGAGATAAAAGAGGCAGATCAAGAACACATGCGGGGATTTTAACTGAGCTTGCCTAGATGTGAACTTTGAATTGGAACAGTACTTGGGCAGCGACTGATGACATTTCACAAGTCCAGAACACAAGTACAGACAAGAACACATTGGCCGCATCTGAAACTAGCAAAATGCTGCCTTCAGAGGACACATTTCAAGGCAGGGAGGCATCGAGACTCGTCTGAATCTAATAACTTCCTGTCTCCTGAGATACCTTCATCTAATCGATTTTTGAAGGCATCATACATGTATCATTCGCTGCCTTTGATATCCCACAATCCTGTGCTTTCCATTCAGTGACAGTTGAGCTGGGGGGAAAAGATGGCGTCTGAATGTTGTGTTTGCTGGTCAGTTTGTGTGTAAATGTATTATTTTACCAATGTGTTCCAGTTCTGATGTCATTTCTAGCAAGAAATTACTAATGTAGTAATTAAATGTGTTTAGTTCTCACCAAAGCTCGCTTTATTTGGCTTTAGATCATTAAACCGGTACATTTAGACTGTCCGAAAATTGTTTTGTGAGGTACCTTCATGCACAAAACACTGCCTTACAAGACATTGAGTGTGTTTACATGCACACCAGTAAGCTGATAACTCACACATATCAGCTTATTGAAATAACCAGTTTTCCCCATTTACATGCAAACCAGTAAACTGACTTTATATGACGTTTACATGACTTTATTAATAAACCGGTTATTTCTTCGCAGTGACGTCAAACATAATAATGTCCGTATCTGACTCACAGTATTCCCAATGTTACATCAGTTGTGATGTTAAAGGACAATAACTCCAGTGAGAAATGAACCTTGGGGTAATTAACAGATGGTTACTGAGTAGATAGTTCTGTGGGATGCGTTTTCATGAAAATCGAATGTAAAGAGTTTTATCTCTAAAAACAGATTAGCTTATAACGCTTGTCTATGGCGCACAGGGTAAGCGAAATTAAATCGCTATAATACCCCTAACAAGGCTCAAAATAGCCTCACAATAACACGGTAGCATAATGAGGGTCCCTACATGCCGACCCAAGGATTGAGAACTTTGTAAGTGTACAAACAGTTTAATAGAAGATACTTTATAAAGACAGTACATTACATGTTTACGGACAGGCGCCATCTTGGAAAACAGTCTCGACGAGTCGAGCCACGAACGCTGTGCTAGGTGATGAACTGTAACTTGGAATCTCATATGGTCCGTTGTTTCCAGAAGAAAACTGAATGCAAAAGAGAAAATAAATAAATAAAAATGTCCATGTAAATTTGATTTCACAAACTTAATTCCTACCCTGTAAAAAAAAAAAATGTTGGTTTAACTTAAAAAAGTAAGTAACCTGGTTGCCTTAAAATTGTGAGTTTATTGAAATTAAAAATATGAGTTGATACATTGAAGGAAATTAGTTTAATAAATAGAAACTCAAAATATTATTGTATCTGAACCACATAAAAATTTGATAAATCATGAAAATAGCACACTTTTTCTGTGTCTTCACAAATAAAACACACACAATTACCCCATGGTTACAAAATCTTTTAATAATATTTAAATAAAGGTTGTTGATTCTCAAAAATGTTCATTGTATTAACTTAAATTACTTATTTCAATGACCAAAATTTTAAGGCAAAAACATAATTTTTTACAGTGTATCAACCAGCACACTTAGCACAGCGTTCATAGTTCAACTCATCGAGACTCTTTTCCAAGATGCTGCCTGTCCGTAATGTACTTAACATGCTTACACATGCTCTTAAAAAGTATATATATACTTGTCTTTAAAAAGTATCTTCTTATGTTTGTACACTTACAATGTTTTCAATCCTTCGGTTGGCATGTAGGGACCCTCATTATGCTACCGTGTTAGTGTGAGGCTATTTTGAGCCTTGTTAGTGGTATTATAGCGATTTAATTTCACTTACCCTGTGCGCCATAGACAAGCGTTATAAGCTAATCTGTTTTAAGAGATAAAACTCTTTACATTCCATTTTCATGAAAACGCATCCCACAGAACTATCTACTCGGTAACCATCTGTTAATTAGGTTTCTTTCTCACCGGAGTTTGTCCTTTAAATAAAGCGTGCTCCGTGTCAGTGGGAGATTTACGGCTCATATTATCCCTCATGCAGTTCCAGATGCAGCGTTTTGACTGAACCTCTTCTACTTCTGCTGCATGAGATGAGAACGCATCTTTACAATTTTCTGGGTCTTAAAAGAGTCTGCGTTTGTGATATATGTCCTTATTTCATGCAAAACGCTAACTCGCTCTGTCTGGATGCATTTAAATCTGCTCTAAGTTTGCGTTTTTGTCACTTAACGCACGTGCACTTCAATAAGCCGACAGAAAGCAGGTTAATGCGCTTACCGCAAAAATTGGGGTAGGAGGCAATAAACTACCTGTCCCGACCAGTTTATGCTTACAGCGTTTATGACCTTACTCCAATAAAAGAAAACGGGTTACTGCATTTACAGGACTGTGTTCATTGTCGGAATCGGCTTAAGAACGTAAACGCATGTAAACGCACCCATTGTCTCATAAGGCAGCAATGAAACAAGTCATCTGCCTAGGTTTTTGGCTGCAGCCATTGAGAAACGGCCATAGAGTAATTGAGGAACTAAATAATGAACACCTGAACATGATTAACAAATGAGTTGCCATAGAAACAAACGAGAACTAATACAAACATTACAGAAAACAACTGTGACAGTTATCAAGCCAAAATGATGATCTCCCCAAATTAATGTTTCTTTGAAAACTAGAGGATATCATACTAGGGGTGCGTTTCCCGTACAACGATGTAATTCACTGCTTACCATAGTACATTGCATAGTTGAAGAAATCAACTAGTTAGTCACGACTGATTCCCGAAATCGAATTGTCGCAAATCTGTCGTTCAACCACGTTGGTTAATGATGTCCATAGACAGTCAAAAAATTGACACAGCGACCCCATAGACTTCAACGGCGAAAAGTGTAGTCAGTTAGAAGCGCTCACTTCCTGATGGCTGAGCGTACTGCGCAGCCTCGGACTGAGCTTGACAACAAAGATGTGACGTGAGCAACCTGTCTGACAGCTGTAAGTCTTATAGTAATTGTGGAATGTGAAATATGAATCACATTGTTTAAATGTTTAGTCCCGTTGCTTTTCGCTCACTATGGGCTTCTCCCCATTCTTCTCCCTTGACTTTATCAGACTTTATGTCTCCACGTCCCTCTGACTGCCTCATAGACAGTAAAAGATTGCTTCTGAGTGTCTCCTCCTGTCTATACGGTAATTTCTCTACTGTGCGACAAAGTCGCGTTGGTTATGACGCAATCGTTAGCCTATTTTTACAAAAAAAACGTATACGGGGCATTAGTGTAATATACAAGGTAATGCAGCCATATATACATAGTTGTGTTTCTTTAGAAATAAACAATTGACAAATGGAGTCTTTAAATGCCTCAGATGTAAATTTATTCGCTGTCAAAGTGACTCAAAAATGAATGGGAGTCAATGGGATGCTAACAGCAGGTGATGGCTTGGTTAGCAATGGCCGCCCCTATGGGTGGTATGCTTTTCCATTGATGATGTCATGCAAGTGGCAGAGCAATAATTGCTTGCAATTAATTATTTTGAGATCGAATTCATGCTAGATTTTTACTATAAATTATGGCCATACCACTTGAAGACTAAATCTTATTTTTCTCAATTATTCTGCTTTATTTCCAAATTCAAATAGGCTCGTTCTTACGTACTAGAGCACGTCCGCACATGCACACTCGTCAAAAATGGTGCTTTAAATCTCTTGAAGAACTAAAAGACATTAATGTCATTTGTATGTATTCGAAATAAAAGATATAGATTGTACTAAATGTCAGCTTGCTTACTTTGCTAAACATAATGATTTATTAAGTCTACATGTCATGCAAACAAGAAACTCTGCTTCTAACCACAGCTTGAGAGGTGTTGTTGCAACCACACGTTTGCGAATGTTCATTGGAACAATGGTTTCGGGAAACACAGACTGGTTGAACTATGCTGATAATGACGGAACTTGCGACCATAGTTGGCTAACGATGCTTTTGGGAAACTCAACCCAGATCTTACTTTGAAATGGGATATTTACAGTGGACTTTCAAAGTTGTGCATCTGTGCATTTTTGTGCTACTATACACACAATCACCAAGTTCAAAAATGTGTGAATTTTAAGTGCATGAATTTGGCTGGAAATTTTACACATATTAGATCTAGATGCATTTTAATTAACATGGTAGCATGTCCCAGTGCTTCTTTTTAAGGGGTCAAGCTTTTGCTGGTCAGCATGGCCCTGATATTCCCAGCTTGAAGAGGCTGTAACTACACCATCTGGCATCATTGACAGGCATAATTAATCATGCATTTTGACAGAATCTTCTTTGGAAGATACTCCTGAAATGGAGACATTTGACACTACACTCAAAAAAAGAAAAAGAAAAAAGTTTGTTTAATGAAACTTAATTAAATTAGGGACAGCATCTCCACGCAAGAGACCCTTTCACATTCAGGGTTTCTTAGTTGGGTTTAACTTTTAGCGGTGAATGAGAGAATACATTAAATATCCTTTTTGTGTCTCCATTTTGCTCAAATAGCAAAACACCACAATAGTGATTTTACAACTTCTCAAAAGAGGGGAAAAATAGAGTGAGATTGATAACGGCAGTGAAAAGAGAGAAAGATGTTATTTTTTCCCACTAGCATAGAAACATACAGCGGTAACTTTTTTGTGTATTTTTTAATCCAAAAATATTATAATCCAAAGTATTAGTATTATAAATGTACATACATAAAACATTAAATATATATATATATATATATATATATATATATATATATATATATATATATATATATATATATATATATATATATATATATATATATATATATATATATATATATATATATATATATATATATATTTATAGGACCAGTGATGGGGAAAGTTACTTTTTTAAGTATGCTTTCCAATTTTGGGTTACTCCCTTAACATTCACTTATTTTTTATTGTTTATTTTTTATTTTGGAAAGTAATTATTTGACAGATTAAATACTTAATCTGTCTTTGTTCAAGTGAGATGAGTAAATGCATGCTCACATTTAGTCTGGAACAACATAATTTCTGTCAAGACCACGGTATGGATCCGGTATAGATCCGTTCTGGGTAAGAACTCCCTGTGCTTCCATTCCGTTCTGGGTAAGAACTCCCTGTGCTTCCATTCAGCCTCATAAGAGCAGGGAGAGCAGCAATAACCCCCTTAGGACAATGTTCTGTCCCTGTTCTGTTCTGTCCCTGTTCTGTCCCTCAGGACAGAACAGAACCAACATAGTGTATCGCAGATATCATTAAGGTCAATATTTAATGTACAAAATAATTCAGGAATTTAGTCTGATAAAAGGGGAATCAGAATACCAGATCCTGACGGGACGGGACGAGAGGAGGAGGTGGGGATGGAGGAGGGTAAATGAGCTCTGGAAACGACAGCTGCTGATAGTACTCAAGGGACTTATATATGTATGCTGTGATTGACATCATATTCTAGGTAGATGTGGTCAGCTGCCACTCAGCAGTTGCGAGCTTGACCAATGTGACCAGCCAGAACTGTAATGTTTACACAGATTTCTCTCAACACCGGGACAGGAAAAATGGCAGTTAAAAAGTGGGAAAACAAAACGACCTGCTTTCCTTATGTAAAAATTTGACTCCAATATTTTGTTTTAAATTAAAAAGTAATGCATTATTTTACTTGTTACTTGAAAAAAGGTATTCTGATTACGTAACTCGCATTACTTGTAATGCCTTACACCCCAACACTGTTTAGGACAACAAGTTTATTTAAACACTCATGTTTTGTTGAACAACAAACCCTAATAGATCATATTAAGTTCCTATGCTAGATAATAACTAGATGCAACATGTTAAAGACCATTAAGCTCCACTCTTCTGCTAAATGGTAACCACAAAAATGTCAAAACAATAAAAAGCCTTCTAAATATCTAACATTAATATTGAAAATCACATAAAATGACTCTTAATTTCAACATTTACTCCACATCCACTGCAGAGAGTGAGAGATTCATATAGTCCTGAAATAAAATGAGTAAGTTAACTGAAATTGTACTAATTTAAAGAATTTGTTCACTTTTAAATAAACTTTAACTGATAATTTACTCACCCCCATGTCATCCAAGATGGCCATGTCTTACTTTCTTCAGTATAAAAGAATAAAAGAAATTAAGGTTTTGATGAAAACATTTAAGGATTTTTCTTCATATAACAGACTTCAATGGGCACCAAACGGTTCAAGGTCTAAATGACAGTTTCAGTGCAGCTTTAAAGGGCTTTAAACGATACCAGGCTATATTAGACGATGAGTAAGGGTCTTATCTAGCAAAACGATCGTTCATTTAAAAAAAAAAAAAAAAAGTTTACATTTTATAAGCACAATTTATAAGCACTCGCCTTCCTCTGTTCTGTGATGCGCGTTCGTGCCGTCACGTAATACGCAATTGTGTTTGAAAAGGTCACGCTTGACATAGGCGGAAGTACTGAGTCAGTGTTTACAAGTGTTCGTAAAAATGTTTTAAACGACAAACTGACACAAAGACATTTGAATATGTGTCTTCCGCACATTTGTAAACACTGACTCAGGACTTCCGCCTATGTCAAGCGTGACCTTTTCAACATAATTGTGTATTACGTGACGTCACGAACGCGCATCACAGAACAGAGCAAGGCGAGCATTTGTGCTTATAAAATGTAAACTTTGTTTTATTTTTATTTTTTAAATGAATGATCGTTTTGCTAGATAAGACCCTTATTCGTTTTCTAATATAGCCTAGTATCATTTAAAGCCCTTTAAAGCTGCACTGTGCCCACTGAAGTCCATTATATGGAGAAAAATCCTTAAATGTTTTCATCAAAAACCTTCATTTCTTTTCGACTGAAGAAAGAAAGACATGGACATCTTTGATGACATGGGGGTGAGTAAATTATCAGCAAAAGATTATTTAAAAGTGAACTAATCCTTTAAGTGGTTTGAACATAATCAAATGAAGTTGCAACAAAATGTTCAGAACACTAAATGCACTACAAGCACTACACACTATAACACAATGGCAACTCCAGATAAAGGACTAAAGAAAACAGCCCACTGCTATGACTGTTTTCTGAAGGTGAAGCTCTGGAATATGGAAAAGAAGGAAGCTGAATCATGGTTCAAACTACATTTTTTTTTTTTTTTAAATTAAAAATATTTGAGCTTTAACTTTACAGTATATAAGTCCTTGCACAAATGTGTGTGTGTGTGTGTGTGTGTGTGTGTGTGTGTGTGTGTGTGTGTGTGTGTGTGTGTGTGTGTGTGTGTGTGTGTGTGTGTGTTGGGTGGGGGGTTATCAATGAAGGCAGAAAAAAAAACATTAAATCCTTTGAAATGTCAAATCTCAATATTACAGTGTTCGCATCAGGCTAGAGTCTACCCCAGATTTTCTCTTTATCTAGCACCTGAGACTTTCAAGGATTTCAATTTTGTTATTATTTTTTTTATTATTAAAATGTTATATGTGAGAAGTTTGCAGTGGTTCACACGGAAACATTTGATTTTATTTGACATTATTTTATAGTTGGGTAATATTGTTGGCAAGTTATCTTTTAAATAACCCCTGCCCTGCCTACACTTTGAAAATGCGTCAGATGTCCATCAGATTAGAATAAATTCAAATGGCATGATTTCATATGTATAATGACTTTAATAGCTTTCAACTAAACATGCTGAAAGACTTACCCTCAGCAAGATTGACATGTT
This sequence comes from Pseudorasbora parva, assembly GCF_024679245.1. Taxonomy (NCBI): domain Eukaryota; kingdom Metazoa; phylum Chordata; class Actinopteri; order Cypriniformes; family Gobionidae; genus Pseudorasbora; species Pseudorasbora parva. The sequence goes on from NC_090190.1 coordinate 19,889,410, forward strand.
CTAGGACCAACATTATTTCCCTCTGATTGCAAAGTTACTTAATGAATACACCTCCATGTACAAGACTTTTCAAAATCACAGTCATTATGATGAACATGCATTTAATTTGACATTTAGCAGTCCCCTATTAAAATGAAATGAGCTACTTTGAACAAAATTAACATGTTACAAGATGTACCGGCCCGGGGAAACACTGTTGCTGTCTCAAACTCATTGAAGTTTATTGATGCCATGAGCGTGAGTCACCATTGCAGTGAATCTTGCAGATGACCTTAGTTAGATGACTATAATCGTTAAAATGTAACATACCATATTCTTTAATGTATTGCATTGTTCTTAGGCTTTTTAGCTTTTTTTAATATGATTTTGGCTATGCTGGCTGATTGCTTATCTCCTCTTACAGTCAAACCAAAAATTATTATACATCAGATATATATTTTTTACTAGTGGGTGTAGGACCCTATAGTTCATTTATTTAAGTGAGTATAGCAAAATAAAGTAAACTGTGACGACCAAAATATATTCATACAGTGTACTGCCAGTAAAATTGCAAAACCTTTGGAATCAATTTTATTCAGACACTTTGACCTGACCATGTTTTGCTTCAGTGTTTTTTTCTTAAATTGCTAATCCGACCTTTAACACCACGGACTGAACTTAAAGGTGCACTATGCAACTTTCCGTCCACTAGAGGACACCTATTCAAAACAAAGGCATAGTTTGATGATGCAAAGTTTGAGCGCAGCATCTTGGGACATGTGGTCTTCACCTCACAGCCGGTGGAAAATAGGACTCGGCCAGAAATCACGTTCAGCTGAGCACGGCTGCTGGACCGATTGTGACACAAATACCTGCCTTGCGAGTACCGGGACTTTTATTATGACGGGACGGGACACAGTCGCCGGGCGCCTGCACTGATCCACTCTTCCGGTTATGATTATGAGATAATGCAGCTCTTTTTATCATATTAGATACATTTAAGTGTGTTGAAAATGATGTTATGACGTTACTCCGTGTCTTCACTTGTTCACACTGCTAAGAGTAAAGCGCTCCTGCCAAATAAAACCTGAAACTGAGGGTGGCGCAGATATGACGCAATTGACAGGCGACTCCCTCAGACGTTATGCTGAAATGTCCCGGTCCTTAGTTAAAATAGCAATTTTCTCACAATTTACAAATAGTTGGAAAGATTTGGGATATTGTAGGTACTCAACTGAATAAAATATATAACCCTGGCCTAGTGGTGTGGAAAAGTTAAACTTTTTAGAATGCTGTTTAAAATGCTTAAAACAGACGCGATAGCTAATTCGAACGAGTGATATACACATACAAAACAAAACATAAACAAAACATTACATAAATTCCAGGCCTAGTCCTCTCTCGTCCTTGACTGGTGTCGCTCGTCCTTAAATGCCTCCGAGCTCCCTCATGAGAGGACTCGAGACCGGTGTGACTCGCAGTTGACGCCCTTTCACAATCACGTCCCCGGTCTCACTCGCTCCTCTCATGTCTCTCGCTCGTTTACCTTGCCACAGTCATCAAGCTATATTTTGTTCCGCATAAAGCACCTGAAAAATTACATATTGTGGATTTAAGTGTAAAAAAAGTGCTCTTTGTAATAATATCAAATTAAACATTTTACTTTAAATCATAAATCACATGTCATTAGTAAGAAGCTGTGTTTCTGTGTTCAGCCCCGAACACTCATTTATTTACTGTATTGATTAGGTTGTCAAACTGTATAGTTTTTGCTTTCTTGTTTTCTAAAGCTCTGTATTTGGTGGTTTGTTAGGCAGTGACTCATTGACTGTACAGTTATCAGCAGATAGTAGATGACACGCTATTGTGCAAAAACCTTCTGACGCACATATTCATATAAGAAGACCCTTTATCCAGAGACCTGAGTGATATTCACCAGTAGCCACAATAAATCTACTCTTTTAAAGGACAAGTAATTCACTAATAAAATACTTGCAGGGCTGTTTTTATGAACAATGGGCTTGTTTCAAAACCCTACTGGCCATCTGTCACGAAACAGATGATCATATGCTTTTGAGGATGTGTTTAGTGCTTAGATTTCATGTCCTGCAGTAGCTGGAAAACCTTGGAGCATGTTTTTTTTCTTCAAGTGCTATCTCAAAGAATAAAGCGACAGATGATGAATTAGTGCAAGGCAAGAATTCATAACCGTAATTAGGTATCGTCTGTGTCTGGTTTTGAAAGGTTTGTCCTCCAGATATGGGCAACATGCAGAAAAGCTAGAAAATAACACTTTTTCTTCTTTAAAATGGCATATTTAATCAATAGCTTCTGTTACTAGACACATGCTGTTTCATTCTGAATACATCCATGTTCTTTGTCATTTATATGCTTTAATGAGGTTTGTTAAGGTAAGCATTACTTCTATAATAAATTACATTTAAATATAAGGATTTAAACAAACCCTATAACCCTTAGGGTAAGATACACAAAGAAGCTCATCTTAAGACCAGTGTGCATTTACTGCTAAACTGTAACATATTTAATGGAGTCTCTTTTTTTTTATAATGTCCCCTTATAATGTTATCAAGATTTTAAAATTAAAAACATATTCATTTAGAACTAATAAGCTATTTTCTTTCCTGTTGTCGACCCTCTCTTTCAAACACTCAAATTCATGTCTTAGATGTAAATGCCCACTGCCATCATTCGGTTTTTCATATTAAAATAAGTAAGTATACTTGGAATGACCACAGTTATAATTGACAAATGATGACTTACAGTTTTTTGTGTATTATGAATGAATGTACCATAGTTTGACACACTATTGTTCTTAAAGGGGGGTTGAAATGCTGTTTCATGCATACTGAGCTTTTTACACTGTTAAAGACTTGGATTCCCATCCTAAACATAGACAAAGTTTCAAAAACTAATGTTGGACATTTGATGGGAGTATTTCTGTGTTAAAAATACTCCTTCCGGTTTCTCACAAGTTTCGGAGAGTTTTTTTTCGAGTATGGGTCGACTTGACGTTAATAGATCGGAAGGTCCATGTATGGGCCGTACGGGCTCTTCTCCCGGCAGGGTGCGCACGCACGCGACTACAGCGAGAGAGGAAATGCACGGCCATAAACACTCAGGTGCAGATCCAGTCGATCCAGGCTCAGCGCTCCACTTTATTCCTATGGGTGACTTCAACGCTTCAGCACAGCATTCCGGGAAGGCAGCGCTGCATTTGACCCGATTTGAACGCGGAAATGACGGGAAGCTTCACAACATCGCTTCAGTCGCGACGCAAAAGTGGATCTCCACTGTTCACTGCTGTCAGGACTTTACCAAATCATACCAAAGAAGTGTGTTTTTGACGGAGCGGTCCCAGCGATAAAGGTTCGGTCGTGCTTTGGAAGCAGCCGGTGAGTAAAACTGCTTCAGATGTCTATGCTGTTGGCTCGTCGCGTGAGTAAACATCAGTAAACCATTCAAATGCGCTAACGGACTCTATTGTTGTTCTATGTACACTAGTTTGACGTGCAAAACCGTTTTGCTTGCTACTGCTAAGGTTTAATCACATACAATAGTCCATAAACCGAATCATGTCCTCATATACAGTACTATACCTACAGTACATACCACAGAGACGGACGTCCTGCTGTTGCCGTTTCTCCTGTTCAATTTATTTCAGCCTCCGAATGATTCTGGATCATTATCTGTGATAGCCATGGGTTTCTCCACGCTTGAGGACGTCACTGCTTTGCGCTCTTGTCATTCTTTAGCTCCGCCCACACGATACGCCTCCAGGCGCTCGGTTTTTTCGGAAAGACTCGGTACAGCCCATATTTCTTTTATAAATATAATAAAACTAAAGACTTTTCGGAGATATGAAGGATGCAATACTACTCTATAGGTACTCAAGATTGACATGAGATTGACTGAAACTGAGTGTTTCACCCCCCCTTTAAAGGCTATTTATAGAGCATCCTTTGCGATAAAGTGAAAAACATATATAAAATTGTTATTTGCAGTGTCGTGTTTTAAATAAAATTTATATTAACAAAACACTGTTTTCGTATAAATGAATAGCCAATATGCATTAAGCGTTTTCCATTTTCAGTTGAAAATTGTGTGTTGTAAATGTACCCGTATTCTTTATGCTACAGTACAGATAGAAATGATTCCTCAAATCATGAGGGTTCTTAAAAAGAAGTAAGCTATTTTCTAAGGGGCCGTTTAACAACACTGTTTTCAGCTAAAAAGGAAAACTTTGCATGGCAAGAGTGTCTTGGGGTCCTGTAAGCCTAAACTTTTGAAAACGGGATTCAAAGTGCTATTTAATATCCAGAATAGCACTTCTGGATATTATAGCCACTTACAAATTCCTAAACGGAGTTCAGCAAGGATAATATTACATAGCCCCTCTCTGCTACTTGCATTGATGCAGGTGTCTTTGCCGTTCACCATTGGCTTTTCCATTGGTGGCCACCAAGTCAAATCCCATTATGGATGCCAAGCACAAATTGATTTCGGTGGCCCAGCTGGAGCTTCAACCTCGTGTACAAGAAATTGTAGGCAACTGGACAATCTGCTCTTTATCTATTGCGGCAACTCCATTCACTCTGTGATGCGTAACAAGTCAACGATGAATCTGTGAAGTTGAAAATTGCTTTGATTAACACCAGAACAGACATTCATACTGAATCACTATTTTTTTTTTTTACCACACGTGGTGGTCTGGATGTACCATGCATTACTGAAACTTGGCTCAGGAGTGTGGATTTTCATATTACTGTAATTCCTCCCAACATGTTTTTAATTCGATAGGGCCCAGTCTTTTAGAGATTTTAATCAGGGGGCGTATTACAGAAATATTTTAACTTTAGAATCCTATCTTATCTGTTTGGTAACCATGGCAATTTCAGTTAGGACCGAATTTAGGATAAATTCTATTACAGAATGACATTTCATAAATGCATAATCCTATCTTAACTATGGATAGGAAATGGGTATTACAGAAGCATCCTGACTCGACAAAAAAATCCTAAAAGCTGTCTTAACTTTAGGACAACCCCACTGGTGTTCTAACTTCAAACCTTTTAGAAATCCAGCGGTAAAAATCACAGTACTCAAATCCTTTTTCGAGAGCACGTTACATTTAATAATTATATAATATGAAGAGCAGCGCATTTTGATAATGGAGATACTTTTGGAAGACCCAGCTAGCACTGTGCTTTGATGAAAAAATGCTTGTAACGTTAAATATTATACTCCCACCCTTACGAAACAAAAATATATTGCAATATACTAGAATTTATATTGCAATACATTAGAAAATATATTTCAATGTATCAGAAACTTCCTCATATATTTGAAAATATATAGCAATATATGGATGGACAACCTATTGCTATATATTGATTCATATATTAAAATACATTGATATACAAACAAAACTGAATTATTTCATGTATGTTTATTGAAACAAAGTATTTTTTGTGAGTTAAGCAAGCTCCTGCATATGTTTACAGAGGTTGATTAACAATAGCCCAAATCAGATGGTGCATGACATTCAATATATTTTCTATATTTAGAAAATATTTCTATTAGGGCCGGGACTTTAACGCGTTAATTAAGATTAATTAATTACGTGACTTTAACGCGTTAATTACGTGACTTTAACGCGTTAATTACGTGACTTTAACGCTTTAATTAATTACACAAAAAAAAAAAAAACATTTTTTTTACCACACTATTTTTGCACCGCGGAACGTTTTTCAATGAATGAGTTTCGACGGACCAATTATACTGGAACACCAACTAGCGCTCCGGAGGCGTGATTTTTTTTCCCAAACCAGTTGAGCGCAAACCACGCCTCTTACGCCAAAACCACGCCCCGCCGCGGTGACTCACGCCTATGACTCGATTTCATTGGTCAACTCTGTCTGAGTTTGACCAATGAAATTGCTGAATTGCTAATACACAAAATGATGCTCGCGTTTGTGTACGTTTGTTGGAGCCATGCTCCGGAGTCACGACAACAACGAACCATGTGAACATGAACGAAGCTATGGAACGAAGAAGCTGATGAGACTGCTTTGCTCGGCCCCGTGGATTGGAAATTTTGTTTTAAAAAACGAAAGAATGGAAGCGTCGTCAAGAGCATGGTTGTGTGCAAGCTATACAACAAGGAATTCGCGTATCACCGCAGCACATCACGCCTCAAATATCACAAAAATGCTTTTGCTAAACTGGCAAACATGCACTGGTCTGCTGGACTGAAATAAATAAACAATATTTTGTTGATTAAGCTTATGTATTCAGTCATTATTCAATGGTATACTAAAAATACATGTGAAAAATTACTTCTCATTGTTCTCAGGTCAAATATTTATATGCAATTAAAATGCGATTAATTAATTACAAAGCCCCTAATTAATTAGATTAATTTTTTTAATCGAGTCGCGGCCCTAATTTCTGTATTATATTTTAATCTGTTATATTTTAAAATATATGACAGACAGTGTACATTAGATTATTTCATATTTACCATGTATACAATATATATGATAATTATAATAATAAATCAATATATTTAAGACATGTTCCCATATAAATCTGATTATATTATCCAGTACATTGAGGTATATTATCTCATATAATTTTACATATATATTTACATATATATACAATGACTCTTCCAATATATAATTTCATATATTGTAGGATATATTTCAATATACATAGCAATATATTGAATAGTATAATGATATGTATTTAGTCAATATATGAAAACGGCAATAATTGCAGTATTGTCCCATATATTGCAATATATGACTTGCATATATAATATATTATTATATCATATATCATATGATATATTACCATGTAAATTTCACAATATATGGAGACACATGAAATATATTGTCAACTAATATATTGAGAAATATATTTTTGTTGCGTAAGGGCACGACACATGATTTTGCAGTTAGTTGACAAATTGCGAGCAACCAACATTACCGAGCCCAACGAGCCGTCAAGGAGCATTAGCCTATACCAGTCCACTGTGGCATAAAGTCGCTGGACTTACAAATTTAAGGACCATCTCTAAAGTTACATACGACATTGGTATACTACACAATTCTTACTTTCATAGTGTTTGAACGGACTTTGTAAAAGGTGTGCATCATAGCTCACACATAGATGAACACTTTAGAGTTGGTTTTGATCAAGGGGGTAATCTAGCGCTCGGAAAGCGTTCCACCCATAGGGGCGGCCATTGCTAACCAAGCCATCACCTGCTGTTCGCATCCCATTGACTCCCATTCATTTTTGAGTCACTTTGACAGCGAATAACTTTACATCTGAGACGTTTAAAGACTCAATTTGTCCATTGTTTATTTCTAAAGAAACACGACAATGCATAAAAGGCTCCATTACCTTGTATCTTACACTATCGCCCCGCAGAAGCTGTTTTTGTAAAAATAGGCTAACGATTGCGTCATAACCAACGTGACTCTGTCGCACAGTTGAGAAATTACCGTATAGACCTGAGGAGACGCTCGCAGGCAATCTTTTACTGTCTATGAGGCAGTCGGGGGGACGTGGAGACATAAAGTCTGATAAAGTCAAGGGGGAAGAATGGGGAAAAGCCCATAGTGAGCCAAAAGCAACGGGAGAAAATATTTAAACAACGTGATTCAGCTTTCCCTTTCCACAACTACTAGAAGACCTACAGCTGTCAGACAGGAGGCTCACGTCACATCTACGTCCTCAAGCTCAGTCTGAGCCTGCGCAGTTCGCTCAGCCATCAGGAAGTGAGTGCCCCTAGGTTGACTTCATTCTTTCGCCGTTGACGTCAATGGGGTCGCTGTGTCCATTTCTTTTACTGTCTATGGTTTTGATACGGTCATTCCATTCAAATGCTATTCAAGTAAGAAATGTGTATAACTTACCAATGTCATATGCAACTTTAGAGTCCCTACATTTGCGAATATCGAACGTTTTCTTGTCTTTTTCTCTTTTTTTAAAGGCGATTTATAAAACAGGCTTTAACTTTTCAAAATGATCAAACTATACATTTCTTCCGCACTGAAATTAAAAGCACGCTGTTGTTTCTACTTTTTGATTTTAGGTTTACCTCAGAAGAAGTTTGCGAGTTGTTGGTTGCTTGGTAACAGACTTGATTACCAAACTCGATTGAGCTGTTTAAGATTTCCTAACTACAGAAAAGATGAGATTTTGTAAGATAGGATAAGAATCCTAAATCAAGGTAAGATTTGCTTCTGTAATACGAAATTGTGACAAATCCTAAAATAACTTATCATATCTTAAGATAAGATCTAAGATAGAACATTTCTGTAATATGCCCCCAGGTATTCTTTTCCGATACGTAAAACTTTGTATGTATTGGTTATTTGTTTATTCAGAATAACTTAGGAGCAGCTGTCTGTTTAAACTATGAGTATATCTAAATGCTCCATTTGCCAAATCAGGGATGACAGGTAAGGGGTTAAAAAAAAAAAAAACTTAGGAGTAAACCTGGATGTACTTATGCTCTTAAGTTTGATATAAAGGTCAGTTCTTTGGTTGCATCTAGTTTCTTCTATCTAAGAGCATTGGCAAAGGTGAGGACTTTTTTGTCCTATAAGAATTTTGAGAGGCTATCCCTGCCCTTTTTACTTCAAGGCTTGGCTCTATTTGGGAATTATGCTGCCTTCACATGCTATCAGAATGATCGGTAAATAGGAGATTCAGAGCTAAAAATTGCACATGAACGCCCTCTGATGTCGTGTTTACCACTGGGAAGTTCGGAAATAATTTTGATACCTAAGTTCCCGAGATGGGCGTGGCATAACCGTTAAAAATGGAGGATGGGAGACGAATTTCTGCTGTGGCAGATGTTTTATTAGTTTTTTCCTCAACAGTTTCATTGTCTTGTCATTGAAGTAGTACATATTACATAAATGAACAATTATTTGAAGCATATTGTGTATTTTAAACACATCGAAAATCGCATGTAGTTGACCATTATTCCAGAACAGTGAGCAAGCTGACTATTGTGGTAAAAGTAGCTATACAATAGGATGTATGGCTGAAAACTATTACTATTTAAGTCTTTAGGCAGCCTTATCTTGTCTACATTATGCCTTTATTGTGCATGTGATTATAAATATGCTTTCATGTTGTGCTGCTAGTGTTTGCCAGTGATTCTAGGATTTTCTGGGACCGGGAAATGACTGAAATGGTTATAGTGTTAAAATAACACAAGACACCCAAGACACACAAAAGTGTGAACCTCCATTGTTTCCGACAACAAAGCACCTGAACACAACAAGCTCATAATCACGACTTCTAAAGTGGGAAGTAGGAAACTTCTGATAGCACGTGAAGGCAGCATTAGTCAGGCTAATCTTTCTAGGCTACAAGTGGTACAAAATGCAGCTATAGGCTATAGACTGCTGTCCAAAAACATGAACATATTACACCTACCCTAATCTTATTATACTGGTTTTAAGTTCTTTTAACGGTCTACAAATCTCTAAATGACTCAGCATCATCTTATCTCACTGATCTCGTGTCGGAACATTGCTTGTTGAGGTCTCTGAGATCCTCAAACCAAAGACTATTTGTGTTTCAAGGGCAAAACTTAGAGGTGAACATTACAGTGCCAAAACTGTGGAACAGTATGCCTGTTAGTTTTAGAACTGCTACAACGGTATATAATTTTAAATCAAAACCTAAATCTTAAACATTTAGTACAAAAGTTTTCCATAGCTTCTAATCAATGATGGAATGCTTATCTTTTGTTTGTTGTTTGCTTAGTTTCAATCTGTATTGAGTTCTATATTATGATTATTTCATGTTCACTCTATATGTGTGTAGTGTTTCTTCACAAAGTGACAACGCCAACTACTGGTCTGACATGCATAATACAGCATTTTTAGTAATTTTCACTGATCTGTGTAAACAGGGATCATTTTGACTGTATGTGAAACACACAAAGGAAAAATGTTTCCCTTTTTAGGTACATTCTTGTCGTGTAAACATAAGTGATATGGGGCTTTATTACATATACTTCCTATCTTCATTTTTGACTTAAGATTTGAAAAGTAAAATATGGTTACTAAACAGTTATGATTCTAAGTTATGTTTCTGCAATACAGGCCCAGATTTTCAATATTCGCCTGATAGATGGTATAATGGGCAAATTAACATTTGCGTACATCTAGAATGTCAGAGGGTGGACACTTTTCACTTGGACCAGTCACCAGTCCCCTAGCACCCACTCACAACACATCAACCAAACAGTTTTGCTCTGGTGACCACAAAACCCTACCATTCTAGTTGCGAGCTTTGCATGAGTGAGCACCACTTTCTTAAATGCACTTTTAAAAATAAAGGTTCCTAAAGGGGGTTTAACAGCGATGCCACAGAACCATTTTTGGTTGCCCAAAGCAATGATTTTTAATCAGGGAATTTCCGCCTGATTCAGATCATCAACTTATTAGGGGAAAGCTCCATAAATTGACCTGACGATACTTTACATGACAACGATGTACAAGAAAACTGAAAAAAATTTCCTTTGCTTTTTTTGTGTACTGATGACAACATCCCCACTCGCATGGATATGCAAAAACAACTAAAAACACTGTGTTATACAAAACAGCTCCGTAGTTGACGGTCCCATTGTAAATAAACACTACGTGTCTACTGAACAATGCATACAAACATAATGACGTCATTGTTTTCAAAATGACTGTTTTCACAAACCTGCGTTTCTGTTGTCTACACCAAGACGCATAACAATTTCTGTTTTTAGTTGAAAAGGATGTTCTGTAAATGATCCCCAGGGCCAGGATTGAAAACCACTGCCCCCCACCCACCCCAGAAAAAAATAAAATAAAATAAAATGTCTTCTTATTTGTACTTCATTTTAATAATCTAAAGAATATTTTCCATTTCAAAGCCCTTTTTGTGCGTTAAGGTTCTATGGATGTTAAGTAAGGGAAAATGTACATCCAGCCATTTTATTTATTCATAAAATAAAACAGTCAGGGTGATCAGGGCCCTGACACAAAGTGGGCATAAGTAAATAATTAGACAGAAAATACTGATTAGCAGTTCATAATAAGCAGCTTTGAGTCTAGACGAAAGAACAAGTTCAAATAAAATGGCCATTTAAGGGATAATGCACAGTCATATAACTTATTACACAGCTTTTCACCACATCAATAATTGCAGGGACATGAAATATTGATTTGAGAAGAAATAGTTTTTAAAATCTTATTTGTTTAATGTCTTAGAATCCATTACAGTGTACAATACAATCATTCTATAGCACCAGCTGCATTTGACTGAAATGGGAGCGAGTGGGTCTGCAGTGTGATACAAGAGACATGAAAGAAGATTTGTCCTCAAATACCAGGATATGCAATCTTTATAAGGCATTGCTTTATGTCTTTATAAGACAACAGTCATTATCATGGAATAACGGACTTCAGAATTATGTAACTGGCCAATCAGAATCAAGTATTTCATAGAACCATGCAATTTACGATTTTTAAGGAACCATCAATGCCAATACCTTTGTTAAAGTACCTTTATTTAAAGAGTGAACTCTTCCTAGATTAAACATTATCCATTTCATTTTGTGCAGGTTAAAGATGCCCTATCCACCATCTCAGTGATCCCAAGAAAAGTGTACTACTACCCATTCAGTTGCTCAAGATGAACACTTCAGAGACCACAACTCTTTCCTTCTGGGCCATTCATGTCAATTCCAGTCCTGTTTCGTACCTCCTCAACGCTACAGGGACCCCATCCCATGCCAAGCCGAAAGCATGCGAGCAGCTCAATATCGCCACCGAGGTGTTCCTCATCCTTGGCATCGTCAGTCTACTGGAAAATATTCTAGTCATCTGTGCCATAGTGAAAAACAAAAACCTACACTCGCCCATGTATTTCTTCGTCTGCAGCCTGGCCGTGGCCGACATGCTGGTGAGCGTCTCCAACGCCTGGGAGACCATAGTCATCTACTTGCTCACTAACCGCCAGTTGGTGGTGGAGGACCATTTCATCAGACAGATGGACAATGTTTTTGACTCTATGATCTGCATATCTGTGGTAGCGTCCATGTGTAGTCTTCTAGCTATTGCTGTCGATCGCTACGTCACGATTTTCTACGCTTTGCGATACCACAACATCATGACGGTTCGCCGGGCTGCACTCATCATCGGGGGGATTTGGACCTTCTGCACAGGCTGTGGAATCGTCTTCATAATCTATTCTGACAACACGTCCGTCATTGTGTGCTTAGTCTCCATGTTCTTTATCATGCTAGCACTCATGGCCTCCCTCTACAGCCACATGTTCATGCTGGCGCGTTCTCATGTCAAACGCATTGCCGCCCTACCGGGTTACAACTCCATCCATCAGAGAGCCAGCATGAAGGCGGCCGTCACACTGACCATCCTTCTCGGGATCTTCATCGTCTGCTGGGCTCCATTTTTTCTCCACCTCATCCTTATGATCTCCTGCCCCAGAAACCTCTACTGCATGTGCTTCATGTCTCACTTCAACATGTACCTCATCCTCATAATGTGCAACTCCGTCATCGACCCACTCATTTACGCTTTCAGGAGTCAGGAAATGCGGAAAACACTTAAGGAAATCATCTGCTGCTATAGCCTGAGGAACATCTTTGGAATATCAAGGTAGCGTCAAACCAGAAAATAATAGTTGGATTGTCATTTCACAAGAATAATTATTTCATATGATAAAGTCTGAGAGCAGAATGTGCCAACCCCCCTTTGATCTAAATGAAAAAAATCGATTTTTTCGGTGATGATGTATACAATCTACTCACTCCTCATACTCTGTCATGCAAACTCTCTCAAGAAATTGAATCTTGAAAGAAGCTGGACAATTAATAAACTCTTCAGGGCACAAAGATGCAAAATAGAATGTCTAAAGAGACATTTTTTGATATTATAAATTATGTAGATGTTGTAATGTTGGTGGAGAATTAAGGAGGCCTTAGTACTATGGAACAATATAATCCTCGATGAACAATGTGACACAGTCTCCAGGGATACGGAGGAGCTGTTGATCAAAGCCTATGGGAAAAACAAGTGCAATCATTTGTCTAATTAACCATACAAAGCCTGTCATAGACATTAATGTTGTATAGGTACAATTACAATATAATATAGCATGTAGTTTGTATTGTTGCATGCTGTCTGTGGTTGGCAGTGAAAGTGAGTAAGAACGAGCCACTCTATTGTTTCCCAAGATGATATTCAATGACAAAACTGCAGCAGACTACAATTTTTAAAAACATGGGACACTTTATACACACATTACAAGACAGAACATAAAGTACAATGTGCACTGAAATAAAAGAATGGAACCAAACTGACTGTGACAAAAGTATGTATTCACGGTCATGCTGTTCGTAGAATGTCTACTTAAGGTTTCAAGGACTACGAGGATGACAAAATGTGAGGTATCATGCCACTACCAAGAGTCTTAAAAGGCCTCAGGAGTTTTATAATAGTTGGAACTGAATAGAAATGCTTCACGTATGCCTGTATCATAATGTGTGTATATCTATAGCTGCGGAAACAAAATCATAATATATTGTGACTTATACTGTATATTAACACGCACAATAAAACAACAGAGAAAAACATTTCTACCTAATTATACTGTGCAACTACTAAAATAAAAAGCTTAAATAAATATTTCTGACTTGTCCTCGCAATTACAAGCATTTGTGGATATGTTAGCAATTCATATATTATTGTAAGCACGAACATGTACTTGAATTCTGGGTCTGTAGTTATTCTCATTTGAAGTATTTACCACTGACCCTTTACATTAAACAATATTAAGTTATTGTTTATTGTATTTGTTATACAATTTCAGGGTGAGAATCAATGTTCCTGTTGTTTGTCATTATGCTGCTTACAGTCTACTGTCACTGAATAAGTAAATCTGTTTGAGTGTTTTGTTGATTTTCCTTGAGTTATTGTTTCCCATGGGGGCATGTTTAATAATAAATTAAACATAGACTATGAAAACAATTAGAAAATTATCTCTATTTAAGCCCCCTTGAAATGCATATCCAATGGGTTACATTAGAAGTATATATAATGTAAATGTAAATCTGTAAATCCTATGAAATGTTTATGTTATATATAATTTACAGTAGGATTTTTGTAGTAGGCTAGTTGATTCATGTCTTGTATTGACTTCAGATGCAGTCAGAATTTAAAAGTGTAAGTAGGTAATTGCTCAGAATGTGTTAGGTTTTGTCAGCTTGATTTTTTGCCATTGTAATATCCCCTCCTATTCACTTTGAAAAGTTCAGTTCAGTTCATTTCAATTCAAATCATCATCCAGTCACTCAAGTATAATGTCAATCCTCCTTACATGGGTTCATGATGGTAATAATAGAATGTGCCTTCAATGTGATTTGTGCTGTCAAAATGACCCCGAGGTTGTCTGATCTTGTCCTGATCTGTCTCTCTGTGGTACATTAACTGCTCAGGTGCTCAGGTTTGCTGGCTCTCCATGAAGAATCAATGGCAATGTATCTCTAAACCTCTCACTGTTTCAACAGAAAACAACTTGAATCCCACTTATTCCAATCATTTTCTCTGGAGGGGTTTCACATAAACAGAGTGTTAGACAAGTATCATTAAAATTCCAAACATCCAAAGTGCCCCTCACTATATATATATATTTATTATATATATATAACTTGTTTTTTTTGTTCTTGTATTGTGTGAATCTGTTAGATTTTAATGAACAGCAGTATACGCCTCACTGTGATAAATGCTCTGTGCATCTGTGTTATGCTGTGCAATCTCTTATGCTCATGTATTTGGATGCATGTATAATTAAAATATAAGAATACATTTCTTTCATGTGTCTGTTTTTCATGGTTACGTGTTTGTTTTTTGCATCAATTTGCAATATTAAAATAACAACAATAATAATTTGCATTACAAAGTACATGTGTATAAAATAATCATGTAAAATTATTTCTGTCATGACAACTCTTGGAGTGTTTGGCATGGTAATGGATATGACAATGTAGCTATATTTGGTCTCGTGCTAAACTGCTGCGGTTGGTTTTTGCTGCTGAAGAGCAAATATGGGATTGATCCTGCCAGTACATACACGACACACAGCTGTGTCGTGTGACACGTGAGCATGCTGCTGCTGTACAAAATAGGATACATGATTTATCCATAGCAGATCTATACAGGTGGAGGTGGAGCAAGGGAAGGGGGAGGGTTTCTGAAAGCGAATGCTTGACCAGTATTTAATGATTGAGCAGCAAGCTAATCGGCTACTGATACAGCAGGAACCAATCAGCTGTGCGGTACACACAAACACACACACACACACACGAACTGGCCATACTGGCGTTTTGTAAATTATGAGCTGGATCTGTTTCTTAGTTCCCATTAATATATATATATCCAAACTGTATGATAAATGTCAATCATCCTGACAGATATATACATCTGTCAGGATGATGGACATTTTTCATACAGTTTGGACTGGCAGAATGGTTCTCCCTGCCTATACCCATATGGAGAGCAGATAGAGCAGCGATAAACCACCTTAGGGCAAACAGAACCAACATAAATGTATTGCAGATATGATTAATGTTCAATAACTGAATGTACAACATAATTCAAGAAAAGACTGTCTGATTCAAAGAGAAATATTCAAACCTGCCAGAAATAGGTTTGATTATGACATATCACCGATATGACTGATCACAAGAGATATGAATCAGATTCATCAAAATATGTAGTGTGTTTTATATCTACTTAAATCCCTTCCCCTGAATTTCTATGAAAAAAAGCTTGTATATTTTAAATGAATGTTTTTTTTCTTGTCCATGAAACTTCAGCTGTTTTAAATCACACACAAAAAAAAAAAAAAAAACATTAGTTGGTCTTTTTAAATCAATGGTTTTGTTATATTAAAGCAACTGTTAAATAGACCTCCTTGGTTTAAATCCTAATGGGGTCAGAGCATGACCAATCATATGTTCAGAGCATGAATATGATTTTGCTAGAACATATTCACATCATCATCATATTGTATGATAGACATTATTAACTTTGTTCATTACTTGTGAACAACAGGGCTTTACATCTGTACAGGGCAGAAGGTTGCTCTCGGTTATTCCATTAAGGAAGTTCAGACTCTTAAATGAAATGAATTGTATAATCATTTTCTATTTAGGGGTTGACACGATAATATGAAAAAAGAGCCTTTTCATGATAAAAGAGGCAGTGCAAAATGGTGCCAGATTCAAGTTTTTTTGTCTTCAACTTACTTTTCCACTTCAAATTCAACTTTCAAGAGTTCAACAGTCGGGTAAACTTGAATTCTTAACATTTAAGAATCTCATTTAAGACTAATGCAATTGAGTACTGCAGTCAATATGTCGGTCTTTTTAGGTTCCTACTAAGTGAGCATTACAATCAAATCACTTCCTCTCCTAAATACACTTTTCAGATCTTTTAGAACGCTTAATAAAAAGGGAATTGCATTTCACTGAAATGCTGCTTTCCTCTGTATCTGGGCTCCAGAAGAACGCTCTCCTGAGAATACATCATGTGAGTTATGTCAACGTAATAAAAAGAGTAAACATCACCCTTTCATTTGCAGTAGCAGTAGAAGTCTTTAGTGTGTTCTTTCCCTGTGGACTCTTCCTTTGATGTTTCTTACTGCGAGACGAGCCATCATCATTTCTGCACGTCGTTCTTGCTTCAGGGCATGAGGTCCACAAAGCACTATTTAAAAGTTCGGCAATGACCTTCAATATGAAGTGATAGCAGCCTGAAGCATGTGACCCTTCATCACACATTGCTGTAATGATATGATCATTTCTGTGGGAAGAATCCTAGATCTAATTGAACTACAAATGTTTGAAACATGTTCATGTTTGTGAGGTATGGGTAAAAAAAATATTTGTCATTATTTATGTCATTTTTTACTCCAAAATGCATACAATAAAAATTGAATAATTATTATATTATATTATTGTAACGAGGTTCTTAGATGGGAAGGAAGGAAGCGGGGAACCGGCGAATATTGAACAAACTTTAATTCAATAAATAAACAAAACAAAAGTAACGCGTGCAGCCCCTCACGGACGACTGCCCGCACACACACACACACACACACACACAATAAAACGCGGGCAGCCCCTCACGGACGACTACCCGCACACACAACAGAACGTAAACAAAGCCCCCCCACCTCTCCTGGGGGGCGATTATGGCGGCCGTGGCACCTGGGGGTAAGGACAGAGAGGCGAGAGAAATGGAGCAGGGAGCACGAGGAGCAACAGAACGAGAGGGGAGAAAAATAAAAAATAAAAATCTGGTCTGGTTCCCGGACAAACTGCCATTCGGCCCTCCGCCAGCCGAGAGGCTCTTCCTCACGGTGCTATGCGATGTCACTGGACGCTTGGTGGAGAGCTCGATCCTCCTTTGCCCCCTGGCGGCCGGCAGTGACTCCTACTATTGAGGGAGCCGGCAGCGAGCCCTGCGCTTCCTGCTCCTCCCCTAACTGGCGGACGGCAGCAGGCTCCGGCCCACGGCAAGCGTGGCGACTCCGCCGGCCCCTTCTCCGGGGAGAAGGGCCTTAGACAGGGGGGTGACCAAGGGTGGAGAGAGGAGAACCTTCAAGAAGAACAACTATCTCTGCAGCACTCCACCAATCAAGCCTGTATGCTAGAGTTGCCACATGGAAGCCACTCCTCAGTAAAAGGCTTCCTGGAGTTTGTCAAAAGGCACTTAAAGGACTCTCGTCCTATGATAAACAAAATTCTCTGACCTGATGAAATAAAGATTGAACTCTTTGGCCTGAATGGCAAGAGTAATTTCTGGAGAAAAAAAACAGGCCCCGCTCTTCACCTGGCCAATGACATCCCTACAGTGAAGCATGGTGGTGGCAGCATCATGCTGTGAGGATGTGTTTTCAGTGGCAGGAGCTGGGAGACTAGTCAGGATTAAGGAAAAGATGAATGCAGCAATGTACAGAGACAACCTTGATGAAAACCTGGTTTGTCTTCCAACAGGACAACGACCCTAAGCACACAGCCAAGACAACAGGAGTGGCTTCGGGACAACTCTGTGAATGTCTTTGAGTGACCCAGCCAGACCCCAGACTTGAACCTGATTGAACATCTCTGGAGAGATCTGAAAATGTCTGTGCACCGATGCTCCCCAACCAGCCTGATGGAGCATGAGAGGTCCTGCAAATAAGAATGGGAGAAACTGCCCAAAAACAGATGTGCCAAGCTTGTAGCATCATACTCAGAAAGAGTAAAGACTTAAACTGGTTCATCTGAAAGTGAACATTCTCTAAATCTCACCCTCATGTGAGCATTCTGGTGTCAAGTAAAAATACTGTTTACAAAATTGTTTCTTTTAGCTTTTTCTATGGGGAGAGTTATTTACTTTCAGATAAACTGAACGAAACAGGTGTAAACCGGAAACCATTAGACCATCATAAAAATGCACTCAGTGCAAGCTCCAAAAAGGACAAAAAACATCATAAAAGGGATATTATGACTCCTACTCTATATTCCAAGAGTGAAGCCATATGTCAGCTTTGTGTAAAGAACAGAACAAAATTCATATTATATACAGAAAACCTTCTTACGCAATTCAATTACACACTTTTCAACAGAAACTTGCAACAATGCAGATCATTTGGACAATGCAGTTGGTATATTCTAGGTCTTCCCTTTTGTTGTAATCTAAAGTTGGTTATTAAAGTAGAATACATTTTATTTTTGACTAATAATGATTTTAAAGAATTAGTTTACAATTAATTTAGAATGATTTTAAAGTTTAAAGAATTAGTCTACATTTTGTGGAATAAATGAATAGTGCTAGAAACATGGCTAGTGCATAATTTACAAGGTGCATCTACAAAAGACCATGAGCTAAAACCCCTGTCAGTAGTCTAGTAACACACTACTTATGCTGCATAAAAAATACATTGATTTATAATGGGGATGTTTTTATAAGGATATAGAAGTAAAATGCAAATATATACAGTTAGTGAGTGTAATGTTTTCGACACTTGAATGTTAATTTAAAATTAAATGAAAATGTATTATAGTTATATTAAATGCACTTAGCTGAAATTTATAGAATTAATTACATCTTTATGTCATTTAATTTCTATTGGATTTGAAATATGGTTAAAACGCACAGCCAAATACACTGGCAAGCATTTATGATAAACTAAAATATGTCATTTCTATTGAAACTTTTGTCATGTATTTAAATATATTTGTTATTACACATTTTTTGTTGCAATTTAGTACACTGAAAACATATTAACTTAAATGTAATATTGAACAACACACTACAGTGGTATGCACTGCAAAAGATTATTAAAACATGATTTAAAATCAAGTCGGTTAAAAAAACATGAAACTGTACTCTAAGTGTACTTTTGTCTCATTGATATTATATTATCTGCAAGGACAGTTTTTTCAAGTGCACTACAAGTGCACATTCAATACAATTAAGCACACTTCTTTTTCACAAGCGTTTGCAAAAGTAATGTTTCATTACGCACCAAAGGAAACTTTTCAGAAATTTAATTTGCAGTATTTCTGGTTATTTCAGGCTTTTTTCCACCTTTAATTCTCACACTATTTAAGCTCAATCAGAGCTCGAATGCTTAAGTGCATTAAAAAAAAAAAATCGCTCTCTCTCTGCTCCAAAAGACCTGAAATATAGCACATAGATTGTATTGTACTTTCAACTGCAGGACCTGGCCAAAATCTCTTTGTCTTCTAGAAAAGAACAAGAAATCTATTCCTTTAACACCACTCTCCTACATAGCTTTGAAAGGAAAGAAGTGTTTTTGCACATGCACACTGAAAGCTTCAAGACATGGTGGGCTGAATCCGTTAAAAGAGAAAAGAATAAATGCTTTTCTAGAACTCCACACTGTAAAAAATTTCCTGTAGAAATTACAGTAACTTACTGGCAGCTGGTTGCCAGTAACTTACTGTAAACTAACTTACAGTAAAAATACTGTATTACTATTTACAGTACATCTTACTGTAATTTGTTTTACAGTAATATATATATTTTTACTGTGAAACTTACAGTAATTTTATTAATTTACTGTAAATCATTTCCCACTTTTCCTTTACTGTGAAACTGTACAAATTGCCAATTACTATATTTCAACAGGTCCTCATAAATAACAATAAAAAGAAGCAATGACAACTGCTTAATTTTTTTAAAATTTTGTTTTTAATCATTCAGTTGTAAAACTTTGTTTTCTGAAAGCCTGCAGCAACTTTAAAACATAACATTTTTAAGACTATTCACAAACAGATTCAGTCATAAAAACTTACAAATTCAAAAGAAGGGCTGTACAGTAAAAAAAAGAAAGTAAAAAAAGTATTATTATCTACAAATAATAATAAACCAGAACAAGAAGACAAAGATTAATAATAACAGAAGAAGAAAAAAACAGGAAACAACATTTAAGAAAAAAGTTTTTGCTTAGTTATGGAAGCTTTTTTCCGCCATAGAGTGAAAAATAAAAAAGGTAATTGCAAAAAATACAAAAGATACCAATCACATCGTGTATAGAGTCGGTGGGCGGGGCTTAACATAATGACGGCCGAGTTGCGCTTGCGTGCTACTAGTAAACACAGAAACTGGTGAACGGCGGTCTGTCGAATCAGCTCTGACCGCGACTCTGGAAGACTTGGAGTTAAGCTTTTCTCTGAGAAAAGAACAAAGAGCGGCACTGAAGTCATTCTTAAGAAGGGAAGATGTGTTCGGAGTTTTGCTGACCGGATACGGCGAATGTTTAATATATCAACTAGCTCCACTTCACGTTGCTCTGGTTGGTGTAGCGCTATCCTATCGCGTGCACAGAGAGTTTGAAAGACAACCGTTTATCCCGCCCCTCGGATTGAGCCGTCAATGGAGAGTTTCCAGACCACACATCTTGATGTGGGTCAGGCTTGTCAGGCTACTATCTTTCCACTTCTGTTGCTGACCTGGAACTTTGAGGAGCACTTGCTGTGGTCAGGGTTAATCCTCACAGTGGACCTTTACATAAAAGAAAGAATTTGTAAGATCATTTGATGTGTAAAAACATTTTAAACATTGGTGTCATTTACTCACACTTATGTTGTTTCAAACCCATTAGACTGGTTCATTTTCAGAATAAAAATAAATTAATCTCTCTCTCTCTTTATTTTTGTCTATCCAGTCAACCAAAGTTTTTTAGCATCAAGTGCATAAAGACAATGTTAAAGTAATCCATATGATTTGAATCCATATGCACTTTTTGAAACGGGATATTTTGGTTAAGTGGACATTCAGTGGATGGACAAAAATTATGAGATTAAAAACATCTTAATTTGTTAAAGTTTGGAACAACATGAGGGTGAGTTAATAACAGAAGTTTCATTTTTGAATGAACTATTCATTTAACTCTATTAAGATAAGAAACACAGACTGAAACACTGAGATTGCAGAATACGTTATGGATGCGTTTATGGATTGAAGGTGAATGTTTGTTTTAGTTTTTGAGTTTCTACATTGCATTGATTCACATTCATATACCATGAGTCTTCGGCACAAACGTGATTCATTCACGTAGTGAGTGTAACCGGTCTTTAGAGCTCCTTGATAACTATTCAAACAGCTTATAACAGCACAAAAGAAGCCTTAACCTTATTAAAGATGTAAAAGTTTGTTCATATACATTTTATATAATCAAAAATGAATGCAATTACTACTGTTGTCAAAAGTACCAACTGAGGTACCAAGTCGGTACTGAAATTAAAAAAAATTGATAATATTTGCATTTCTGAACGGATTCTTAAACACCTCTGATTCACCATAGTGTTCACATGCTCGTAGTATATCTGTGATTGGAGTGAATGCTAGTAGTAACATTTTTTTAATTTCAATACCAACTTGATTTTGTAGTTGGTACTTTTGACAACACTAGTAAGTACACAAATCTACAAAATGCATAACATTGTTCTACTGGTTTTTGAATATTCTATACATCATAGATATTGTGACTTTAAAAGGGATAGCCAACCCAAATATGAAAGTTTTCATCACTTCAAAATATTATATGTAAACATCTTCAAAATATCTTCTTTTGTGTTTCACTGAAGTAGTAAGTGATGACAGAACTTTCCTTTTCATTTGGATTGCATTTGGTTGGACTATCCCTTTGATGTTTAATATTATAGCATACTGCAAGATGTACTTACCTCTGAAAACTCCAAAGTATTGGTTGCTTCCACTTGGTACTCGATGTTTCAATTGCCAGCATCAATGCATTTTTCTGTGTAGAACTGAATCCCCTAAAATAATAATAATAAATTGATAAATGTAGTGTTTAACTTCTGAAAAACATTTCACATTTTATTTTGGTGTCAGTGACAGTATGTAGATGGAGCTTTTGTTATTAGTTTAAAAGGATAGTTTACCCAAAACTGACAATCATGATTTACTTAGGCCTACCTTTGTTATTCAAAAATGATTATCATCATTTAGTTACCCTGGTTATTCAAAACTTATTAAAGGAGATGTTAAGCAGAATATTAAACATGGATGAATAATGAACATGCTACAAATAAAGCAACATGTTTGCTTTTAAAAAACTATCCTAGAACTACATGATTCTGGATAAATTGACAATCAACTTTTTTTGTTACAAATAGAGTTCACATTTCTCCCATGGTTATGCAATTATAACAATTATAAACAACAATTATAAATAATATGAAATTTACTAGAGGTGCTGACAAAATATATTATTGCTGCTATCCATTTAAATGTTTAATTAATTTTAATTATTATTAATAGTTAATACATACATCAGTATATTAATCTCTTTTAATGAAAATGATAAATTATAACTACTATAAATACTTTTAGAGCCAGAAATCTGACATTGACATTAATTTATATATATATATATATATATATATATATATATATATAGAGAGAGAGAGAGAGAGAGAGAGAGAGAGAGAGAGAGAGAGAGAGAGAGCATCTCGAATGTACAATCTTAGATATGAAGAAACGAGGAGGGAAAAAAGATCAGATACGAAAAGCTCTGGCTTCGTGTGGACAAAGACTGGCCCATTTGGTCGACACTGTACAGTGGACAACCTTCAACGCTGAATCTAGAAATCAGATCGTGCTGTTCCGATCTGTTCGTTATGTGCGCCGCGGCCTTTCTGTGTTTGCGGTACATGTGTGACTGAAGTGCGGAGAGGCTTTGGCACGTGCACGGGGATTCAGGAACGAACTCCACACGCAAACCTGAAGTTCGCCATGTTTTTGTGCCCTTTGGCATAATTAATAAAGGCAAATAAGACGCCACAGTGCTTGCATACGAACATTGCGTGTTTTATTCTAACAATAAATGCATGCTGAACATTTATATGGGGTACGTAATAGGTTATCGGCAGACGATTGTGTAACTTTTAGCGGGGGTAAATGACTGATTTTAAACTAACGTTAAACCCACAAAAGCTCGTTTTTTCACGTGAACACTCACCTGCTCATAACGTGGTCGTCAAACCTAAGACAGAGACCAGCTTATGTCCATATTTTGATGGTGAAACGTCCATAAAAAGGAAATAAAAAAAAGAAATATTAATATTTGGAATGAGTGGCGCCACAAATCTCTCTGAGCTCTCACAGTCTCTCCACACAGTAACGTTATGTATGTGAGGTGGCGTTGTTTAATTAAACTACAAATATAAAATATACAAAGAATAAGTAAGAATATTTGCACAAACCTTTGCAGCTGACATGTTCTTGCATCTGTGCCTGTCTTCTTTTTTCTTCCTTCTCCAAGCGGAAATAAAAGCCTTTCTGTGATTGGTCAGGTTTCACGCTCATTTTTCTCTCGCCAAGCAAGCCGTTCTGTGATTGGTCAGGTTTCGCGCTCATTTTTTTATACTGTATTTTGATTTACAGTAAATTAAAAATACTGTATTTTAGTGGTGCCAGTGGGAAATTTCCCACAATGCAACTTTAAAATACAGTAACATACTGTATAACTGTCTTACAGTAAAATACAGTTCATTTTACAGTTAATTACTGTGAAATTTACAGAAATTGCTAACAGTGCAGGGTTAAATAGAGGAAAAAAAAGAAGGTCTAAATGGATAGCTGGTTATTGTCGAAGGCTTACTGTGTAACAAATGGACCTCTGTATGAGATAAAAATTAGTGACATGTTTAGCTTGATTTTCAAAAGTCTGCAGCCAGCAAGAGAGAGGCAGTGTGTAGAGCGGTGTAAGGTCTTGGTTGCCCATAGCAACATTTAGCGCTGCTTCAAAGAGTCGACAGTGGAGTTACATGCGTCCTGATGTTTGGGGGGGTTGTGGCACTGCAGAGCAACATTAATGATGAGATTTCATGAGGTGCCTGAGCACTAGTTCATTAATGTGTGCTAAACAGAAGAGGCAACAGATCTTTCCTAAAAAAAAGAGACCTTTACTACACAAAAGCACCACAGGAAACCTGCACTGTGCTGCTGCTGTCACGCACGAGTGGCGGTGAAGCACACAATGACAAGGAATATCACAGAAGAGACTTTAATCATAAATCCAACACGGAACACTCAGGAGAATCACAGGGAATAACACATAAGTCACAACCCTGCAACACAAACAAGCAATACGGATCAAGAACTGAATGAATGGAAGGCTTATTTATTACAGTAGAGACCACATTTAGAGAACAACATACAATTTACAAAATTTCAAGATCACAACTTAGTTATTCTAACAGGAGCAGAAGGGCAGTTTTTTGTAGCATATTTCGCAAGTTAAATATATTCTGAAGTACAGTTGTGATAATGTTCGTGGGTGGGAAGGAAGAGGACAAGGGGTCGGCTTGACTGCTGATGCTTTTTATTATAAATCAATAACTCAAAAACACGGTACACTCTCAGCGAGTGTCTATTTCTCTCAGTCACTTCCGGGTTCCGGTTTAAACGTCCGCTTCCGGGTCAACGTACTCAGGTCAGGGTGGAGCGTCAGCAGTCCCTCTCTCTCTCCCATGCTTCCGATTCCACAGGCGTTTTATCCTCTCCCCACGCCCATCACTGGAACAAGATACAGGTGTTATCAATCTGCGTCCAACCCACTCACTTACCGCTCGTCCCGCGGCTCTCTCTCCCGCTGCAGACCCCGCTGAACCACGCCCCCCTTGCCACAACAGTGAATAAAACTTAAGCTTGGAACATACTCTGCAAGAACAAAGAAATGTATTCGTTTTCTCGAGGTGGCAAGAACACAAACAAAGTTCGTTCTGGCTAGCACATTCCATACTTCATGAGAAAAGCAGGTGCCGATCATCTGCGTTTCTCTGCATTAACCACGCCCACTTTACATGTCTGACCAATCACACAATAGTTCTTGGACAGCCGCAAGAAAAAGCAGCAAACGTTCCAATTTTCACTGACATTGCAAGATGGCAAGCCGCTCTAAGGTGACTGAAACCCTGCAATGCCAGGTTGTCCAGATGAAGGCCAATGGGATGACCTTGTCAGCTACTGCAAGAGAAGTTGATCGTTCCAAATCTGTAATTTCTAGAATATTGAGTCTTTACAAAGACACTAATTCATTACAGTCCCTCAAAAAGTGTGGCCGTCCACATAAGACCAATGCACGAGAGGACAGGACTTTCAATGGGGAATCGTTTCATCACAGCAGCTGGAATTTCTCGCCAGTTCAGAGCTGAACACAGCAAGGATCTGTTTTGCCATACAGTGTCTCGCCGTCTAAGAGAATTCAGACTGAATGCTCACTCTGCACTGTTCAAGCCTCTCATCAGCAAGAAGAATCAAAAGGCTATACCAACCTTTGCTGAGGAGTTGCGTGGAAAGAGGACAACTGGTCCAATAGTCACTTTAGTGATGTAAGCAAGTTAATTTATTTGGGTTCGATGGGAAACATTTTGTTCGTCATCAAACTGGGGAAAGATTGAACCCAAAGTGCGTAAAGAAATCAGTGAAAGGTGGAGGAGGAAGTGTCATGGTTTGGGCGATGTTTTCTGGAGTTGGGCCTATTATACAGCTACATGGCAGGGTGAATGCAAATGTTTATCAGAACCTCCTTCGGCGGTTCCCTCACTGTGAGCATCTCCCAATCAGCCCACAATTTTCATGCAATACAATGCCCCCTGTCACACTGCAAAACGGGAAAATCCTTGGCAACAAAGTTATGGACCCACTTCAGTTACGTAACTGTGGAAGAGACTGAAGATGAGTGGATCAAGATCACACCGGAGCAGTAAGAGTATTTAGTGATGTCCTGTGGCTGCAGATGTGCTGAGCTCATTCAAAACAAGGGCCTCTACACTTCCTACAAATTTTTGACTGTTGCGATCCTCAAATTTGAGTGTTTTGGGCATCTATACTTTACTGGAGTAATTATTAGTGCGTGTTCTATGAATTTCACAAGGGTACTGTAGTTTTGTCAGAGCAAAGCTAAGCGCATTTTTGTTTTTGTTTTTTGTTGGCGTATTATTGTACAGTATCAATGAATTACGAATTTGGTGTGTTATTAACGTGTGAAATGCCTGTTAATTATGTGCTTTTTCTGATCTCTTATATTGGGCACTGTTTCCACTTAAAGTGGTTTATTCAATAAAATAATAGCACATTATTTTGGCATATGTTTTTATTTTTTTTATTTTTTTAAAGCTTTGAGTTCTGCACAGGGGCAGGGCTCGTGTTTTGGTGAGCTTTGAGCCCTGCACAGGCCTCAATTCTAGTCCGACTGGAGCCTGTGTTTAGTTTCTTTTTTGAATCCTCATTACGCACTCCTGCAGTCATTAAAATAGTTCAGCTTTGTTTTTAATGTCCAAGTAGTTATATTTAATTTAGTTTCTTTATTAAGTTAATTTATAAAAATGTTTAGATTATTTTTTTGTTTGTTAAAGTTTTTATTTTTTTAAAAGTGACAACCAAGGAGGCAGCGGCTGACAGTGGGTATGAGGTGAAAATTGGCCTAAAGCCTGGCCCTAGGGGCGTAAAAAAAGTCAGGGCCCGTCGGGTTTGGGCAGAAATATAGGGATCTAAATCATCAACCCAATCTGGCAACATTGATCACACATAGCCTACATTTACATACCAATAAAGGTTATTGATAACATGCCTCTGAAGTTTGACTTTTTGTACCATTACATTACTTATAGGCAACTAGTCTCTGCTTCAGGAAATCTTCTGCTTCAGGAAACACATGTTAATGCTCAGCAGTACACATATGGTATATTTCCATCATACTAAAATGCATTCATTTTCAATGGGTATATATGCGGCTGAAACAGGTAGCTAGTGCATCCCAAATTTTTCAACATTAAAGGACAACTCCGGTGAGAAATGAACCTAGGGGTAATTAACAGATGGTTACAGAGTAGATCGTTCTCTGGGATGCGTTTTCATGGAAATCGAATGTAAAGAGTTTTATCTTTAAAAACAGATTAGCTTATAACACTAGTCTATGGGGCACAGAGTAGTGAAATTAAATCGCTAGTTAATACCAATAACAAGGCTCAAAATAGCCTCACACTAACACGGTAGCATAATGAGGGTCCCTACATGCAAACCGAAGCATTGAGAACATTGTAAGAGCACAAACAGTTTAATAAGAAGATACGTTATAAACATAGTGCCTTACGCGTTCACGGACAGGCACCATCTCGAAAAACAGTCTCGATGAATCGATCTACGAGCGCTGTTCTTTAATTTTACCACCCTGTGTCTACCCTGTGCCCCATAGACTAGCGCTATAAGCTAATCTGTTTTTAGAGATAAAACTCTTTACATTCGATTTTCAAAAAAACGCATCCCAGAGAACGATCTACTCGGTAACCATCTGTTAATTACCCCTAGGTTAATTTCTCACCGGAGTTGTCCTTTAACCTTGTATTATAATATTATAGGCAATACGGCCTTTAAAAAATGTTTTTTTGAGGAGGTGGGGTAGTAGGCCCCCTGTGGTGTGGCCATGTGGCCTAAGCTTTTGTCTTTAAGGGCATTTTTACTTTTTTTTAAAAGTAAAAAGCTTGAGTTGATACTTCAACTCCTACAGAAGTATTTTTAAACCCTAGTATCTATACTTCCACTTGAGTAATGAATGCGAGTACTTTTGACACCTCTGATGGTTGCCATAGCTTCTGAAAACTTTCACTGATTAGATGTAATAAAAAAGTTGTTTTTGTCGTGACTGCTAAAAGTAGATAGGGTCAGCTGGAATATATTTTTTGTTTTTATTCTCAGCTCACAGATGACCTGCATGCCATCTTTTGGAATGTACCATAAATAATAAAGTACCGTTAGTACATTTACATGGAGCAATGCTTTAAATGAATATATCAGAGTGGAACAGTGCTGTGGCAATTGTAACACTTAAACTGACTATATCAAATAAGTGCCCTGCTTAAAGGATATTTTATACATCCAATAATACAATAATATTAATGATATTACTTTAATATTTGATTATATGAGTTACTCATTGACACATAACTATTTCTTAGACTATATAAACAATACTTTATACCATATATATTGCACACCAACTGAAATATTTCAGGTTTTTATTGTTTTAATACTGACGATTTTGGTTTTGGTTTTAATACTGATGATTTTGGTTTTGGTTTTAATACTGATGATACAGCTCATGAAAATCCAAAAATCTCAAAACATTTGCATATCATGAAAAGGTTCTCTAAACGAGCTATTAACCTAATCATCTGAATCAACTAATTAACACTAAACACCTGCAAAAGATTCCAGAGGCTTTTAAAAACTCCCAGCCTGGTTCATTACTCAAAACCACAATCATGGGTAAGACTGCCAACCCGACTGCTGTCCAGAAGGCCATCATTGACACCCTCAAGCGAGAGGGTAAGACACAGAAAGACATTTCTGAAAGAATAGGCTGTTCCCAGAGTGCTGTATCAAGGCACCTCAGTGGGAAGTCTGTGGGAAGGAAAAAGTGTGGCAAAAAATGCTGCACAACGAGAAGAGGTGACCGGACCCTGAGGAAGATTGTGGAGAAGGACCGATTCCAGACCTTAGAGGACCTGCGGAAGCAGTGGACTGAGTCTGGAGTAGAAACATCCAGAGCCACCGTGCACAGGCGTGTGCAGGAAATGGGCTACAGGTGCCGCATTCCCCAGGTCAAGCCAATTTTGGGTTACAGAAAAGCAGCACTGGACTGTTGCTCAGTGGTCCAAAGTAATTTTTTCGGATGAAAGCAAATTTTGCATGTCCTTCGGAAATCAAGGTGCCAGAGTCTGGAGGAAGACAGGGGAGAAGGAAATGCAAAAATGCCTGAAGTCCAGTGTCAAGTACCCACAGTCAGTGATGGTCTGGGGTGCCATGTCAGCTGCTGGTGTTGGTCTACTGTGTTTTATCAAGGGCAGGGTCAATGCAGCTAGCTATCAGGAGATTTTGGAGCACTTCCTGCTTCCATCTGTTAAAAAGCTTTATGGAGATGAAGATTTCGTTTTTCAGCACGACCTGGCACCTGCTCACAGAGCCAAAACCACTGGTTAATGGTTTACTTACCATGGTATCAATGTCAGTTGGCCTGCCAACTCTCCTGACCTGAACCCCATAGAGAATCTGTGGGATATTGTGAAGAGAAAGTTGAGAGACGCAAGTCACTCTGGATGAGCTTAAGGCAGCTATCGAAGCATCCTGGACCTCCACAACACCTCAGCAGTGCCACGTCGTCATTTCTGCAAAAGGATCCCCAACCAAGTATTGAGTGCATAACTGAACATAATTATTTGAAGGTTGACTTTTTTGTATTAAAAATACTTTTCTGTTATTGGATTAAATATGCTAATTGTTTGAGATAGGAATTTTGGGTTTTCATGAGCTGTATGCCAAAATCATCAGTATTAAAACAATAAAAGACCTGAAATATTTCAGTTGGTGTGCAATGAATCTAAAATATATGAAAGTTTAATTTGTATCATTACATTATGGAAAATAATGAACTTTGGGATGGATTTGGTCGGGCCGCTGCCGAAGTCCACCCGGGGCAACGAACCTCGTGGTGGTGGGCTACGCCACTCGCTACCCTGAGGCTATTCCCCTCCGTAAGGCCATGTCCAAAGCCATCGCCCATGAGCTCTTCCTCCTCTGTAGTCGAGTTAGCTTCCCCACGGAAATACTGACCGATCAGGGAACCCTGTTCATGTCCCGGCTGATGGCTGACCTCTGTCACCTCCTCAAGGTGAAACAACTGAGGACCACGGTGTACCACCCCCAGACCGATGGGCTGGTCGAGCGGTTCAACCAGACGTAAAAGCAGATGTGCCGTCGGGTGGCCGTTGACGACAGACGGGATTGGGATTAGATGCTGCCGTACATACTCTTTGGCATACGAGAAGTTCTCCAAGCTTCTACTGGTTTCACCCCTTTTGAGCTCTTGTTCGAATGGCAACCTCGGGGCCTGCTGGATGTCGCCAAGGAAGCATGGGAACAGCAGCCAGCAGCTCATCTGTCTACTATCGAACATGTCCCAGAGATGAGGGAACGGATCGACAGGGTAATGCCACTAGTCCGGGAACACTTCACGAAAGCCCAGCAGACCCAGCAACACCACTATAACAGTGCAGCCCAGCCCAGGGAGTGATTGTCCTGGTCCCCACGGCGCATGCAAGTTTCTCGCCACGTGGCAAGGGCCATATACAGTAACGGAGCGAGTGGGGCCTGTTATGTACCGGGTACGGCAGCCTGGAAGGAGGAAGGAGGATCAGCTGTACCATGTCAACCTTCTTAAAGCGTTGGGTCGGGACTAGGGCCCAGCTATCCGCCATTGCCACTACTGAGCCGGCCGTGGTAGACCTCAACCCCCATCTTTCAGCTGGCCAAAAGAAGGAGCTGCAACACCTGGTCGGTCAGTTCTGCAATGTGTTCTCCTCCCTCCCTGGGCGGACCCACGTGCTTGGAGCACGTGGGTCCGCCCAGGGAGGGAGGAGAACACATTGCAGAACTGTCCGCACACCACCAGGAACAATCGTCAGGCAGCGGCCCTATCGAGTCCCAGAGGCTCGGCGGCACGCCATTGAGGAGGATGTACAGAAGATGCTGAGGTTGGGGGTTATAGAACCAGCACGCAGCCCGTGGTCCTGCCCCATAGGGATGGTCCCAAAGCTGGACGGCACCCTCCGCTTTTGCAATGACTTCCGCCACTTCAATCTCATCTGTATATACAGGTACATGAGTTGGTAAGCTGCATCTTATATCCAAGAATTCCTCCTGATAGACATTTGGATGATTTATCGCTTTTTTATACTGAGCCAGGTGAATGATGATGATAGCTTTTTGATACCTGACTGTGATGTATTACAGTATTCCTCTCTTGTTGTTCCAAGTATGCTTAATTCACTCATCAGTTCAGCTGTAAAAGTCCACATTATGTCACAGTGACGGATTTATGCATCTTTTCAGATTTGCATTTCGACTCGAAGGTAACTCGCATAATAACTTTGACTGTTTGCCCTTTTGAACTAATAGCGATGGCCCATTCAGTGCCATGGCCATTGATGTTAGCATTATTTATTTGCTATAATCTCTGTAAGCCGAGTCTGACTACCAAAACCTAAAGATTAATCAAGACGGTTAATTCATATTATTATTAAGTAATTACAGTTACTGCAGAAGCTTGGGTTGCCATAGAAACATGACGCACTTGAGACTGCACTCGCACGTTAGCTGGAGCAACCTGAAATATGAGCTTTTTTACGCAATTGACCCTTTGCTAAGCCACGCCCGAATACCACCACAGGCCAATCGTGGCTTAGCAACCGTAACTAGGCACGGAAGGTCTGTCAAGCTTTCGAGTGAGGGAAACATGCCGATGCAAATCTGTGCGTATGGATTGTGCAAATCTGATGCCTATCCTAAAAGTTTGGACAGATGGTGTATTTTTTTTCCTTCCCCAAAACGTAAAACTGAAGGTAAGAAATACCAGCCTTGAATCAAGCAGTGTGTGTGAGACCCCATTCACAACGTTAAATGTCATCAGGATTAACAAAAACACGTTTGCTTCAACAAACTGAAAATACATGGTTTTTGACTGATGCAAGTTATTACATATGATGCAGTATATCGACTATAAAAAGAACTGTCTTAGCTTTATTTATTAGTTTTGTATTGTAGTTTTGTTTAGACAAAATGTGTGCAAATTAAGACCTTCATCATAAGGATTGTTGCAGTGGCTGTGTTTATAATATTAATAAAACCCATCATGTTTGAGAGACTGGCTTTCTGTTATAAGGTTTCAGTAAATGTGTGGTTTTTGATGAATGGCTCAGGTCAAAATCTCAGGCTAGTGCCAGGTCCAAGGAGTAGATTATAGACACACGACATGTGAGCAGTAGCCCGGCACGCTAAATATAACGTTAAGCCGGAGAATCATTGCAAAGTTTTCAGGCTAATGTCTTGTGTTTATTCCACAAGATTTATTGATAAGTTGTTTGATTTATAATTATTCGATTATTTTCTCATTTTACTTACCCTGTTGTGCATGAACATACATATGAGGCAGCTGCTGATTGCGCTGAGACCATAGGCTTTAGCTTCAATTTTATTGAAATTATTCTGTAATCGGTTGCATAATATGTCGCGGATATATCCCGCAAATACATACTGCAGTCCCTTTTTTCTTTCTCGCTCAGATATTTCCCCTGTTCGCCAGAAATGACTAATTATCTCCTCGGAAATGTCTGACACCGGCGCATACATACTGTAATAGACGTGCCAGGCGCGAAAGATTGACAGGCGTAGCAACAGTAACTACGGGGGGTGGGGCTTAGCGAAGGGTCAATTTGAGCATCACAGAAAACATTTATGTGACAGTGAGATTTTGTTGCTGATTTTAAATATTGTTGAGTACATTATTATCGTGCACTTGTAGGCTATTAAATCTGCCTGCTGTCTAAAGGCTTAGAGAGTGCGAGCGAAAGAGAGAGAGTTAATGTTTTTTTTTATTTAATTTTTCTAAACCTTATTTCCTGACGCACACTTTTCTTATCCTAATTTTACAATTTGCAAGTTACACAAAGTACACAAGCCGTGCTGACTGACTCTGATCACGGCTAGGTGTTTTCCGAGTCCGATCAACTCTGGCATTACACATAATGACTACGTTTACATGGACAGCAGTAATCTAATTATTGACCTTATTCTAAATAAGACAATATTCTGATTAAGGTGTTTACATGAGTTTCCTTTTAGAGTACTCTGTTCATGTGATGTGACTGAATTGACATGTGATTGACTGAAACTGAGTGTTTCGCCCCCCTTTAATCATCCAACTCAAAAGCAATGGAAGTCATTGAATTTGTTCTAATCCTAAATGGAGAACTTGTTCGTATATGCATTCACCTTCACTATTTCTCTCAGAAATGATGATGGTGTTGGAAAGGACTCTGTGTATCCTCAAATTCTTTTTTTTATTACACTGGCAAAGATCGTTTACACTCATCCTTTTCTTCTAAGGTTACTTATTCCAGCATGCGTGCATACAGGGTTATCGAGTTTTTACAACAAAACCCGCCAACTACTAGCCCAAAACGTCTCGGGTTACTATTGTAACCCTTGTTCCCTGAGAGGGAACGAGACACTGCGTCGTCGAGTGACGACACTCTGGGAACGCCCCCAGCGTGACGGCTCTGAAGTATGAATGAAATCAGCCACCAATCCGATTGGTGCAACGTCGTGACGTAACCGGCGACGGCGTACGCGGAAGCTATAAGAAGGCGCCGCCCCAAACAACAGACAGCCTTTGCGATGAAGCGAGCGCTCTACGTGTAGGTGTGGCGACGAGACGCAGTGTCTCGTTCCCTCTCAGGGAACAAGGGTTACAATAGTAACCCGAGACGTTCCCTATATCGAGGGAACTCAACACTGCGTCGTCGAGTGACGACACTCTGGGAACGTCAATACCCACTATGCCACACCGAGACACGCCCATCCTGGTGTGAAGCTGGATCCCAGGCACACTCAGGACGCAAGCACTCTAGCACCCGGCGTAGCCGGGAGGTCCAGCTTATAAAATCTTATAAAGGTGTGTGGATTAGCCCAACCCGCCGCCTCACAAATCTCAATAAGTGAGGCTCCCGAAAGGAGGGCCACCGAGGAGGCCAAGCCCCTCGTAGAGTGAGCCCTCACGGCCATGGGTGAAGGCATATTGCGCACCCGATAAGCCGTGGCTATCGTCTGCACGATCCAGTTACTAATAGTCTGTCTCGCCGCAGGCAACCCTTTCTTAGGGGGGCCAAAGCACACCAGAAGCTGGTCCGATTTCCTCCATTGAGCTGACCTGTCTAGATAGATCCTCAATGCCCTAACCGGGCAGAGCAGGTGCAGCCTAGCTTCCTCTGCCGTCGCGTGAGGCGGAGGATGAAAAGCCTGAAGAAATACCGACCCCATCCCTGAAGAAGGGACCTTGGGCACGTAGCCCGGTCTGGGATGCAAGATAGCCTTCACCCCGCCCGGGGCAAACTCCAAGCAAGTAGGCGTGACCGCCAACGCCTGGAGGTCCCCCACTCTCCTCAGAGAAGTGATGGCGAGGAGAAATGCTACCTTCAGGGTCAGATTTCTCGCCTCAGCCGACTCCAATGGTTCGAAGGGGGCCTCAGCCAACCCCTCCAGAACCACCGCCAGGTCCCAAGCCGGGACTCTGGGATGAGCCGCAGGCCTCAATCTCCTAGCCCCACGGAGAAAACGCACAACCAAGTGGTGTCTACCCAAAGGGCCCCCTTCCAAAGGCGAGTGGAAAGCCCCTATGGCTGCCACATACACCTTCAGAGTGGATGGGGTCAAACCAGCGGAGAAACGGTCTTGGAGGAACTCCAGTACTGAAGCGATTGCGCAGTCAACTGGGTTCACCCCCCTTTCTCTACACCAGCTAGTAAAGACATTCCACTTTAGGCTATACAGTTTCCTCGTAGAGGGAGCCCTAGAGCTGAGAATGGTCTCAACGACCTCTTGTGGCAGACCCTCCTCTAGGTACTGTGCCCCCTCAGAGGCCAGACCCAGAGGTTCCACAACTCTGGCCTGGGGTGGAAAATCACACCCCCTGCCTGAGACAGCAAATCCCTCCTCAGAGGGACCTGCCACGGGGTCCCGTCTAGAAGTGCCACAATGTCGGAGAACCAAGCTCGGGACGGCCACCGGGGTGCCACTAATAGGAGGCTGATGCCCTCCCGGCGGACTCGCTCTAGAACTCCCGGGAGCAGAATGATCGGGGGAAATGCGTACAGACGCTGCCTCGGCCACGTCTGTGTCATGGCATCCAGCCCTAACGGGGCCGGAGGCCTGAGGCTGAACCACAGTGGGCAGTGGGTCGTTTCTACGGAAGCAAACAGATCCACTTCCACTGGGCCGAACCTCTCGCACATGGCCTCCACCACCTCTGGATGGAGCCGCCACTCCCCGGGCCTCAGCCCCTGCCTCGACAGGACATCCGCTCCCTGGTTCTGGTCCCCTGGGACATACATCGCTCTGAGAGACGACAGTTTCCCCTGGGACCACAGGAGGATCTGAAGCGCCAATTTGCATAGTGGGCGTGACCTCAGACCCCCCTGGTGATTGAGATACGATACCACCGACGTATTGTCGGATCGTATCAGGACATGGTGGCCGTGAAGGTCTGGGAGAAAGCTCCTCAAAGCTTTGTAAACCGCCAACATTTCCAAGCAATTTATGTGCCAGGAGGAATGTTGGGGTCCCCACGAACCCCTCATGAACCGGCCTTCCATGACCGCGCCCCAGCCCGTGAGGGAGGCGTCTGTTGAAAGGATCTTCCTGCAACATAACGCTCCTAACACAGGCCCCTGGGACAGGAACCTCGGATCCTTCCATATAACGAGGGAACGAAGGCATCTGCGCGTTACCCTGATCATACGGAAAGGTTTTCCCCTCGAGGAAAACCCCTTGGTTCCTAGCCACCACTGGAGGGGCCTCATGTATAGCAGACCCAAGGAAATTACGTTGGATGCTGCTGCCATGAGTCCCAGCAGTCTCTGAAACTGCTTCACAGTGCGGCTGTGGCCTAGCTTCACCCTTGAGACCTCCGCCAGTATAGAACCCACCCGTGCGGGAGACATGCTCGCTCGCATCGAGGTTGAGTCCCATACCACCCCGAGGAACGTAGTCCTCTGGGCGGGTATCAACACGCTCTTGGCCGTGTTCAGTCTCAGCCCCAAGCACCTGAGATGGGCTAAAACGACATCTCGATGCCGAATCGCCATCTCGCGCGACTTTGCCATAATGAGCCAGTCGTCGATGTAATTCAGCACACGGATGCCCTGCAGCCTCATAGGGGCCAGAGCTGCATCCATGCACTTCGTGAAGGTGCGAGGGGAAAGAGCTAGACCGAAAGGAAGCACCCGATATTGGTACGCTTCGCCCCCGAAAGCGAACCTCAGGAACTTCCTGTGGGCAGGAAGGATGGAGACATGAAAGTATGCGTCCTTTAGATCTATCGTGACGAACCAGTCCTCGAACTGGATCAGATTCACGATCATTTGAATTGTGAGCATCTTGAACCTGAATCTCCTCAGAGACCGATTCAAGTACCTCAGATCTAATATTGGACGTAAGCCTCCACCCTTTTTGGGAACAATGAAATAACGGCTGTAAAAGCCCGATTCCCTGTCTGGCGGAGGGATCTTTTCTATCGCCCCCTTGACCAGCAGAGACTGTACTTCTTGTTCCATAACCTGCCTCTGGGCCGGGGGGACCACAGTCCAGACCACCCCGCTGAACTTCGGTGGTGGAACTCTGAACTGCAATCTGTACCCCCTTCCCACTGTACTCAGGACCCAAGCAGAAATATTCGGGAGGCACATCCATGCGCCGATATATTCTACTAGGGGAACCAGCCTCTCGAGGCTGGTCTCTGGTACCCACCGAACCCCCTGCCCGACCCCCTGAAGCGGCCACCCGGCAGAGCTTAGTCGGGGAGGATTTTCGGTGTGCGCACGCATTCGCTGCCCCGCCGCAGGTCGATTTCGAGGCGGCTGGGACAGCGCACGTACGCGGGAAAACGATGAGGCCCGAAGCGTTGTTAACGGCGGGAACACAACATCGATTTCCCCAGAGCTGCGGGCTCGGAACGACCTCGGTCGTCCGCCCCCGGGAGGGCCAGCTCTGAGCGATCCCGCCGCAGCTAGGACCGCTTGCCAGAAGCCTTCTTCGCCTGAAGGACTTCCCTCAAGTCGCCCTTCGGCTTAGAAGACTTCTGGCGAGAACGTCGCCTCCTTTGCCAGGCTCCCTCGGGAGGGGCGCGGGAAGCGACGCTCTCCTTTTGCGCCTGTCTGTGGGCGCTGGTGGAGGGCCGGGACTGGCCACCAGAGACCTCCCTGCTGGCTATAGGAGGCCCCTGGCGGCGAGGGAGATACTGCCGGAAAGCCGCCGACTGTTTCCTCACCTCCTGGAATCTCTCGACAACGCTATTGACTGCGTCGCCGAAGAGACCCACAGGAGCTATCGGGGAATCCAGAAGGAAGGATTTCTCCTTCTCCTTCATCCCCGACAGGTTTAACCAAAGGTGCCTCTCCACGCACACCATGCCAGCCATAGAGCGGCCGATAGCACGGGCCGTCTCTTTGGTGACGCGGAGAGACAAGTCGGTAGCTTTCCGCAGCTCTGTAATATCGTCCGGAGACGGACCCTCTCCCTCATCGAGCTCTTTGAGGAGCTCAGCTTGGTATGCCTGCAGTACCGCCATGGTGTGCAGGCAACTACCAGCTCTACCGGCCGCTCGATAAGCCCTGCCCACCAGGGACGACGTGTCCCTGCATGGCTTGGTGGGCAGGACAGGGGCTTTCAGGGACGCTGCTGCCTCGGGAGACAGATAGCTCGCTAGTGCCTCCTCGACGCGAGGCAGCGTCCCATAACCAGCCTCAGCCGCACCCACGACACACCCGAAGTCAAGAACTGGGGGTGTCGATAGGCGCGATGAGTATGGTTTTCCCCATGATTTGCACAACTCATTGTGCAAATCCGGGAAAAACGGCAAGCCCCTGCGTGGCGGCTGAGCACGCTTTTTGAAGAAGCGTCCATCCAACCTGCTCACAGGCTGGACTTCCACCTCTTCCTGTGGCCAGTCGATACTGAGTTTGGCCACAGCACGTGTCAGCACATCCACCAGCTCTTCTTGAGCGGGAGAGTGAAGAGGTGAATTCACCTGCACTCCGCCCGCCTCCAGGCTGAACTGATCTGATCCCTCGGAATCAGACAGCATCAGCACTGGGTTATCGACCTCGTGGGAAGAAGCCGCAGCGCGGGCTTCCTCACGAGGCGGAAGAGCGTCTGAATCATCGGACGAGGATTGGGAAGATGCCTCAGCATGCCCGCCTCCCGTCGCGAGATCCAGTTGTGAGCCCCAGGATCTACGCCGCCGCGCTGCCTCAACAGACGCGGGACCAGACCCACGGGGCTCGCGAGCCTGACCGCCTTCGGTGAAGACGGCCAGCCGTGAGCGCAGCACCCGGAGCGGCAGCCTCTCACACTCGCTGCAGGCGGCACCCTCAAGCGCCGCCTGAGCGTGCTGCGCTCCGAGACACTGCACACACAGCTGGTGTGTGTCCGAGCCCGTAATGAAGCGCGGGCACGGATGAACACACCTTCTAAACTGCTCGCTTGCCATGCTTTCTCAGAGAGGGACTGATAATCAGACAGACAACAGTAAATAGACAAACAATATTCACACAGAGCGCCTCGCTGAAGAGCAAAGACTGTCTGTTGTTTGGGGCGGCGCCTTCTTATAGCTTCCGCGTACGCCGTCGCCGGTTACGTCACGACGTTGCACCAATCGGATTGGTGGCTGATTTCATTCATACTTCAGAGCCGTCACGCTGGGGGCGTTCCCAGAGTGTCGTCACTCGACGACGCAGTGTTGAGTTCCCTCGATATAGGGAACTCAGCAGTTTGGCAGTTTGACACGCTATCCGAATCATGAATCAATACGCTGATTCATAACCGTTCAAATCTTTATTTGAGGATTTAAAACAAACCCGGAAGAGAAGACAATGCTAAAAAAAGTTGTAGTTTTTTGGACCCTAATTTATTTTCAATGCTTCAAGAGATTCTAATTAACTAACTGATGTCACATATGGACTACTTTGATGATGTTTTTATCACCTTTCTGGACATGGACAGTAGGATCCCATGCACTTGCATACGCTCTCGGACTAAATATAAAATATCTTAAATTGTGTTCAGAAGATGAATGGAGGAGTCTTACAAGTGTGGAACTATATAGTCATTAATGACATAAATTTATAATAAATAAATAATAATAAAGGTAAATAAAAAGCTACGGAGCCAAAAACCAGCTTAAATGAGATTTTTTTCTGAACAGGAAGTGTGTTCTGAACAAAACACAATTTACTTTTATAGAAATCTTACTCTAAGGGTAAGAGATATATTACATTTGGCACAAACAAAAACATGAAACTTCTTATTGTAGTGTACATGGGTTTGTTCAGTCAATAAAACATGGTTTTAAACCACCAGAAATCATGGGTTGAGAAAATAATGTGTGATCTTGGACAAAAGTAATATTTTCATTAGCTTGCAGAAAATACAGTGACATATTGAATAGACTATACTTTTATACTGATTATAGAAGTTCTATTGGGATAAAATTACATAATAGTTGATGCCAAGTAATATTAATACGTTTAATATATTGCTGATTACTGGATTGTTGATCTGCATTGAACTGTGCATCATTTCGCCAGATAAAACTCTATGCAGGAATATAGTAGTAGCACTTTATTTAAAAAATAAAACTTTTCCAACATTGTTCAAAATATATTCTTTCTTGTGTTACACACAAGGTTCTTAGAAAAATTATTGCAAATTTTAAAAAATGTGTATTCAAGTTGGTTTCACGTGGTTTTGAAAATCCTTACAATGTCATCAAAATATTTTCTTGAATGAACCAAGGACAATGCAGACTCAAATATATTCTACAGTAGTCTTACACTTATGATGTTAATGAGGTTTTGAGTGATGAGTGATTGTTTATTCTGACTTGTAATCACATTCCTGAACTATTTGTCACAGGATGGTTCTTGATGTCCCGCTGCTGCTCACACATTATAACTGATTAAATATCATTTAATCGTGGTACTATTCTCATATTACTGAAAACAGGGCAAACTGTCTCTATGATAAGCCATTTTGGGGATTCTAAAATATACTTTGGAGTGGAATCTGGGTCAAGGCAGGCTACAATGTCTTACAGTTGAGAGCAAGAAAAAAGAAGAGAACAGAGTGCAGAGGTAATTTTACATTGAGAACAACATGAACATAACAAGAAGAAGATTACCATTGTACGGGCTGTCCCAGCTGTATACTGGTTACCATTTTGGGCTGTCCCAGACAACAACAAAAAAATGACACTTTGTGGCGATTTCTTATATGTCGTACAGTGAGAGAATGTCAAAGATGGAAATTGTCACTGTCTTTTAACCCTTATGCTTGCAACCAAAAAAAAGCCTGCGATGATTTTCTGACAGTGCTAGAAATTTAGCATGATCATCTCACAGTCTGTTTTGCTACAACATGAAATGCCGTATTGTAACTCAACATGGCGCTAAAAATGAAAGCTCTAGTGGAAAGTTCTGCCAGGAAGATTTAATGTTATCTCACTTATGACATTCAGACCTACAATTGTGTCCTAATAGTATAAAAGACAAGTAGACTTACATTTCTGAGTTTGCAGATGCTGACTTCAACATGTACAGTTTTGTTGCAATATTGTCCTGTTTAACACTGAAGCTGCTTTGAAACAATCGTCATTGTAAAAGCGCTATATAAAAAACAAAACAAAACAAAAAACAGTTGACAATGCTGACGTTCCAGCAGTTGATTGATGCTCCTACTGTGGCAGTTCATGTCCATGTCATAATTGTGTTAATTGGGCTAC
Source organism: Pseudorasbora parva (assembly GCF_024679245.1). Classification (NCBI taxonomy): domain Eukaryota; kingdom Metazoa; phylum Chordata; class Actinopteri; order Cypriniformes; family Gobionidae; genus Pseudorasbora; species Pseudorasbora parva. The sequence goes on from NC_090190.1 coordinate 19,930,429, forward strand.
CGGCAACAGGCTCAAGTTATTAGTCACTAATGAGACTAAGATTTTTTAAGACAGCAGCTCTAATTTTGCAAATTATAATTTGTAGGCAGGACACTTTGCAACGCTCCGTTGCTTTGCGAGCTGGAAAAAAACTTGGTTGGTTTTTGGTTAGGCCAATCACATTGTATATAGGTGGGCTTAACATGATGACGGCAGAGTTTTGATGGTTGAACTTGAAAAGTTGGCAAACAGCAGTCTTTCGAATCGGATTTGGCCGCAACTCTGGAAGACTTGGCGTTAAGCTTTTCTTTGAGAAAAGAACAAAAATAAGCCTGACGTGGTCATACTTAATTCTAGTCAGAATATGAGTCTAAAACTGCTCCATTGGGCTGTGATTATGAGGCGTGTTTCAACCGAACCAGGAAAGACATCAATTGGATAGACCTTTGTAGGTCTATCCAATTGATGTCTTTCCTGGTTCGGTTGAAACACGCCTCATATTCGCAGTCCAATGGAGCGAACCAATCAGAGCAACTAAGCGACGCATTGTCAAACGTCAACAGACAGAGCTCAACTGCACTGTGTTGCCAAGTCCGCGTTTTTTTCCACGGTTGTTTTCTATGTCCATGGGTTGAAGCGATTATTATGTGATATATAGACCCATGAGTGCGAATTTTAGCAGGCAACCTTGCCAAAATAACAAACATTTTACCCCCCAAACACCATTTTTCCCACGGAGAACCCCCCGAGAATCTATTGTTTAGGGCTAGTAGTTGGCGAATTTTGTTGTAAAAACTTGGCAACCCTGTCTGCACACGCGCTGGAATAAACGATCTTTGCCGGTGTTGTAAAAAAATAAAAGAATTTATTGATACACAGAGTACTTACCCAACATGATCATCATCTTTGAGAGAAATTATGAAGGTGAATGCATATACAAACAAGCTCTCCGTTTAGGATTCGAGTAAATATAATCCAAGCTCCTTTGATGACGTGCCTGATTACATTACTGTTGATCATCTGTCCGTCATCATCTAAAGCCCGCCCTGATGATTTCATTGGTCCAAACAGTTTCTGTTCGGAGATAATTACTCCTCTATGGAGCAATGCCAGACTGAACTGCCCAACCTAAAAATGTTGTGGGCGCCTGGGCGGGGCTAAGTTCGGCTGGCATCCAGGCTAACAAAAAATGGTCCTGAAGTCATTATTAAACAAGGAAGATGTGTTCTGAGTTTTGCCGACCTGATACAGCAAAAGTTTAATCTATCAACTAGCTCCGCTTTACCTTCTTCATTGCTCTGGTTGGTTGTAGCGCTGTCCTATTGCGTGCAGGACTTTAAAGACAAACATTTATCCCGTCCCCCAGACTGAGTCCTGCCAACGATGTGTTCCCAGACCCAACTTCCTCCTAATGTGGGTCTGGCTTGTCAGGCTAAGGTTCAATAGCTAGATATGGTTTTATTAGATAGTAAAGTGTCATCATATAAAATATTTTTACCCTTCTGCAAGGGCATTGTCTGAGGTTTCTAAATAGTATGTGTCTATGTATTTTAATTATTTATTTTACTCATCTGTCATGCTGTTCTGGTTTATTCTCTTTTCTGTCGACAGGTTATGACGTTTAGTTCCATCAAGCTGTGAGTGGAAGTCATGCCCGATGGTTTAGAATTCTCCCAACTGCAAATGCAAAGAACTTCAGTTTTCCAAAACATATGCATAGGACATTCTTTAGGATTGGTGCTGTTATGAACAAACTTGTCTATAGCCGTTCAAGGCTTTCATCTCTGTGGCTGATCAAGGCCTTGTCTGTAGCTGCTCAAGGCTTTCGTCTTTATGTGGCTGATCAAGGCCTTGTCTGTAGCCGTTCAAGGCTTTCGTCTTTATGTGGCAGATCAAGGCCTTGTCTGTAGCAGTTCAAGGCTTTCGTTTATGTGGCTGATCAAGGCCTTGTCTGTAGCTGTTCAAGGCTTTCGTCTCCATGTGGCTGATCAAGGCCTTGTCCGTAGCTGTTCAAGTCTTTCGTCTTTATGTGGCTGATCAAGGCCTTGTCTTTAGATCAAGGTGTGGCATTCATTGGTGTGGCTAAAAGGCCTTTAGTTTACATGGCCTTTATCCCCACACGGCTGACTGAGGGCTTCATCTTTGTGGCCATTCAGGCCTTCACCTCCATGCGGTCGTTTAAGGCCTTTATCCTCTATGGCCAATCATGGTCTTCGTCTCCACATGGCATTACCATGTAGCTATTTAACCTTTCACTCTCAGTCTAATGTTAACAGCTTCCTCCTTCCTTTCAACATGTCTGCACATAGCACTCTTCCAGAATTTGCGTTCTCACAAAAAGAGCGAAACCATGAGACTTTCTGATTTTTATGCTCATTCCTTGTTTAATCTTTCCTTTTATGTTTTAGGAATCGCAGTATACATGACGGGTGGGTATACAATTCTCTTACAAGTTCTTTGAGGGTGGGCCCCGTCCTGGAGGAACTACTTTCCTCCACTAATTCTTGCGTCCCTGCCTTCATCTTCAGGCAGGAAAATACAGAGTCCATTACCCACGAGACGAGAGCTACAGACAGGACCTATGCCAAATAAACTCTAAATATAATACTTGTTGGCTTGTTAATAAATTTGTCACTTCATCTGGCCTCCCGAGTCTTTCTGGTAGAACTACTTACCTCAAGCTCCATTTCCAAGTTTGCACTTTATTCTTCTGTTTATTCCTCACAGTTCCTATAGTTTTTTTTGTTTAGTTTTTTTGTTCAGTGCACATAATCACTATGGCCAAAGTATGATTCATCTTGCTCTATTTGTTTACCACTAGTGCATGCTGATAATGTTTTATTTTTCAACTAACTTGTGTCGTAGCCTCCGTTTCAACAGGTGTCATGATCATACAGTCTACATACATGTTGTAACCAGTGGTGTGCTGTGGTGTTTTAGGAGACAAAATCCTCACTTTTTTATTTTTTATTTTTTTTTATTTCAGGAGTTAACACTTACAAATAATTTGATAAAAGTAAAAAGTATGCCTATTTGGCATATTTGGCCCCCCCGGGAGAGGGGGGGAGGGGAGTGAGCGCAGCGAGGCGAGGGACCGTGAGAGTGGGCCGGTGGTCCCGGTGGTCAAACTTGAAACAAATCATGTGACCAGCATACTCATGACAGACCAGACTATGATAAATGATAAAAGGATTTGATAAAAACATCTTTCTTTTGCCCCAAACAAGACATTAAAAAGTATGTTACTTGTGGTTTACGTTGCCTATGTATATCAAATGTAAATTAATCTCCCTGTTAATTTTTTTGTGGTTCAATAAACATTACATTACATTAAAGAGACAAAATAAAATTCTATTTTGTATTTTTACACTATGTAATGTACTATTTAATAAAACCAAGTATAAATTTAATCATAGACCTATTCGGATGGTAATTGTTTGTCATGTGGACGTCCGTAAAACGTCTCGGTTACGTATGGCAACCCTCGTTCCCCGAAGGAGGGAACGGAGACGTACGTCGTGACCGACGAATTGGGATCACATCTGGGAGCCCCTATCAGCTTCGAGATATAGAAAACAGGTCAATGAACATTGGCATGCGTGCTTTGCATATTGCACCCTGCCCAGCTGCGCGGGTATAAAGCGGAAGCGATCGCTACGCACTGTTGTTTTTCACTGAGGAGCCAGACTAGTGGCTCGGCCCCCCCGTACAGCAACTGTGGCGACGGGACGTACGTCTCTGTTCCCTCCTTCAGGGAACGAGGGTTACCATACGTAACTGAGACGTTCCCTTTCAGTCGGTCACTACGACGTACGTCGTACGTCGCCACGTCCAACTGCCGCGGGTTGCGGAGGACTCAACAGGGTTCGCCATTCTGGGGAACTTGACTGGAGCATATAAGCACACATATCCGTTCCATGAGGAAGGGAGTGGCGCAGCAAGCCGACACTAGAACGGGCACTCCGGTGCTACCGACTATGGGAAGTGAGTACACGGGAAGATACTGGCTCTACACGTAGACTATAGAATCTAGCGAACGCTGACCAATATCTGTCAGCGAGGCGCCATGAGCCAGCGCCCAGGACGAGGCTACACCCCTGGTGGAGTGGGCTCTAATCCCGAGTGGGCTTGCGATTCATACGCCAAGACAATAGCATCCACTATCCAGTGGACCATCCTCTGCTTGAAGACAGCCTTTCCCTTCTGCTGGCCTCCGTAACAGACAAAGAGCTGCTCTGAGGTCCTAAAGTTTTGCGTTCTGTCCACATAAGTCTGAAGAGCTCGGACAGGACTGAGAAAAGCCAGGGCTGGGTCTGCCTCCTCCAAAGGCAGCGCTTGCAGGCTCACCACCTGGTCCCGGAAGGGAGTGGTGGGAACCTTGGGCACATATCCAGGCCGGGGTCTCAGGATTACGTGAAAGTTGTCCGACCTCCTGTGGCGGGAGCGGGGGCGGCGGCGGGCAGGCGCCCTCGGCGACGTGCAGGCGGAGGTGCTGCCGCAGGGGCAGGATGTGCCGGATGGCCTCCGTCTGCTTCTAGGCGGCCGATAACTGCGGGGCAAAGCTCTCGACCGCGTCGCCGAACAACCCAGCTGACAAAATAGGCTAGTCCAGGAACCGGGTCTTGTTGGTCTCCCTCATATCGGGCAGGTTGAGCCAGAGATGCCGCTCCTGGACCACCAAGGTGGACATCGCTTGGCCAAAAGCACAGAGGTGGTTTTCGTCGCCCGTAGGGCAAGGTCCGTTGCTGTCCGGACCTCGTAGGACTATCCTCGTGCATGTCCATTAGTGCCTGTGCTTGGTGCACCTGAAGCAGCGCCATGGCATGCAGGGCGGACGCGGCCTGGCCACAGGACCTGTAGGCCTTCGCGGTAAGACCGGAAGAGAATCTACAGGCCCTGGACGGGAGCTTCGGGTCCATGTGCCAGTTGGAAGCGGTCGCTGGACACAGTTGCATCGCGACGGCCCGCTCCACCGGCGGGACACCCTCATACCCCTTGGCCTGCTCGCCGTCAAGGGTAGTGAGGTGGGAGGAGCCACTAGGTCCCCCGCGGGCACTAAACGGTGCTTTCCACGACCTAGTCAGCTCCTCATGCACCTCCGGGAAAAAAGGCACAGGGGAGAACCAGCGCGGCTCACCCCAAGAAACCAATCGCCCAACCTAGGAGGTTCGGGATGTGGTGGAGGGTTCCACTCAAGCCCGACCTTTTCGGCGGCCCAGGAAAGCATAGCGGTCAACTCCGGGTCCGAATCGACCGTTGCCACTCTCCCAGAGGGAGGCAGTACAGCCGAATCTTCATCCCCAGAGGACTGAAACTCCCCCTCCGATGCAGCGATCGACATCTGCTCGTCCGTGGGTGCCACAAAGGACACCATCAGACACCCATGAGAGGGGCCAACGGGATCCTCCGGAAGCACCACCGGTTGCGGCGCTTGTGAGGGATTAGGGTCCAGCGAAGCGTTCACTCGACGGGTTTGCCCTAACCGTGATCCTCAGGTCACCCCGGCCATCCGTCAAAGTAGGCCTATTCTGCTGGGCAGGAATAGACCTAAATCGAGCTATAGGTAGGGGGACTCCACCCTCCCGAAGGTAGGCGAGTCTCGACCTAAGCACTGAGATAGTCATGTTCCCGCAGTGAGAACACAAGCTATCCACAAACGCCGCCTCAGCGTGCTCTAAGCCCAGGCACGTGATACAGCGCTTGTGACTGTCAGTGGGCGACAGGGAATGACTGCATCCAGAAACGCACGGGTGGAAAGACATCCTGAAAAGGACAGCACGTCACCTGTGTAGCTCTTTTAGTGAGGAAATCTGCTCTTTTAGTGCTGAAGCACCCAGGGATCGACCGCGGCAGAATAACAGGTTGTGTGTGCAGCCTGTTTCTGCTCTCACCAGAAAAGGAACACGCCCACCGAACCAACTGTGCAAACCAAGCAAACCAATTTGCTCAGTTTCTCAGGTTTGCTGTTAAAACAGCAGCTCTCTCAGCAGCAGTGAGATCACGGTCGCGCTGTCTTGTGCCGTCTGGCCAACACAAGAGCGATTCCCCCCGGCACACGCTTTCTCTCTCTCTCGCTAGATAGAAGGCAGTCAGATGCTTCATCAACACCGTTCGGCTCCGAACGGTGCGGAACGCAACTATACGGTGCTCCGCAGTGGTCAAAAAGTATATAAACAGTTAATTTTGAAGCAATATTTTCTTGAAAACTCAGAGATGTGTGTTCGGACAGCAATTAAATCACCAGACAACCTTGGTGTTTGTCCAAAAAAAGTTGGTAATTCGGCCAGGGATTTTTACGTGGGTGAAAATACCTTACGACCCCATGAGAAACAATTACCATCCGAATAGGGCTTAAGGGTAGTTTACATGACAATGATGTACTAACAACAGAAACGTTTTTCACGAACAAACAACAACATTGTCAAAATGATTCCTGTTCACACAGAGCTGTGAAAACAACTAAAAGTGCTGTATTATGCCAGGCCAGTAGTTAGTGATGTCACTTTGTGAAAAAAACAGTAGGCCTAAGTGCCTTAAAGACTGCCTATGAACATGTAATACAAATGCATGTCACCTGGAGTAGGCTATCCTGGCACATTTCAAATGTCTCCCTAATAAAACACACCTGATACAGTTCATAAGAAAGATTTCGGATTTCAGGGTTTGTCAGTCAGATAAGAGTCTGTGAGTGTTAGGACTACTCCAGGACCAGGACTGGTAACCACAGGTCTAATTTATAGGAACAATTTATGAAAAAGCCATCTGAATACTCTGAGCAACTAGTATTACCTCAGTAGACCTCGTCCCATAGTGGCTTGCAACTACAAAAAAAAGGGTTTCACAAAAATAAGAAAAGGATTGCCCTGTAAATAACCATATACCAGCACAGCTGTGTAGACACTGAACTGGCCACCCCACGATTACACAGCGTAAACAGTGAACTTGGCATTTGTAACAAAACGTTGCAAGGCAAAATAAACAGATTTTATTTATAGGACAGAATTCAATTTTCTCTACAAGGATAAGGCCACAGTTGCAGAGCTCGAGAAGTGAATCCAACAGATAAACACAAAGGCATTTACTCCACCACTGCCATTATCCCTGACTGAAAACATGGCTGAAAATTGGATAAGACCACATTTGTACCTTACTGTTGATTGCATTTCATAGGTGAAGGAACACGCTGCATTGAGTGTGCAGACCCTCAAAACAAAAAGCCACCTGTGTCACTGTTTCTAAAGGTACAGAAAATGTGTGAAAAATTGTGTTAACTAATAGATGGCTTCCAAACAAAAATTGTAGCTTTAATTTGACTTAATTTCATGGAAATTCATTTCTTATTAACAAGTTTCACAAAAGAAAGAAAAAAGCAATGCACCTTTAAGCAAACAATAGGCTAAAAAGAACAAATAGGCCTACAGTTTAACAAAAGGCAACAACATATTTTCCAGTCAAAGGTCCCGATAAGAAATGTCAATTACTACATAAAACTCAATGTTAAACCATGTTCCTCCAAATATTGTCCCAACTCAAACACATTTTTCTGAACAAAAAAAAAATGTTTAATTGAAAAATATTGCGGAAACAAAATCTCAGATATCCTGATTGCACCTTCAGAAACAAAGATGGCATAGTTCACTTTACATATTAAGTGAGCATTGTATCAAACTAAATAAAATAAAAGTAAATAAACTAAACTGAATGATTTAAGTTTTTTTTTTTGTGAGCAAATAAAACCAAGTTATAGAGAAAAAGTGCCTACAAAAAAAGGATGTGGCACTCAATGTATAGTGCAGGCATAAAAAGCAAATTTCTTTGGTGAGCTACACAGACTTCCATCACAAGCTTTGTATGAATATGAATGAGCTAGACAGGAGCAGGGGCTGTTAGAGGAGGATAGCTGTCAGTTTATATGACTGAAAATTGACAAGACAGAGGGAGAAAGTTGCATTTTCAAACTATTGCATCTGAGATGCTTAACAGTGTGCACATTTATTTTCTAGGGGATGACTTTCTTAGATCAATATCACATAAAATTATATAAAGGTCACATTATAAGACACATTACAGTCTTGGAAACTTCTCAAACACTTCATATTATATTTGATCATGTATGTATGTATACATACACACAATCATTGTGGATTTTCCTTAAGTTACATGAAGAAGAAGAAGAAGAAGAAGAAGAAGAAGAAGAAGAAGAAGAAGAAGAAGAAGAAGAAGAAGAAGAAGAAGCATATGATGCCTGACCATTCCCGAGGGTTGTGTGCTGTCTCTTGCAAACTAAGCTCACCCTAAAGATCAATACAGTGACAATATAATGGACAGATGGCACTGTTCTTGCCTGGCTCAAATCCAAATCATAACGACTCAGGATATTTGTTGGAAGCCAGATAGTCAAAATTCAAGAGCTGACTGCAGAATTTACCTGGCGATGTGTATTCCAGCAGTAATCCATCTGATGACCTCACCCGCAGTTAATCTCTTTCTGAACTATCAGTGCCCTAGCGGCAGCAAATCTATTCTACAGCCAGTGTCGTCTAGCAACTCTCCATAGACCTGTGAGCTGGAAAAACCAAACTCTGGTCAGGCCAATCACATCGTGTATAGAGTCGGGGGGCGGGCTTAACATGATGACGGCAGAGTTGTGTGCTTCTTGTAAACAAAGAAGCTGGCGAACGGTGGCCTTTTGAATCGGCTTTGGCCGCGACTCTGGGAGACTTGTTGTTAAGCTTTTCTTTGAGAAAAGAACAAAGAATGGCACTGAAATCATTAAGAAGGGAAAATGTGATCGGAGTTTTGCCGACAGGATTAGAGGTCTGCATGGGCTTTAAAATGAAGCCCGGACCCGACCCGTACCCGAGATAATTTAACCCAACCCGACCCGACCATTACATTTACATGTTAAGCCGAAATCCGACCTGAATCCGAGATCCGTTTCTCACAGCAAATAACGTTACCATTTTCGCAATATGTTTGTAGTGGAGGGGCGTGGTTTAGTGAGTTCTGCATGAGGGAGTATGGAGCGGGTGAGAGAGTATGGAGCGGCAGTAAGCAAGTAGCCTAGGTCAAGTACAAATGATAAACACCTCTGTCTGATTGCAATAATTGGAGCGGAGAGACGGTATAAAAGCCACAAGAGAACGAGGACTGAGGGAGAGAGAAGCTGAGGACTCGCGTGTGTTCACTGGATGCTCCGGAGAGCCATGGGGATACTGTGTAGATTGTATTGAGTTTATTATAACGCTGTAAACGCGACTTATGCTTTGAAGTTGATGAAACAAAATAAAACACACAAGTCTAAGCAGCCTTCTTCCTCCTATTTTACAAACATTGTTACAATGTTGTAACAGTTTCTCTGAAACTCCAAACATTAAACTTCAAAAAGTTCACGCAGTGTTGCTAAACTAACCTATTTTCACAAATACAGTATATCCTTCTCAGTACGAGTTATGAAGGTAGAGAACGGCATCGACAGTTGATCATAATTCTTCCAGAGAGCAGCTTTTCCTGCATCATTGCATGGAACTGTGATAAGTTTTCCCTCAGTCGTTTTTTGTGTTATTCATGTTTGCTTACTGTTGTCTGCTTTTTTGTGACCAAAATAGCGCTAGAGCGGTGGCACATGCCCAAAACAGTTTTGTGATATTAATTATATTATATTAATCATATAATGATAATATAAAAATTATTTATTTACACGTGTGCACGTGTAGGTTTAATCTGCACATGTGCTTTTTCTCTCTCTCTGGTTACAACACAGCAAGCAGGCAAAGCACGCGAACTATAGCCGATTTATTTTTTCGTAGTTACAAAACCGAGCCCGACCCAAACCCGAGGCTGTTCATTAAACATTAGCCTGAACCCGACCCAAAACCCTGCCAGTTTTTCGGGTCCTGGCGGGCTCGGGGCGGGGTAGCAGACCTCTAGACAGGATACAGCGAAAGTTTAATCTATCAACTAGCTCCGCTTCACGTTGCTCTGGTTGGTTGTAGCGCTATTCTATCGCGTGCAGAGGGAATTTGAAAGGCAACCGTTTATCCCGCTCCTCGGATTGAGCCCTGTCAATAGTGAGTTCCCAGATCCAACATCTTGATGTGGGTCTGGCTTGTCAGGTTATCAGTGCCCAACAGATGGAACCAAGGACCATCATTACTACTTAGAACTGAATCAGTATGGCCTATCACTCCTCACACACAACCACCTGAAATCAAAACAGAGAAGCGTAAAGGAATCTTCCGTGGCCTTATGATAGAAGTTGTTGTTCCTGACATTCTTGACCCTATCACTCACAGCACCTGGAGTGAGTTAGTAGAGGCCAGATTTCAGGGGTTAAAAAATACAGGACCACCATCGATAGCAGAATACCAAACCACGGAATGGTCGATTTGTTTTCTAATGAGTACAAATTGCTACAAGCTGGTAAACCTGTACATTCCACTAGTCAATGGCTTGCTCTTGCCCCATAATTTGACAACTCTTTCAGAGTTGGTGGCCATTTATGTCAAACTGAAGTACTAGAGTTATCAGTGATATACCCTGTAGTCCTTTACCCACATTCCTGGGTTACCAAGTTACTGATCTGAAACTATGATAGTAAACTCTGTCATCCAGAACCTGAAAGAGTCTTTAGAGAGATAAGGAGAAAATTTTGAATACTGAGAGGACAGGGAGCTATCCATAAATAACAGTATCTTTCCAGGGACTGTCAAAAATGGAAAAACAAACCCCAGGATCCCCAGAATGGCAGGTCTACCACCAGCTGTGTTTATGAAGTGTTCATCTAGACCTTCTCACATCCATTGATACTGCTGCCTTTCTGATGGCCTTGAAGAGGTGTGTAGCTCGCAGCTCTTATATTCAGACAATAGCACTAACTTCCACAGCGTAAATGGTAAAATGGACTGCATTTATATAGCGCTTTTAACAGACCCTATGGCCATCCAAAGCGCTTTACATTTTTGCCTCACATTCACCCATTCATACACCAACGGCGATGTCAGCCATGTAAGGCGCCATCCAGCTCATCGAGAGCAGCTGGGGTTAGGTGTCTTGCTCAAGGACACCTCAACACTTGGTCAGGTGGAACCGGGGATTGAACCACCAACCTTTCGGTTTGTAGACAACTTACATGAACCACTGAGCCACTGCCGCCCCTGCGTACAGAGAGACTAGCAAGAAGCCTTTGCATTGCTTACTCCAAAGATCCAACACCATTTAGCTAAACAAAAAATGTATTGCCCCTTTAACCTGCCTTGAGCCCCACACTTTTAGGTGTGTGAGAAAGATAAATCAGGTCAGTCAAGAATGCCCTTTGCATTACAGTCAGCTCCCAAGTCATAACTGAGGAAGCTCTCCAAACAGTCCTCATTGAGGTGGGGGGAATGCTTAATAGCAAACCCCTGGTTTACACTTTCAGTAATGTAGCTGACCTTGACCCCACAACACCAAATGATCTGCTTACAGAGCTGCCAGACAGCTCACTATCCCTTGTAGTTTATCCTGCTGCAGAGCTTATGTGTCGACAAAGGTGGAAGCAGAGTCAAGTTCTGGATAATCAGTTCTGATAAAGTTTCATCCAGCACTACCTGCCTACACTACAGACCCACAACAACTGGCACTCAGATGCCGGTGAGATTTCTATGTCTACGCCTAACTGAACCATCATCTCCGCGTGTATGTCTACGCCATGTGATTCCGCCAACCTAATCTCACAGAATTAATATTTATAGCCTAATTTTATATTTTGGCGTAACTAACTCCACTCCTACCCTAAGCCTACCCACACTCAAAAATATAAAACATGTAACAAGCAAAAAAAAAATTAGTCACATGTATTTATTGCAAAAACAGACCAAAAAACAGTATAAAAGTATTAACTCATGTTGAATTCCAAGTCTTCTGAAGTCATACGATATCTTCATGTGAAGAACAGAGTTGATCTTAATGTTTTAGTCGTTTAAATGACGATCGCGCTCCTTTGTGAACAGAACACAAACGCACTCATTCATATTTCAGATTCAAATGATACAAGTTTAGAATGACGCGATCAGTCACGAGACACACGAGAGCCAATGGCGTTTTACAGTCAAGGCTGACGTAATGACGCAATTGGTCACGAGACACACGACAGCCAATGCTGTCAAAGCTGACGTGACGTTTCTTCCGGTGGCAATATTTGAAATGTGCTATTATTAATCTTTGGCGGATGGACTCAACGTTCTGATCGCTTTCGGGATTTTCTTCACACAAATCAATCGTTTGGCCTCAGAACACTTGGGATATTTGTACTTTCTGAATAAATTGTGCCTGCAGTCGTATCTGCCTGTTATATCCTGTTTTTTTTATAATACACAAATAGGTAGGTTTAGGGAATAGTTTGAGATACGCATTCAAAATGTGTCTGAATATGTGTGTGTGTGTGTGTGTGTGTGTGTGTGTGTGTGTGTTTGTGTGTGTGTGTGTGTGTGTGTGTGTGTGTGTGTGTGTATGTGTGTGTGTCTCCACAAGGTAAATGGATTTATAAACATACTAAATTATGTCTTTTGAAAATGTAAAAATGCAGAATTTTTCTTGTGATGGGTAGGTCTAGGGGCAGTGTGTGTGTGATGGATAGGTTTAGGGGCAGTGTGTGTGTGATGGGTAGGTTTAGGGGCAGTGTGTGTTTGATGGGTAGGTTTAGGGGTAGGGGCAGTGTAGGGCGGCGTTGATAAACATGCTAAAAAGCGATTATGCGTCTTGATAGAACGCCAAAATGGCATACGAATTGGCGTGACATACATACACCATTTCATGAGATCAGTCTGGGAATGTACTGGCAAGAACAAACTTTATTCTTGTTCTTGCCACCTCGAGAAAACAAACTCATTTCTTTGTTCTTGCAGAGTATGTTCTAAGCTTAAGGTTAAGGATAAGACCTACTACACCCGGCCTTTCTCCCGCCTGATCACCATTCCCACATCAGATCAAAAAAGAACCTGTCTCAGCGCTCTCAGACTGATTAATTGTATAGAGTACAGATATGTATAGCATATTTAGAGGCAGCAGTGTTAAACAAATGTATCCAATCAGATCATCATTAACTGAGTGACGTCAGTCAGTGCCTAGCAGTCAGCAAGAGATGAACTATGAATGCTCTGATACAGGACATTAACCTATTTTTCCTTCAGTAATGAACTTATGTGAGCAAGTTAATGACAAGAAATTAAGTTGTTTATTTCCTATTATCCTGTGACTTTTGAATGTTTTTGAAAGCAGATTTGTGTACTTTATTGAGTTACCACAAGCATTTTGGCTTTCTACTGTGGCAGTTTCCTTTAGCGCCCAAGCCTTTAAACCTTTGAGCGGTATGGTCCCTCATATTGGATTTTTATTTCTGTGCCTCTGAGTGTATGGAACCACATATGGGATTTAGTATGTTCAGTGACGTGACATAACTAGCAGATTTATACTGCGCTTTCACGCTTTGGCTGCCGCTGAGCCAGAAACAGAGACGCACAGGCCTTGTCATATGTTCAAAGATTTAAAGTACTAAAATAATAAATTTGGAGTTTGTAAAATACACTTTAGAGTCAGACCTTAGTGTAAGAAGTCATGTAAAATCAAGAACTAAATCAGCATACTATCACCTCAAAAATATTGCAAGAATTAGACGCTTTGTTTCCAGGCAAGAAACTTGTTCATGCTTTTATCACCAGCAGGTTGGACTATTGAAATGGACTCCTCACTAGCCTTCCCCAAAACACAATAAGACAGATGCAGCTAATACAAAACGCTACTGCCAGGATTCTGAGCAGAACCAGAAAAAATGAACATACCAGTCCTCAGGCTTCCAGGTGCATAGTTGGCTTCCAGTTGCACAGTTGGTTTCCAGTTACATTTAGGATTGGTAAGTCGGCTCTTAGCTATTATGCCAGCTGCAGCTGGAATCATCTTCCAAAGAGATCGGATGTGTTCCAAAATTCAACTCCGCACTCAAAACAAATCTGTTTAGCTGCGCATTTACTGAGTGAGCATTGTGCTGTGCTCAGCGCTAATTGCACTGTATTGTATTTTTGCATCCCGCTTTTTATTCTTTTTCTAATATATGTGACCCTGAACCATTAAAACAAGTCATAAGTCACATATATTGTGGCAGTAGGTAACAATGGTATGAGTCAAAATTATAGATTTTTGTTTTACGCCAAAAATCATTGGGATTATAATGATGATAATTATTAGATGTTCCATGAACATATTTAGTACATTTCCTACCATATATAAATAAATAAATATATATATATTAGTAGTAATGTGTATTACTATGGAGTTTATTTGAACATCTTTAAAGGTGATTTTTGGAATATTTCGATTTTTTTGCATCCCTAGATTCCAGATTTTCAAATAGTTGTATCCTACAAAAATTGATCAATGGACAGTTTATTTATTCAGATTTTAGAAAATTATCCTTATTACTGTTTTTTTGGTCCAGAGACGCATTTAATTTGTATTCAAACCTTTTATTGTTTATTTTAATTAATTTTTATGTAAAGCACTTTCATTTACCATTAAGAATGAAATGTGCTATATGCATAAACTTGCCTTGCATTGTCTTGTTTGTTTCAGGGATAAAAGCTCTAAATGAACCTCTAGCCTGCGGTCTCCACAAAGCCTCACAACTCAGAATTAAAGTGTTTATAACTGGTATCGTTGGCTGCACATTACACTTTGCATTGTGAGCCACCGGTTAAATATGTGTGTACGTTCGTGTATGTATGTATGTATGTATGTATGTATGTATGTATGTATGTATGTATGTATGTAGTGTATATGTAAATGAAAGCTTTAGCATAAGTTCTGCTGGGAAAAATGTAATTGTTACGTCACTTCAACTTCTATCTATCCAATCACATTTTAATACTTGGGTATAAAAGATCGGTACTTACTCATGTTTGAGTTCGCAGATGCTGACGCCCCAATTCACCGCCATCCTCCCCACCACCTCCAAGTCAAATCCTTCCCTACTCCACCCCACGACCACCAGGATGGTCCCTTCCATACCTCACAGGGGGGTCGGCTGCGCCTCTGCCTTCGTCTTCAGGCAGGATATGCAGTCCATACACTCTGATTGCGAGCTACGGACGGGGCCTATGCCAAAGTACTTTATTGCTTGCTGGGTTGTTAATAAATGGATAATTGTCACAGTATTTATTCTCCCAAGTTTTTCTGGCAGAACTGTATTTACGTATATTGAATGAATATTGTGAATGAGCAGTAGTTCTGCAAGATTCTCAAACCCTTTTCAAAATGCTTAATGAGGCAGTAACGTTAAACATGCGAAGGTGAAAGACTCAGGAGTGTTGGCTCTATTTAATCTTGCACCGCGAGTTTGATTAATGATGTATAACAATGTGGTTGTCCATTATGAGAGCTGGTATGAACATGTGCTGCTTTTAAGGAAGATTCTGAAACAGATATAGGGCTGGAGTGAGTGCCAACCCTGGGTGTGTTACACAGATGGTTTCTCTGAAGCCACTTACCTGAGCTCCAGTTTGGTTGGGGATTAATTAAAACACAAAGAAAGGAACAGAAGACAATTACCCAAACTGTATTGTCCCTTTTCCCCTTTTCTTTGTGGATGTTGATAGTTTTTCTACAAATGAAAATTATGTCATTAATTACTTACCTGCATGTTATTCCAAACCCGTAAGACAAATTATTATTGTTCAAATTTAGATATTTTTGATGTAATCCGAAAGCTCCATAGACAACAATTTAATTAACACTTACAATTGCGTATTACGTGACATCACTAATGTGTTGTTTCTGTTGTGTTGTGGCGATTTCATTGTGTTGTGGTGATTTCGTTGAGTTGTGGCGATTTCATTGTGTTGTGGCGATTTCGTTGAGTTGTGGCGATTTCATTGTGTTGTGGCGATTTCGTTGAGTTGTGGCTTGTTTCTGTTGTGTTGTGGTGATTTCGTTGTGCTGTGGTTTAATTCCGATGTGTTGTGGCTTGTTTCTGTTGTGTTGTGGCTTGTTTCCGTTTATTTTGTGCCTTGTTTCTGTTGTGTTGTGGTTTAATTTCATTTTGTTGTGGTGATTTCGTTGTGTTGTGGTTTAATTTCGTTTTGTTGTGGTGATTTCGTTGTGCTGTGGTTTAATTCCGATGTGTTGTGGCAGTTTCGTTGTGTTGTGGTTTAATTCCGTTGTGTTGTGGCGATTTCGTTGTGTTGTGGTTTAATTTAGTACGGCTGCACTACTGGGCCACCTTACAGAACAGATCAAGGCAAGCATTTGTGCTTATAAAGCACACTTTTTTTAATGACAAATCGTTTCGCTGTACAAGACCCTTACGCCGCATTCACACGGGGCGTAGGCGTTAACGCTTCCCATTTACTTTGAATGGGTGACATCATCCGTTGCCGAACTGAATTGTGGGTTCCGTCGCGGCGCTTCACTCGCGTTCCAAGCTGCAAAAGTTGAAGATTTCTCAACTTTTCAAGTGCCAGCGCAGGCGTCATCCAATCAGATCGCCGTATGCAAATATCCTACAGCAGACGCTAGCCAACAGCTTTGAGCACCTGTGCAGTGCACTGACAACAACTACACGGGCAATCGCAATCACACATAACACCAAATCGGCATCCATTTCGTCTCACAGACTAGCTGTCATAAAAAGGTGCTTTTTTGTGTTGTGATTTGGTCCAAGCGGCAAGTTAATGTGATTGGCTGTTGTCACTATGACGATCGCGTCAGCACCCAGCTTCAGCCACGCCCTCCGTCAAGCGTTAACGCCTACGTGTGAATGCGGCGTTATCGTCTGATATCGTTTAAAGCCCTTTAAAGCTGCATTGAAACAGTCTTTTGGACCTTGAACCGTTTGGTACCCATTGAAGTCCATTATATAGAAAAAAATCCTGAAATGTTTTCACCAAAAACCTTAATTTCTTTTCGACTGAAGAAAGAAAGACATGGACATCTTGGATGACATGGGGTGAGTAAATTATCAGTATAAGTTTATTATAAAGTGAACTAATCCTTTAACAAGTGGCATTTCATGGTTGGCAGATTTTTGACAGTTTAATTATAAAGCTACGTCTTAAAGCTGCTGTGAACAATTCATGTGCCACTAGTGTCACCAAATGGACTTTCGAAATGAATTAGGTTATTAGGTTTCTCAAATACAGCCATGGAAGTTTATAGTCTAACACATATTTCTTCATTAGTCTTATTTCGGAACTTGACTTTTTTTTTTTTTTCCTGTTCAATGTTTATTAACTCTGCCATTATTTACTCATCAACAGTTAATGGTGTTAAGCTCTAAAAATTACTAAAATGATCACAGTAAGCTCTGGTCCTCAAACCTGACTACTGTGCCATTACTGTGTTCCTGTGAGATGCACCACAGAACATCCTAATTGTGCTTTGTTTTGTTTTGTTATTTTCTGTTGGGAAGGAAACATTGATAATGCAGCTGGCAACACAACTGGACAGTTCAGTAGTTTGGGGTCAGTAATTTTATGTTTTTCGAAAAATAACTTGCTGTATGCTCACCAAAGCTGCATTTATTTGACCAAAAATACAGTAAAACAGTATTATTGTGAAGCACTATTACAATTCATTTTTATTGTATTTTAATGTTAACTATAATAGTATTTATTTGAAACCGAAACCATTCAAACATTATAAATGTATCTATGGTCACTTTTGGTCAATTTAATGCATCCTTACTGAATAAAAGTATTAATTTATTAAAAAGATTCTTACTGATTTTTGAATGGTAGTGTGTGCAGCCTTGGTGAGCATAAGAGACTTCTTTCAAAAACACACAATTATGCAATTATGTATGTAAACACATTGCTTTGGCCGTTATAGATTTAAGTAATGGCTGCTGAAGATTTAGCAGTTTTAGTTTTTGCTGTATTTTTTATCAAATACATAGCCCAAAAAGCCCTCATTGTTCTCCCTACCAAAGCCTGTGTAATTCACAACCTGACTGTGTAATGTGAAAAAGAGCTGCACAAAGACTCTTTAAAAATTATAATTTTTGTGCTACATGAAAAAAAAGTAATCAGAGTTAGTAAATGATGACAGATTTTTCAACAATTTTTGTTGCAAGTACAACACAAAACATTTTATGAAACAAATTCCTTAGCAAAGAAAGATGGGGCAGAAGTACATTTCCTACATGGACAAACACAAAACAAAAATGCCAACACTGTTTGAGCCTGACTATATGCTGGAAAGCTCCATTAACGGATGTGAGAATAGCAATCATACTTCAAAGTACAAAGCCTCGACAGCACCATAACATAATGTCTAGAGCTGATTTAACATTTTCCTCCCTCTACTCTGTTTCTCCCCGACTAGCTGTGCCAAACCACCTCTCTACAGCAGAAGGTCTAATTAACTATTCTTTCCCTGGACAAGGCCGTGACGTTTCTGCTGAGCTTATAGACCATAGCACAACAGTCAGAGAGAGAAGAATCTGTGATGTATTGGAACTGTGTTTTGGCTAATTGGCCATGGAAAAGAGGATGTCAGAACAGCATGGAGAAAGTGAATAATAGATGAATGGGCATGGCCCTAATTGATATAGCATTGGCTTCTGAAGATAGATCTTTTGGGTATGGAGCATGAGCGCACCGCATGAACAGGAAATCCCAGGTTTACATCCCACCATGAGCTCTTTTTCTGATGGTTGCGGTTATGCCCTAGAGCAGAGCATTTTAATCTCATCTGCTTTTGGTCCGGATACTGTTTATTTTCAGTTAAACCAATTACAATCTAGCAATGTAGGACATTTTACACTACTTGGAAGAGATTACTTTCTCTTACCTTCTCATTTAAGTTGATAAGCTTGTTAAATTTAGTTCCCTATCAGTCAGTCACGTTCAACGTTATGTCAGTGACTGATAAATTTGTCAGGTCAACTTTATTTACAGTATATAGCGCTTTTACAATGACGATTGTTTCAATGCAGCTTCACAGTGTTAAACAGGAAAAAATGTACAGTCAGAAAACAGTGATATTATCAGCTTATTTTAATTGATCATAATGTTGGTAGATCAGTATTAAAGTTTATAGAATTAATTAAGACCTAATCATTTTTTTTTTTTTTTTTTTTTTTGGCTATTTAGTTGAAAACTTAGATCAAAATGTTAGTGTCCCCAACTGAGCAAGCCAAGCCAAAGGCGACAGTGGCAAGGAACCAAAACTCCATCAGGACATGATGGAGAAAAATAAACCTTAGGAGAAACCAGGCTCAGTCAGGGTGCTATTTCTCCTCTGGCATATAAACAAACAGTGTATGATTATTATTTTGGCAACCTTACATGTCAGAAATCATATATTGTGCCGTTCTGGCCCACCCGGATCTGGTTTCAAGAACTAATGCTCCTCACAACAGCCCCTCCTGAAAGACCTGCTTTCTCAGGGGCGCGGCGCAATATGACATCCATAAATGTTTTGTCCTTTGCTGTTTTATTACAATTAATCACACTCACAGTTCTGTCTTGTTATGTTAGGTTTTTGTCTGGGTCACATGTTCCTTTGTTATTTTTCCCGCCACTTTTCTGTTCCCTCATTAGTTTGGTATTGTCAGCTGTGTCGTGTCATCTGTCACCTGTTCCCCCTCATTAGTCTGTCATCAGTGTTTGTATTTAAGTTCCTAGTTTTCACCATGTCTTCATCCGGTCTTGTTGTTAGTTCCCTAGATGGTTCTTGATGTTGACTGCGTTTTGATAAAGTGTTAGATGTTTCATGTAGAGTCTAGTTGATTGTAAATAAAGTTCCTTTGAGTTTTTGGAAGTCTTGGACTCTTCAGCAGTGTGACATCTGCACGTAACACACTGCTCTTAAATGACTTAATTGTAAGAATCCATCTGTATTTAATTTATTCAGGGAAGATCATCCAGTATTATTTAACATTTGATTCCTTAATACATTCATTTAGTATTTCTAACCTCAATACTACTGTTAGACCTACATGAAAAAAAAAACACATGTCTGCTGAAGTAAGCTGTGGTTCACAGCAGATTATTTTACTCCCAAATAATCTTAGACAAGCTAGCCATCTTACCATGCTGATTGTTGTTTAATGCATACATTATATTAAAGCTACACTGTGTGATATTTTCCCCCATCCATCCAGTGAATTTTAGTTTCTGTTCCTCCTTTAACTCCTACGGTGGCCGATTTAGTCCAAGATTAACATGGCAGTCCCCCTCTTCACATTCGACACGGTGCCATCGAGTGTTGAAAGGAGAAACTTGAATTCATGGGTATGTCCCGCTTTGGCTAATGTACTTTCAAGATGGAGGGGCAACATGGCAACCAGCAGGCATGGACTGGGGCTAAAATTCGGCCCTTGGAAACCCAGTCCATCCGGCTCATGAGTTCCCCGTTAATGTTTTTTCTATCTTTATTCTATTTTATTTATTTGTGCTACTGCTTGTAAATTGTATATTTGTTCTTATTTTATTGCTGACTGTTTACTTCCCCTCACCTAAGTCACCTCATAAAAGATTCCCCTAATTTTCAAAAATTAAATTCCAGCCCTAAATTAATGTCTGTAAAAAAATCCTGATTGGAGCATCCCAATAAATAATTATAAATTATAAAAAGAAGGCTTCAAATAGGTCGGTACTATCAGCGATTGGTATCGGCAGATACCGCTTCCTCTGATCGACGATCAGTTCCTAAAAATCCTGATCGGAGCACTCTTAGTTGCCACTATTGCCACACATCATGATGCAGAAGGTAAGACTGTGGGAAAGCATGACCTGGCCATCAGGTTCCTGAAAGGTGCGAGGAGGTTCAATCCTCCCATACCTCACCTCATCCCCTCTTGGAACTTCTCTCTGGTCTTAATGACCCTACTGAGAGCTACCTTTGAGCAGTCAGTCGAGATCAAGATCCTGACTCGCATCACTTCATAAAAATTGAAGGTTAAATCACTGGAGTCCCATGGATTACTTTAATGATGTCTTTACTACATTTCTGGGCCTTGAAAGGGGGTGTGTTGCATGAACTCCTTGAGGAATCACGAAATTTCAAGTGATGGTTAATGTGACCTCACCTCAACATGCTAAATAAAATGAGTAAATATAAGATAATAAATAATATTTATAGTAATCATATTCACAAGAGAATTACACTCAACAACTTGATTAACGTGCTTCCTGCTCCACTCAATGTGAGAAAAGAGAGTGCACAAGTACAACAGGGAGCTTTAATAGCTGCTTTGCATTCATTAAATTCTAGTCTAACTCATAATGCTAATTTGATGTCCACCCTCAGGAAATTTGGACGGGTTTTTGGATTTTTTACTAATTAATGTCTGTGGTTCACCTGACATGAAGTTTTGTTCTACAACATACTATATAACAGTCATATCTCAAATGTGAAATTGCTGTGCGCTTTAAAAACACGAGCAGTTAACGTCATGATTCAAGCGCTGATCCAAGCAACTTGTATAATCTTGTGCAACTTGTATAATATGCAGGGCATGTGCCAAGCTGGCACACTTTCTGAGATAATACAATCATGATTTGATCTGATTATTGCTCAACAAGCACGTCACGGATGGAAAAGCCTCTGCAGAGCAACAAATCCAAAAGTTCACATGCAGCAATTTTGGAAAAGTTTTAGAATTAAGGTATGAGAAAGACAGAAGGGCTTGTACATACTGTGTATTCTGTTCTAATAATAATTTGACTTTCCACAGCTGAATTCAGAAGTTTTGGCACTGCATTTTCCCTCAACCTTAGTCATTTGTGCCAAGACTGGTATGATTCCAGGATGCTTTCCTAAGCTAATAATGAGGAAAAAATATCTGTAACTTGCCAAATAAACCAGCAAGATGAACATAGTTTTACAGTTTTTGTTTTGGATACAAACCTCAACTTAATAAAGGGTATGCAGTGACATTGCTTTCCCACTGGAACACAGCCCCCTCTGTTGGACTGAGCGGCAAAATATTTTTCTTCGCTTGTGCTAGAGGGGAAAATATGCACAGGGGAGTGAAACAAATGATTACATAAATTAAAGGCCGTTGAACTTGACAGTGATCCTCTCAACCTTTTTTTCTTGTTCGAGAAGCTACTTAACTCTGATATGTCACAGTCGGGAAGAAAAGACTATCACAAGTTTCATGGTGACTTTAAAACATTCAGACTTATTGGAAAGCTGCTTAGCAACCATTGTGAAGTGCTGTGAAGGTTCTGTATTGAAACTGAACCACCTCATATCTGTGTGCAGTCTGCATTGTTGGATTGATTTTTCTAAAAAATAAAAATGACCACCATTAATTTGAATGGGAATTAGGCGTGTGTGTGTGTGTGTGTGTGTGTGTGTACAACATGTGCATGTGCATGTGTGTGAGAGTGTTCTGCATGGGGATATTCTATAGTCCCATGCCTCAATTTGTATGTGGGTGTGTGTTTATTCTGGATTGTTCCAGAATTTGTATATATTTTTTTGACAAATAAAAAAAAATCCCCATTTTCCATTCATTCCTATGGGGTATGTTTTATTAGTATTTTTTCACAACCACTTAAACTTCTCGAATCCATCCATATTTTGTGTATTCCAAGTTAAAGTGCAAAAAAAATCCTAAGGTCTTGGAACACTCTGATGAATGCTCGATTTTTATGCATATTTTGAGAGGTTAAAGGAAGTGTATGTAAGATTGTGGCCAAAACTGGTACTGCAATCACTTTCAAATGACTGTAGAGCGGTGTATCCCCTCTCCTCCTCCTCCCCTGACTCGAGGTTGCCAGATAGGCTGCAGGATCCTGTAGGAACGTTTGTGG
The DNA here is from genome assembly GCF_024679245.1 of Pseudorasbora parva. Lineage (NCBI taxonomy): Eukaryota > Metazoa > Chordata > Actinopteri > Cypriniformes > Gobionidae > Pseudorasbora > Pseudorasbora parva. The sequence continues at coordinate 19,953,204 of NC_090190.1, forward strand.
CTGCGGCTGTGGTAACTAGAGAGCTGGCAACCGTGATGCTGAAACACTACTGACTTTGTGATTGGTTGATAGGTGGAGGGCGGAGCTTCAGGCCAAAACACAACATGTCAACAGCAACATCAGTTGAGGGCTGCAACAACAACTTTTAAATGACAATACCCTGGCCGGACTACAGTTTTCAGTGATTTGTATTTGAAATTAACATGATTTCTTAATGTCTAGTGACATATCAGGGCCATTTTATGATTATGAAGATACCAAATATATACTCTTTAAATATATAAATGAGTAGTCATTACATTATACCTATATAGCCTAAAGGCTTGTTTTTGAAATTCTTTTTTTCTTTTCTTTTTTTTCTTCAAGTTGATTCTTAATTCGGTCTATACATATTAATAGAACAAGGGAATGGAATGTGATTAACATTCATAAATATAAACATAATTAATTTAATATAATATAATATTAGAGGTATAAACTCATTACCGCTTGTTTGATTTTGCTGGAAAATCCTTTAATATCTCATTGTCTTTATTGTCTAAAATGCAACATTAAAGCCCACGCAGCATGCATAAAAGTGTGCTGTACATTTTATTGCTATACAGCACATGTGCCCAGTCGCTTGTTCCTAAAGCAAAAAAATATTATCAATGTGAAATATTAAGTTTCATACTGATAATAATACGATTTTTTTCTTGAGCAGCAAATAAGCATATTAGAATGATTTCTGGAGAATCATGTGACACTGAAGACTGGAGTAATGATGCTGAAAATGCAGCTCTGCCATAACAAATATATTTAAAATAGAAAACTGAAATAGTTTTTACTGTATTTTTGACAGTAAGCCTTGGTGAGCATAAGACACTTTTGAAACTTACAATAATAAGACTTGTAAATAATGGTGTGTATTTATGTAACAAAGATGTGTGGAAGGCAATTGGCCTGTTGTTATTATTACTTTGGGATTTGAACGACCCACTAACAGTAACTATAGAACTTCAGTGGAATTTACAACAGACAGTGTTGGAACAGTGGAGTGTGCAACAGAAATGAATGATACCTCTAAACATGTGTAGTGAGGTGTGCTATTACTGTTCTGTGACTGGATTTAGGATTTCCACCTAATTCCACTGATTTACACCCTATAGCAATCATAATAACACTGCACTAAAAACAGTCAGAACACTTTAGCAACCTAATAGCAACGCCCTGACAACCACTCACAACACTATAGCACCAGGGCAGAAATGTTTGGCCAAACACAAAAACTATGTATTTTCTCTGAGCAGAACAAAGTAAGACTTGGCTAATACCATAAAAATGCATTTTCAACATTTCGTCAACATCTTATAATTGTGTTCCCTTTCGGGGAACTCGAGCTGCGTCGAAACGCTGTGAGAACGCCTCTGCGTTAATGCGTCGTGAAGCGCCTGTAGAACCATTCCATCGGAAAAAGATCGATCGTCGCCGACGTGATGACGTCGCCGACGTGATGACGTCATCAACCGGAGACTATAAAAGGTCCGCGAACACAAACAGGAACTAGCTTCTGTGCCTTCAGTAAGCGATCTGTGTGAACCTGTCTGTCTATTTGGTGTTTTTGTCTGTCTATTATCAGAGATTTTCCACCCTTTTGTTAAATATTTCATATATTAACAGAAAAAAGAGAAAATAAAATAGATAGAAATGGCGAGTGAAAGCAGCAATTTCAGAAAGTGTGTCCCTCCCTGCCCACGCTACATAAAAAAGCGGGCGGGGACACACATCTTCTCTGTGTTGCATGCTTGGGAGCGCAGCATGCCCAGGCAGCCCTCGAGGGGGCTGCTTGCGAGCACTGTGAGCGTATGCCACTGAGAACGCTGCGCTCCCGCCGGGCACTCTTCGAGGAGGGTGCCTCGGCTCGTGTTCCCCGCGGCTCTGGTCCCGCTGCTGCCGAGGCAGAGCGGAGGCTGCAGTCGTGGGGTTCACAATTGGATGTTGCAGAGGGGTTTGAGACGGGCACTGCCTTATCTCTGCCCTCACCTGCTCCATCCAGCGGTTCTTCTCGGGGCTTGGAAGCACGCATTGCGGTTTCTTCCCCCCCGAGAGAGCCGCCGGTGCTCCAACTATCCAGCTCCGAGGAGGTGGACGTTGAGAGCATCGCGACTGAAGATTCGCCACTTCAGTCCCCTGTGCTAGAAAAAAAAAAAAAAAAAAGTGGACTTTACAGAGGGGTTTGAGACGGGCCCAGCCTTATCTCAGCCCTCACCTGTATCGTCCAGTGTCTCGTCTCGGGGTTTGGAAGCCCGCTCTGCGGTCTCTTCCTCCCTGGGCGGGGCACCGGTGCTCCAACTATCCAGCTCTGAGGAGGTGGACGTTGAGAGCATCGCGACTGAAGACTCGCCACTTCAGTCACCCGCTAGTGAGTTGAGGTTCTCACGAGAGCTGTGGCCAGGTTAAATATAAAAATAAGAAATGACTGGCTGGCTGAAATATCTGAATCCCATCGAAATCAGAGAGAACGAAATTAGATGAGCGATTCCTGCCCTCTCGTGCAAAGCATCAACGTCCTGCCATTCTTCCCTGACCTGCACACCGAGGTGTCTAGGTCATGGAGGAAACAAGCGGTATCATATAGAGTGTTCAGCCCACATACATCTGCATACAGTAATATATTTGGGCTGAGACACTATGGTTATGGGGCGATGCCGAAGATCGAAGAGACGCTTGCGAGCTATCTCTCGCCTTCAGCTGCATCGTCCCTGGCATTTCCCCTCCGAAGGAAATCGGTGCTTACCTCAGCACACGGTACCCGTCTTCCTTCGGTGCCCACAGGGGGCCGCGCTGCTAACCCCGCCGCAATGTCAGGGCGCAGAGGGTCTCCGCGGGCCACCTGAGGGTGGTCCGCCCCCTCCTCGGAGGGCATGCGAGCAGTCAGGTCAGGTGTTCCCTGCCGGTTCGCCGTTTCAGGGCACTGCACTCGCTGCTCAAATTACACCAGAGGCCAGCCTCGAGAGGCTGGTTCCCTTAGTTTCCCCTCCGTGGGAAGACGGTGCTTACCTCAGCATACGGTACCCGTCTTCCTTCGGTATCCTCAAGGGGCCGCGCTGCCAACCCCGCCGCAATGTCGGGGCGCAGAGGGTCTCCGCGGGCCACCTGAGGGTGGTCCGCCCCCTCCTCGGAGGGCAGGGGAAACAAAAGGACGCTGAGGGTAGTCCCCTCCGAAGGGAAACGGTGTTTACCTCTGCCTACGGTACCCGTTGTCCTGCAGCGCCCTCTGGGGGCCGCGCTGCCAACCCCGCCGCAATGCCGGGGCGCAGACGGTCCCCGCGGGCCACTCGAGGGTGGTCCGCTTCCCCTTCGGGGGGCTCCCGAGCAGTCAAGTCAGTCGTTCCCTGCCGGTCCGCCGCTTCAGGGCACTGTGCTTGTTGCTCAAAATACACCAGAGGCCAGCCTCGAGAGGCTGGTTCCCTTAATAGATTTTCTAGACGAGTGGAAACGTCTATCGAATATATCTCAGTGGGTCCTGCAGATAATAGAAAAGGGGTACGCCATTCAGTTCAGAAGTCGGCCACCTCCTTTCTGCGGTGTCCTACCTACAGAGGTGGGCCCGGAGCAGGCTCTGGTAATGGCACAGGAAGTAGAGACACTCCTGCAAAAAGGGGCTATAGAGAGGGTTCCCCCTCCCAGCAGGGAGTCTGGCTTTTATAGCCGTTACTTCATCATGCCGAAGAAGGATGGGGGCTTACGCCCGATATTAGATCTGCGGCTATTGAATCGCTCGGTGGCCAAGCTCAAATTCAAGATGCTTACACTCAGATAGATTGTAGCGCAGGTCAAATCGGAGGATTGGTTTGTCACCATAGACCTCAAAGATGCGTATTTTCATGTCTCCATCCTTCCACATCACAGGAAGTTCCTGAGGTTTGCCTTCGGGGGAGAGGCATACCAATATCGTGTACTTCCCTTCGGTCTAGCACTGTCACCCCGCACGTTCACCAAGTGTGTGGATGCAGCTCTGGCGCCGCTGCGTCTACAGGGCATCCGCATACTGAACTATATCGACGACTGGCTGATTCTAGCGAATACAGAGCAGATGGCGGTTCAGCATCGAGATGCTGTTCTCGCCCATATGTCGAAGCTGGGGTTGAGGCTGAACGCCAAGAAGAGTGTGCTTTCTCCGGCTCAGAGAACCACTTTTCTAGGTGTGAACTGGGACTCGGTAATTATGCGGGCGCAATTATCGCCAACACGCATAGCATCGATCCTGGCAGCCGCCAAAGAACAGTAGCTAGGCCGAGCCGTCACTGTGAAACGGTTCCAGAAACTGTTAGGTCTCATGGCAGCAGCGTCCAACGTGATATCTTTTGGCCTACTGTACATGAGGCCACTGCAGTGGTGGCTCAAAACAAAAGGGTTCTCCCCGAGGGGAAATCCGCTCCGCATGATCAAAGTCACGCGGCGATGCCTACGTGCTCTGGTCATGTGGAAAAACCCGCTCAGGGTCCCGTGTTGGGGGCTCATGTTCGTCGCGTAACGCTAACGACAGATGCCTCTCTCACGGGCTGGGGGGGCGACCATGAGTGGTCGCTCATCCCAGGGTCTATGGCAGGAACATCAGCGGCACTGGCACGTAAATCGGCTAGAGATGCTCGCAGTGTTTCTTGCATTGAAACAGTTCCTGCCCGACCTCAAGGGGCCACCATGTGCAGACAACACATCGGTGGTCGTCTATATAAATCACCAGGGGGGTCTGAGGTCCCGTCCGTTGGACAATTGGCACATCGGATCCTCCTGTGGGCCCAAGGGAAATTGCTGTCAGTCAGAGCAGTATATATCCCGGGGGTCCTGAATCAGGAAGCAGACAGCCTGTCGAGGCAGGGGCCGAGGCCCGGGGAATGGAGACTCCACCCAGAAGTGGTGGAGCTCCTATGGAAGGTATATGGGAGCTATTTGCTTAGGCGGAGAGTTCTCACTGCCCGCAGTGGTTTCTCTGACCCATCCAGCCCCGCTGGGGTTGGATGCCATGGTACAGGGGTGGCCGAGGCTACCTCTGTACGCCTTCCCCCCGATTGTCTTGCTTCCAGGAGTTCTGGAGAGGGTACGCCGGGACGGGGCCCAGGTACTCCTAGTGGCTCCGTACTGGCCGACCCGAGTATGGTTTTCGGACCTGATATCTTTCCTGGAAGGCTCTCCGATGGAGATTCCGACCAGGAGGGATCTACTCTCTCAGGCGGGCGGGAGATTCCTGCACCCACGCCCAGAGATGTGGAAACTGTGGGCCTGGCCTCTGAGGGGGCTAGGCTCATAGAGGAAGGTCTCTCGGCCGAGGTCGTAGAGACCATCCTTCACTCCAGAGCTCCGTCCACGAGGAAACTGTACGCTCTGAAAGGGAAACTTTTCTCAGCATGGTGCAGAGAACGCCAGTGGGACCCAGTTAACTGCCCGGTTGGTACAGTGCTGGAGTTTCTGCAGGCAAGGTTCTCGGCAGGGTTGACCCCCTCCACAATAGAGGCGTACGTGGCGGCCTTGGGTGCCGTCCACGTCCCTTTGGGTGGAGTGTCTTGGGAAGACACCCTCTGATTACACGTTTCCTCCGTGGCACTTTAAGGTTGAGGCCTGTTATGCACTCGAGGGTCCCAGCATGGGACTTAGCCTGTGTTTTGCGGGGCTTGTCCGAGCCTCCGTTTGAACCCTTGTAGGAGGTGTCGGATAAGTTCCTCACCTCAGGACTATATTCCTTTTGGCTATTTCATCTCTCAAAAGAATAAGAGATATTCAGTCCCTGTCTGTAGGGCCCTCATGTCTAGAGTTTGCGCCGGGGATTTCTCATCCCAGGCCGGGTTATGTCCCCAAGGTTCCTACGAGCCCACGGGGCCCCATTACTCTTCAAGCATTCTGTCCTCCTCCTTTCACGACGTCAGACCAGGAAGATTAATCTGCTGTGCCCTGTTAGAGCACTAGATACTATGTCCACAGAGCTGCCCTGTGGAGGAAAACTGATCAGCTGTTTGTCTGTTTCGGGCCCCCTAAGAAGGGGCCCCAGTATCTAAGCAGAGGATGAGCAAGTGAGTGGTCGAGGCCATCTCACTTGCTTATGAGGCGGCCGGGCAGCAGTCTCCACTGGCTGTCCGGACGCATTCAACCAGGGGTATGGCTGCTTCTTAAGCACTTTTGTCGGGGGCGTCCCTCCACGATATTTGTAAACGCGGTCGGATGGTCGTCTCCTTTAACTTTCGTCAGGTTCTATGAACTAGACCTGGCATCTACAGTTGGGGCACAGGTACTCTCGTAACCGTGTGCGCTTCGGCTTCACACATACGAGACACTTGGTCCTATGGCGATGTGGGTATAAGCGTTCTCACAGCGTTTCGACGCAGCTCGAGTTCCCCGAAAGGGAACGTCTCAGGTTACGTATGTAACCCTAGTTCCCTGAGGGAACGAGACGCTGCGTCGCTCTGCCATACTCCCGGCGTGTCCGTGATCACTTACTTCAGGCTTTATCAGAAGCTAGTTCCTGTTTGTGTTCGCGGACCTTTTATAGTCTCCGGTTGATGACGTCATCACGTCGGCGACGTCATCACGTCGGCGACGATCGATCTTTTTCCGATGGAATGGTTCTACAGGCGCTTCACGACGCATTAACGCAGAGGCGTTCTCACAGCGTTTCGACGCAGCGTCTCGTTCCCTCAGGGAACTAGGGTTACATACGTAACCTGAGACGTTTTCTATTCTCTCCATGGGATACCCAATTATATGAGAAGTTCCGAATGACTAGAAGGGGTTTATTCTCAGCTGGAGTTTGGAAACAAGCAAACTCTAAGTGCACTGATTGTATTAATTAAAAAAGAACCAACAAAAAACCCAATAGGCCACCAGGAGTTTTGTCTTATTTAATTGCTTCTAATTTCTTTTTAGGTTAATTCTATTTACTCAAATGAACTGCTCTGTTGATAGACTTTCCACCTCTGTGGTATAAAGAACTAATGCCATTTTGTTTTTATTTCTAATTATCCTATATTGTGCTTCCCCTTCTTTGAATTTAACAAAGCAAGTCACTTTCAATTTAGCAAGCTGAAGTGAGCGTGGCTGTATTTGCTTGCAATGAGACTAACAAGCTGTCTAAAATGATTTAAATGCAAAGTATGTAGCGGGATGTCCTCTAGTTGTTGTATAGGAACAATATTACAGCAAGGCTTTACTTTTCTTAATCAACGCCCACTCTGTCAGTGCCTATTGTGAGTCATTCAGCAGACACGAGAGGTTTGGCTCATAGAGCTGGACACATGGACACACAGCTCATGTGCAGTGCGTTTTATGAATTTTATATATTCTGAGAAGAATATGAGTGGTGTTGCCAGAGCATAAGTCAACACCATTATGCTGTTCTGGATGGTTTTCTTAAAGTTATGAACAAAGAATCTACCAGTATTGCTTATAGAAAAAGTTATAGGGCCCTATTATACACCTGGAACAATGTGACGCCGGGCAAGTGTTTTTTGCTAGTTTCAGCCCAGCGTGGTTATCATTTTCTCGTCCAGCAGCATGTTGTTTAAATAGCAAATGCATTCGCGCCCATCTGTTCGCCCATGGGCTTGCTGGTCTGAAAACGACGTGTGTACTGTTCAGGCGCATTGTTGGAGATTTGCTATTTTGAGACAACTTAAAAACGCTGATTTTTTTTGTGTTATTTAAAGGCCATGTTAGGAATATGCGCCTGGGTGGGTGCACAATGCGCGCACACTCTGTTTATTACACACACAGGGATGCGCAGTAGCACACAAACAAATGTTAAAAATAAAAGGATCCCTCTCTGGAGAAGTGTTCAGTCTTTCCGCTTGCAAATTCCACCATGTAAGTAGTGAATCCGCCATGGTCTAAGCACAACTGGCATTTAAAGGGAATAGGAGATGAGACTCTGATTGGTTTATTGCACGTTAAGGCCAAAACACACCCAGGACTCATTAAGAGACTAGGTAAAGACTAAAATAACTCTTTTGGACCAAGCGCCGGACACACAGAGTGCTTTTTCCATCGTTAAACTAGCAAAAGTGGGTTCAGACACAGCCTAAGTGCACCTGCGCCATGTACTTCAGACCATGAGTGTTAAAATAGGCTCCATCTTTCAAGATGTTCTTAAAACATGAGCACAAATACATTATTTATACATTGTTCATTGAATTTTGTGTCATGAAATATTTTTTTTAATGTTTTTAAATGTTACTAGTTTTTTTCAGAAAGTTCAGAGAACATTCATATGTAACCCTTATGAAAAATAGCCATGATTAAAATTCTCATAATGTTTAAAAAATGATCAAATGGAATGTTCACAGAACGTACAACAAAGAAAACATTTAAATAAACTGCACATTTTGATCATTCAGAGGACATTCAGAAATAATGGTTTTATAACTTAATGGGAACAGTAACAAAATGTTCTTAGAACATATTTTTGTTAGCTGATGTGATACTGTCTCAGTCCCCATGAAATCAAAATGAAAAATAATTTTTTGGGGCTTTTAGAAGACATACTGCAAGCATTCAAAACTTAACGTCTCTCACTTCCACCAATATGGGTCAATGATTTTAATGCCATCACTCAACACTACAGATACTCATTAGATTTTCTATACAGTTAAATGCTAAAGTGTCTAAAGTGTTCCACCGCCTACATTATAAATAAACAATGAAGCTGTAATATCACACGTTAACTATTTTCTATGTGCGTAGTGCATAGGGAAAGATTTAGACAGTGTAAATGGTTTCCATTGGGTCTAATTAAGTCTAGTCATGTGAATTGCCGCAGCCTCGGTCCAGAGACACAACAGCACAGTGCGGAGTTGGATACGGATACGGACCCATTTGAATTCTGCTCAGAATTCTATGTTTTAAAGCAATATGGAGATTATGAGGAGAAACAGTTAGCGAGTCTTTGCCGAGCTCAAGGCCCTGATATAAACAAATCGCTATTGGCTGTTATTAAAAAGGGGAGGGGCTGTTCGATATGTCCTGCCCCATCTTCCTGTTTCAGTGTTGCACATTTCAAAGCACTTCAGTGGCCCTTTAACACTACTAATACTAACAACAACAAGACACAAACGTGTCTAAATGAAATGTTTTGCCTGTACAGGTGTATTCTTTCCTCCTACTAACTTTTTATTTCTTACTGAGATATCACAGTTATCACGTCAAATGACCAATTTATAAGCGATGTGTGTGAAATTTTTGAACAGGAGATTTAGAATGAAGCGCTTCTGCCATCTGCTGGTTCCTTCATCTGTGTTCATGTAATTTGGTAAGTAATTTCAATAGTTTACTACCTTAAAAATAGTAAATAGTTATAAATTATATTATTATTAAATTAGCTACTAATGTCTATATATTTTTTTCTGTATTATGTTGGTTTCCCCAAAAAATATATATGTATGTTGGCCTACTTCAATTTTACATTAGTTGCCAATGCAACATTTCTTGTCTTTTCATGTAATGTTTATATATTGTTTTCAGCTTTATTTAATAGGTTTTTATACATTTTGTCTTTTGGCTAATTTTAGTTAGTTAACAGTAACAATAACAGTAACTATTAAAGGCATAAAGTTATTACATTTGCTTAAAACCTGAAATAATGCCTATAGGACAATTAAGATACGCAACAGAAAGCTGCTTGGTTTGATAGTGAAAGTTTGAAATTTAACTGAATAATATGGCCACATCTCAAGACAGAATTGAGACGGAATTATCTTGGAGGCAAATGTGTGCTATTTCCCCAGATAACATTATAAATATGACTAATGTCTGTGTTTTCATATATGGCATGGAGGCTGGCTTACAGGATGTTGACAGGGAAATACCTCAGCTGTGGTCTGAGACCCCCTACAGTCCCTGTCTCTGTGGTGCCTCCGGTTCAGGAGAGGGAAAAGAAACATAGCTACCTCATAGAATGAATAGACTACTTGTTCGGGAACAATATTCCATTCTTTCATGTTAAAGAGAGTTATTTTAAAAAAGTCTGAAACGCAAGAGTTTCCCAAGTCACCCTAAGAGACCCCAAAGCCTTTTATTACCTCAAAAAGTATCAGGTTGATACTATATGACTTTTTATGTGTGAATGACTTTGTGATACAAGGGATTAGCCTACATTTTAAAATCAATTCCTCTTCAAATTAAAATAATTACCACATTTTGAACGGCCAGCTTTAACTACATTTAGTGTAAACAATGGGACGTTATGGAGAAGTATCCTGTTTATACCAATCTAGCCTACTTTGTTTACATTAGTGCAAATAGTGATAGATAGTCTACTAGGCTTATTTTCTTCGCAATAAAGTGTGAAGAGATAAAGCTACGAAAATATATGAGCAATGTGGGTGGATTCAGTGAGAATAGACTGTGAAGTTTATATTTTAGGTGTATTGTCACGTGGTAGGCTGCTTGTTAGTTTTCTCATCGCTGGTCTGGAAGGATCAATCACAGTCGTTTGTGATAAGAGGATGAAGCTATGAATAAAACATAGATTATTGGGGCGGATTATTTTCTTTTATGTAGCAATCAGTTATTAATCCTCGAAATTTAAGTAGGCTATGCTCCACATATCTACCTCCAATGATACAAATCCTAAGGTTTGAATAGTGAATACTGGGATATAGTTGTCAGGCGCCCCCTGCAGGAAAACAGAAGAGTTTTCTTTTGTATTCTCTTAGAAAAAGTTATTAGTTGGCATTGGCAACATCAGAGCAGGCGCGTGCACACTGTAAACCTCTTCAGTGTAGCAATGATGGTTAAAATACTGGTTCAGCTTCTCGTTTGCTTTTGGATAACTTTGTCATTCTGTGTCACCGAAAAAGTTAAAGAAAGGAGCGGCCGGCAAAGAGACGCGGAGTTTACAGACAAGGTAGGATACGTTTTCAAGAAAGGTTAAACTGCAAACTGATCAGATCAAATAATTAAGAACCATCAAACCAGATGATACGTACTTTCATACCCCTTTCGTACTTTCGTACCCCTTCTAGCCATAAAATGTGTTTCAGATTGTCAGGCTGATTCGGAAAGATGAAAGCAATTTAATTTGGATAAAGGAGTAAATTAGTGCCATTCTTAAAGTGCCATTGTTTTCTGAAGGGTCATTGGATTGCATGTTCTGTTCTCCGTTCTTATGATTAATTTAATTACGTTTGATTGAAAAAAAAAATCTAGTATAAAAGTTGCTCATAGGGGAAAGACAGAATTCGTTTTTTTTCTTCTTTTCCCCCTCAGAGTTCAGCCTCTTAATGGATTCAGAGAATAAAGGTTAATCATTTACTATTTTTGGGCAGTTAGGACAAGGCCTGTTGTGTTTCTCTCTCTCTCTCTCTCTCTCTCTCTCTCTCTCTCTCTCTCTCTCTCTCTCTCTCTCTCTCTCTCTCTCTCTCTCTCTCTCTCTCTCTCTATATATATATATATATATAAAATGAACAAATACAGTAACCAATGTACTGCTAGTTTATGTTAGTTTATAAATTAACTAATGTTAACTAATGACCATTATTCTCAAGTGTTATATATAAGTGTTTCTATATATATAATAACTCTTCTATATATATAATAACTGTGATAACAATATTCTGAATACTGTCATGTGGTGTAATTGATTATATGCTGAACTGAACCGTCCAAAATGTAATGTAATTAATTCATTAAATAAGTATTGCTAATCAAGATCCACTAATTTCACTCAATTAATTTGATTTAATATGATTCATTCAGCTGCTCACTGGAACAGACTATGGTAAAGTGTGACAGATGCTTAAACTGAAATTCTGTTCATTTCCACAATGGCCATGTGTGATCAAGATGGCCTTTGTATTATTTAAAACATTTCTTGATGAATTTTGAAATATTTGGTTGGCTTACATTAAAACTCAAATGAGTAATGTCTAACTAAACACAAAACTTCCCACACTCTTATCAGCGGATGCAAACAAACCAAAGCACTAAGACTCAATTGGATTTTTTTAATGTCCCATGGTGTTTATACATATGGATATGATTCCATAAAACCTGTGAGAAATGGGCTTGGTCTGTAAAACTACCGCAAGGCAAAAGAGAACTGTCATTATTGGAAAACCCCAAGAAAGTGGAATAAACTTACTCACTGGATGAAAACTCAAGAAATCTGACAGACTAAAGGCCAGTTCAAACCAAGGACGATAACTAACAATAAAGATATTGTTTAAAACAAAAACTAAATACATTTAAAAAGAATACAGAATTCACATCTATAATGATAACGGCACAGTGGAACGATATTGCTGGAAACACTTAGAATTAATTTTTTTCCAGCTGATGAATGATACAAATATTGACAGCCAATCAAAATCCACCCAAGTTGTGTGGATGCTATTTATTGTTATAGTTATCTTTAGGCTTATCGTTCTTGGTGTGAATGCGCCTTAATTCAGATATTTGATTGTTTTTATTATTTCAACACACAACAATTAATATATGTTTACAGTGTATAAAACAACCCCAAAATTCCCCAGAAATCTGTCTGTCAGAATTCCTGTAAATATAAATGTCTTGTGTAAGAGCTTAAATAAAGTGAACAGGCTGAGACTGTGGTTAGGGGATTTAACACAAGTACTTCATCCAATTTTATGTTTTCATAGTTTTTGCCATTTCGGCATAAATGTATCATTCTTTAAATACAGGGTCATGGTGCTCTCCCATCCACATCAGACTATGCATCATGGTGAATCAGTGGCACTCTCATTAACAAGGCAAAAACCTCTGAAATGTACTGAAATAGTTCCATACCTCTTTTCTTCATGTTTTTGTCATTAGTACCAGACATGCATCCAGGGTGTACCTGGAGTGCAAGGCAGGGATGGGAACCCGGGGATAAATGGCATTCCAGGAACACCAGGAATCCCTGGGAGAGATGGACTTAAAGGCGAGAAAGGAGAGTGTGTGACAGAGAGATTTGATGATCCCTGGAAACCCAACTTCAAACAGTGTGCTTGGAATTCTTTAAACTATGGCATTGATCTGGGCAAAATAGCTGTAAGTATTATGTTCTTAAAGGAACACAGCGATTTTTTGGGACTTTAGCTTATTCACTGGATCACCCAGAGCTAGATAAGTCCATACATACCATTCTCATCTCCGTGCGTACCATTACTGTCTGACGCACCCACCGCTAGCCTAGCTTAGCACAAAGACTGGAGGTAAACGGCTCCATCTAGCCTACTGCTCAATAAGTGACAAAATAACGCCAACATTTTCCTATTTACACGTCGTGATGTGTATAGTTACACTGTGTACCAAGACCGATGGAAAATTAAAAGTTGTGATTTTTTTAGACGGATATGGCTAGGAACTATACTCTTATTCTTGCGTAATAATCCAGGAACTTTGCTGCCGTACCACGGATGCAGCAGCGCAATGATATTACGAAGTGCCTGAAAATAGTCCACAGTACGCTCTCTGTGCAAGCTGGTTGTCACGTTGTTTATGTTGACGGAAGTTAGCCTATTTTCAGGTGCTGCATATGGCAGCAAAATTCCTGCATTATTACGCAGGAATGAGAGTATAGTTCCTAGCCATATCTAGAAAATCTGAACTTTTCATTTAACTTAATACACAATGTAACTATACACATTATGACGTGTAAATAGGAAAATGTTGGCGTTATTTTGTCACTTATTGAGCAGTAGGCTAGATGGAGTCGTTTACCTCCAGTCTTTGTGCTAAGCTAGGCTAGCAGTGGGTGTGTCAGACAGAGTAATGGAACGCACAGAGATGAGAATGGTATTGTGTGGGGGATACGGTGAATAAGCTAAAGTCACAAAAAAGTCAGCATCTTTCTTTCTTTCTTTCTTTCTTTCTTTCTTTCTTTCTTTCTTTCTTTCTTTCTTTCTTTCTTTCTTTCTTTCTTTCTTTCTTTCTTTCTTTCTTTCTTTCTTTCTTAAGATCCCCATGAGCTCCTGGCATGCCAGTTGCTATTCTTCCTGGGGTCTCCACAAATTTATCACATACAGTATATATTTTGTACACATATCTATACATAACACACACACACACACTCACCTCCACCTGTTCCTTTAATGGAAGAGCTATTCAACTCCCTTAAATTCTCTGAATGTACTTTGCTGATAAGTGCTCAGTTTTGCTTCCAGGTTGTTTTGAACCGGTCACCTGAGTCATAAATGTTATGTTACTAATAACTCGGCAGCCTCTGGAAATGACATCATCAAGACACTGATTGGCTAACAAGGTCATGCCAAACAAACTTTAAGCTTACAACTGTCGCATTTCAATGGAAAAAGGTAAATAATGAATGTTTGAGGATATCGACAAAAAAACAAATGACCACCAATATATTTGAAAAAGGTTTTCTAGAGCTAATCAACATAAATACTTATTGGTAACAGGAAGGATCCATTTGTTTACATTAGTTAACATGAACTAAAAATAAAAAATAATTCTAAAGCTTTTATTAATCTTAGTTAAAGAAATAGTTTAACCAAACATTTAAATTGCCCCCTGATTTACTCACCCTCAAGTCATCCTAGGTGTATATGACATTCTACTATCAGATGAAAAAAAGTTGAGTTATATTAAAAATGCCCTGGCTAATCCAAGCTTTAAAATGGCAGGGGGTGTTGTTATGTCTCCTGAATCCGTGTGGTTCACATTATTTGATGGACAGATGCATTTTTTTATGGACATCAAAAACAGAACAACAATCTCTGCCATTTTAAAGCTTGGATTAGCCAAGGCTTTTTAAAATATAACACTGATTGTATCTGTTTGAAAGAAGAATGTCATATACACCTAGGATGACATGAGGGTGAGTAAATCATGGGCTAATTTCCGTTTTTGGGTTAACTAGCCCTTTAAAGCTGCAGTCCGTGAATTTTTCCTCTTTGTCGCCATCTCTGTTTGAAACCTGCAATTGCAGTTATTTACAGAATTATCATCTTTACATGGGTTGTGCATTGGCATGGCTCCTCAGCGTGAATAAATCAAATGTTTTGAGGAGTTTGTGTGGCTGTCATTCATTCATTCATTCATTCATTCATTCATTTACCGCACGGATGTGAATACGGTACTTCAGAATAAAAAAAACCCCGTTTGCATCAGCCTGATTCCCTCGACAAAGTATTTTTCTATTGGCTTTTGGATTGTTGCAGAAGATAACCTCTGTAGCCAACAACAGTTTATGATTCTTACACATTTTGTTCATCGTAAGCAAAAAAGGATTTTGAAATATTTTCACCATGAGTAAAACATTAAATGCTATAAACAAACCACACTACATTCGCATGACTTCAGCATCACCATAGCTTGGGACAAGTCTTTATTAAAATAAATAAATAAATAATAATAATAATTATTATATATATATATATATATATATATATATATATATATATATATATATATATATATATATATATATATATATATATATATATATGAAAGTTTGAGTTTGCAAAAACATGATTATAAACATTAAAAGTCTGTGAAAGACTAGCATGATGATGTTTAATGTGCCGTCTCTCAGACAGCCTCTTTAGTCCCATTTATCCACTTGTTAGAAACTGCCTTTATCAAGATAAGTAAAGGCTTTGAAAACACAAGTGGGTTATCACTGATGTATTTTATGTGGTGGACTAAAATAGCTTTAGCTTGGGTTAAACACAGATCGTATTCCAGGCGTTTAACCAAAAATCCAAAACTTTGACTTCAGGGTGCTGTGTGCTGGAAAGGGAACTGGTAAAATGCAATTCATTTCTGGGATTTAGCCTACAAAAATGCATCATCCCTGCAGCACTTTATTGTTGCCAAACCGAAATAGTCTATAACACACTATAGTGTAGACATATATAGGTTGCTTCCAGTTAAAAATGATTATTGAGAAATTCATTCACTGAGTGATTTAACAGTGGAACATGTCTTGATTTCTTTGTCACAGGAGTGCACATTCACCAAGCATCGTCCAGACAGTGCTCTGCGTGTGCTGTTTAGCGGTTCACTCAGGCTTAAGTGTAAGATGGCCTGCTGTCAGCGCTGGTACTTCACCTTTAATGGGGCAGAATGCACTGGACCGTTACCCATAGAATCTATCATTTACCTGGACCAGGGCAGCCCTGAACTCAACTCCACCATAAACATACACAGGACGTCCACAGGTACCATTTACAAATGATATCCTTTGCATTTTTATCTGATCTGTAATTACATTTACAAAATAGCAAAGATGATACAAATTGTACAATTAAAAAAAACACTGCAGACACTTAAAACACACTATATAAATACTGTGAAATGTTGCCAGTAAAAGGATTAATAACATTTCACTTTTAATAACACATTTAATAACTCATTCACTTTGTTTTTATGATGAACTACTTAAATATACATACATTGATTCATTTCCATATATACTAAAATAAAACAGCTTGATGTTATAAAAATAATTTTTAACCATAGTGCTTGTTTATGGCTGCATGTGTGAATCACACCCTCTGCAATTATGCAGATACATTTCACATCTATTTATGGCTTCGTGGTTTCCAAAATATGGTACATAGAAAACATAAAATTGACTCCAATTGACACCACCAAAATGTATATTCCATTAAAATATACACTCCACATATATTGTGTATTTACAAAAAGATGTGCATTTGAACACTTCTGCTTTTAACCACATTGTCCGTTTTTTAATCACACGTTCGTTAATCAAATGGCTTACACTTTCTCATGATCAGAACTGTTTAAAAATAGTATTTGGTTTGAAATACCATTCTTTCATAGCCATAATCCGCTGTTGTACGCAAGATTTACACATTAATTTTTTTGGAAAACTCCCATGCTGAAACTCTTTGTCAAATGGATTCCTTTGAGTATTCTTTTGTGTGGTTGAATGCAGTTTGGCAGTTTTTCTAACCATCTATGCTGCAATTACAGCGAGACCAGAGGAATTTGAGAGCTCTGCGCGGTTTCTCACCAGCTCACATCTCAGCATTCACCCTACACTTACTCATCATTGCTCATCTTATCTACAGTACATTGTACAGGGATTTTAAATACAATTTGAATTCATTTAGCAAAACTGTACTGACTGCACAGTGCACAAATAATAATAAACTAAACGAATTACAATGAAAGTATGCCTTTACTGACATCACAAATGATCCCAATTAAATAAATTCAAAACTTTTTGGATATATACTGACACCACAAACAAACAAACAATTTTTCATTATTATTCATTATTTATTAATAACTGACAACTAAACACAATTGTGACTTATATGTGAAAAATATCAGTTGCGCTTTATTTTATAGTACGTGCACTTTCAATTTACTTACAGTGGCCCTGTCCCAAATGGCACCCTAAACTCTCACAGCAGGGCCGGCACTAGCCATTTGGGTGCCCTAAGCACAAATGCTTGGCGGTGCCCCCCTCCCCTCCACCTTTCCCTCGACTAATTGGTCTAGGCCTATATTAGCCTACTTTTGTATTGCTTTTGTATATTAACATACTCATTATTTATAGTAGCCTATTGTGATGATTTTTTCACGACCCAGATTTTTTGGTGAAGACCAAAAATGTGCAGTAAAGTGTGTCATTTGGGACAGGGCCAGTGTAGCCTACTTACCAAGTGTTACAATCCACGCCTGTCCCGGACTCCATTTCCCAGAATCCTCCCTGTCTCACACCTGAACTCACTTCCTCATCCTCTTTCCCGCTCTCCCTAGATTCCCTGCACCTGTGCTTCATTTATCAGTCATCTGTGTTTGCATTTAAGTTCCTCCCTGTTCATTCATTCTTTGTCTGATCACTGTTATGTTTAGATTGTATAGTAGTTTTTCTGTTCATATTAAAGTTTGTTATATTTGGATCTCCTGCCTGTTCCTAAGCACACACCCGTAACACTAAGAAAGTACTGAGTAATATAAGGTAACTACATGAGTTAAGAATAGGTTTAGGGGTAGGTTCAGGGTTAGTACCTAGTTATTACCCAGTTATTTTAATTACTACAATGAGTATATAATCTGTACTTGCGAAACAGGGCTGTAAAATAAAGCGCTACCAAAATATCTATACTTTAAGCTACACTGTAATTTTTCAATCCGCTAGAGGGCACCTATACAAAACAAAGGCATAGTTTGATGATGCCAAGTTTGAGCGCAGAATCTTGGGACATGTGGTTTTCACCTCACAGCCGGTGGAAAAGAATCGGGACTCATGTTCATAGATACGATTATTAAAGGATTAGTTCACCCAAAAATGAAATTGATGTCATTAATGACTCACCCTTATGTCGTTCCTCACTCGTAAGACCTCCGTTTATCTTCAGAACACAGTTTAAGATATTTTATATTTTAGTCCCAGAGCATATGTAGTCAATGCCCACTTTACTGTCCATGTCCAGAAAGAGAATAAAAACATCATCAAAGTAGTCCATCTGTGACATCAGTTAGTTCATTAGAATCTCTTGAAGCATCGAAAATACATTTTGGTCCAAAAATATCAAAAACCATTAATTTTTTCAGCATTGTCCTCTCTTCCCATGTTTCTCCAAAAAGATTCAAACGGTTAATAAATCAGTGAATCGATCAATAATTCGGGTCGCCAATGTTACGTGGCGGTTTGATGTGATCTGAACTGCTGAAATCACGTGACATTGGCGACCCGAATCATTGATCAATTCACACCGTTTGAATCTTTTTGGAAAACGCGGAAGAGAAGACAATGCTGAATAAAATCATAGTTTTTGATATTTTTGGACCAAAATGTATTTTCGATGCGTCAATAGATTCTAATCAACTAACTGATGTCACAGATGGACTACTTTGATGATGTTTTTATTCCCTTTCTGGACATGGACAGTAAAGTGGGCATTGACTACATTTGCTCTGGGACTAAAATATAAAATTTCTTAAACTGTGTTCCGATGATGAACGGAGGTCTTGCGGGTGTGGAACGACATTAGGGTGAGTCATTAATGACATAAATTTCATTTTTGGGTGAACTAACCCTTTAACGTTACTGTAGTATGTAGCAGAGCAGGAGAGAGTGTTGAGGGAGCTGAGCAAGGCCGCTGGAGCGATTGTTGAGCAACACACAGCTCGCGAGTAACAGGACTTTTATTATGACGGGACGCAGGCGCTATTTTCGCTTTTTCGGTAATTGTTATTAGGTAATGCAGCTCTGTTTCATATTAGATACATTTAAGTGTGTTTAAAATTATGTTATGACATTACTCTGTGTGTTCGCTCAGTGGCTGCAGTGACACTTGTTCACACTGCTAAGAGTAAAGCGCTTCTGCAGAAACCGAGGGTAACGCAGATATGACGCGATTGACCAGCGACTCCTTCAGATGTCCCGGTTAAAATAGGGTTAAAATATCTCCTTGGTTAAAATAGTTGGAAACATCTGGGATATTGTAAAAACTCACCTGAACAAAATATATAAAACTGGCCTAGTGGTTTTTGGATATTTTACTGCAAAAATACTACATAGTGCAACTTTAAGTAAGGTACAAATTTTCCTCTTTTTTTTGTGACATGAATATTTTAATACAATTATAGTTTTTTTATTTGTGCCATGAGTTTGTTTATTTATTTAAAATCATGTTTAATATTATGTTTAATTATTATACTTGTATAACTCATAAATATGAATATTAATGTAAGAGAAATATGCATCTGCCTATATAATAACAACGCATTTATTACATTATGCAATATTGTTGAGTGCTACTGCTTGTGTTTTTTTCTTCTGTCAGTTGAGGGGCTCTGTGAGGGGATCCAGGCTGGTCTGGTGGATGTTGGGATTTGGGTGGGCACTTGTGCCGACTACCCTCGTGGTGACGCATCTACAGGATGGAACTCCGTATCCAGGGTGATCATCGAAGAGCTTCCAAAATGAGCATTCCATCTAACTGATCACTGTCGTCAGCAATAGAAGACAGCAACATCATGTTTCTTTCACAGAAAGGACGTTCCTCATAGAAATGGGACAAATTAAAGCTAATAGTGTTGCTTTGACTTTGTGCAACTCTCATGTTGTATATGATTATGATTCTCCAGCCCAGTTTTGTGACAGTTAAGACAGATTCAGTATGCTCAATTTAGATACAATTAGACAGAAATAAGTATCATGTTAGTACTATATGGTTCTTTGGACAATACCATGATACAATTTGAATGATGAAAAAGTACTTTGTGCTGATGGTAAATGAATATGGTAATGTTAACCTAAGATGTCATCACTGTACCATGTTACTGCCATCATATTGTTCTTTTTGTATGTAGAGAGTCCAACAAAGATGATCCTTGCTTTGCTAATATTTATTTAGTGGTTCTTCTTTGTACCTGGATGACTAGAACTCCACATATTTTTGTATCCATTGTTTTTTTTTATTACCAAAAACTATCAAGTCAGAGTCATGTTTCACCTCACAATTAAAAAAAAATGATGTGGAAAAAAATCTCAACTTATTTACTTTAATATATTATTGTTCAAGGGTTCAGGGTGGTTCAAGAAATTAAAACTTATCCAGTAAGGATAACGAATATGAAAAATCGAATGTTTTACTAAACATTTTTGGTAACACTTTATGGGGAACACATTTACTACAACTTTTGCCTCAATAAACTACTAATTTACTGCTTATTAATTGTTGGAGTAAGATAGTTTTTGTAGCCTTTACGTTTAGGTATTATTAAGGGTAGGATTAAGGGATGTAAAATAAGGTCATGAAGAATAAGGCATTAATATGTGCTTTATAAGTAACAAACAACCAATATCCTAGTAATATGCATGCTAATAAGCAACTAGTTAATAGTTAATAACTGAACCTTAAAATAAAGTGTTACCAAATTTTTATATGGTTTCCACAAAAATGTTAAGCAGCAGAGCTGTTTTAATATTGATAACAATAAAGTATACCAAATCAGAATATTAGAAATATTTGTGAAGGATCATGTGACATTGAAGCTTGGAGCAATGCCTGCTGAAAGCTTCAGTTCCAAACTGCTTTAAGCCTTTATCTATTCTTCAAAAGATTTGTTTTTAACATATACGTTATGTATATATAGTGCTGAAAAGGATAGTTCACCCCCCAAAAAAACTGGTTTCAAAACTGAGTTGCAGGGACGAAATCAAATCGCTGGCAGATCAGGCTGGGTTACCCAGTCTAATATATGTGACCATTCTTAGTACTCTTTTTAGTTGTTTTGAAAAAAACAAAACAATTCAACTTTTATGTATATTAAAATGACTTCTGTTAAAAAAATGAGTTCAGACCAACTGCTTGTTAATTAGCTTAATGAAAAAAAAAAAAAAGCAAACAGCACCACATAAAAAGGGGTGTAGATGGAAAATGCAGTGAACTGCACTGTGTGTAGCATGACTAAGGCTTGGAATGTCTGGTGTGGAATTGAAGTAGTTTTGCAGCTGTTGTGCTGCTGAGAATTCAATATTAAGATGAATCAGATAGTACAGGTTAAGATACACAGACCCACATCATTACACTGACTACACTTAAGTCGCTTAGAAATGTGTGACTGTCATTGCATTAAAGATAGCACAAACAAAGGAAGTCAATGAAAAAAAAGACCAAAAAAGTGGATTTCTAAGAATTCTCTTGTGAAAAGAATACACATCATACTTTCAAAGAGTACTTGTTAAGTAATATACTTTAAAAGAATATATTTGTGCAAACTAAATGTAATGTTTTAGACACTTAATTGCAATGTATGATAGTTACATTTATGCTAAATGCAATTAGCTGAACTTTAGAACAATCTTTTGGACCTACTTAAATAAAACCTACTTAAAAAAAACTTGCATTTCATGTATTTAAAGAAAAATAGTAATTGCTTTTTTTGTAATGATGAAGTTCCAATTTACATATAAAAATAATGCAGGTCTATGGTCACCACCTCAAAAAACATACACACCACAGGAAACACGCACGCGCACCAGTCGCACGTAGTGGTGTACAAGAGGTAAAAACGATTTAAATACTGTTCGTTTTCTCACACAAACCGCTCGTTTGGTGTCTTAGGCCATCAGTGTGCACTTACTATGGGGGATTGTTTAATTTGGACTTCTCTGTGTATGCTCTTTGAGGTGGTGACCATAGACCTGCATTATGTGAAGCACAGACAAGAACGGTTTGAGTTAAAATGATCAAAATTGAAACTACTGGGGAAAGAAATCCTGCTACATCTTGGATGCCCATGAGGTAAGCTAAAACATATCAAAATTAAATTTCAAAGTGAACTATCCCTTTAACATAATGATGACGGCTGAGTTGCGCTTGCGTGCTTCTAGTAAAAACAGAAACTGGCGAACGCTGGTCTTTTGAATCAGCTTTGACCGCAACTCTGGAAGACTTGGAGTTAAACTTTTCTCTGAGAAAAGAACAAAGAACAGCACTGAAGTCATTCTTAAAAAGGGAAGATGTGTTCGAGTTTTGCCGGATACGGCGAATGTTTAACTATCAACCGTCTATGCTATCAATGAGCTCCGTTTCACCTTCGTTGCTCTGGTTGGTGTAACGCTATCCTATCGCGTGCAGAGGGAGTTTGAAAGACAACCGTTTATTACGCCCCTCGGATTGAGCCCTGTCAATGGTGAGTTTCCAGACCAAACATCTTGATGTGGGCTGGCATGTCAGGCTAATGATATAAATGTCAAAAGCCCAAACACTTTAGAAGTGACCAAACAGTAGGGTTACTGTTAATTCTTATTAAAAATATAGTTTGTACAATAGCTCAGGGCCCTTTATCTGTTACATACGTATTTCTTTATTAGATGTGTAAAAATGGCTTGTACATACATCAGCTCATCTTTGTGCGTCACTGACAACAGCACATTTATATATATATATACATACACAATGGCCTATCAGGTGCTACTTAACGCAGTTCTTTCTTTCATGTTTCTTCTTTCATTCCAGTTAAAGTGTTCCTCTCTTCCAGTAGATGTCATCTACATGCGCACATCTGGTTAAAATCTGCTCCTGTCCTCCAGTAAAGTATCAGTTTCTCCCAGGCCTGTGTGCCATTATCCTGTAGCGTTACATCATTTCCTGAGCATGCCCAGTGAGTTTCACCCCAGGCACTACAGCCAGCGGAGATCTGCTTAGTGGGTGAAGGTAAACGGGTTCATTCTCTCACATAGCTCAGCAAATATAGCAGCTGTTTAGTGAAAATATCGTAAAAAAAGACAAACATCTTCTTAAGTTTTGTGTTTGGTGAACACTGTGTTTGGTTGCATTGTCACAGGATGGCTTGAATCCACTTTTCCAAGACCCGTTCTTGTCGTTGACTACTTGAAATCAGTTAAAAACTTGAAATTACTCTTTTTCTTTGTTGAATATTTATACATCTGTGAGACAAATAGGAATCATCTTTCTTAATAAATTCAACAATACAACAACTTTTAAATCTCATATATATTTATATATATGCACCACTATTTTCTTCTTTTCATTCAGTGCGCAAGCTAAATTCTAGTTTTGTCTGCATGTCTAGTTCAGAGTTAAACAGGAAATGTTTCATATTCCTGCTCATCTCACACAAACACAGTCCAGGGATATTGTGTTGTATTGGTCCCGCATGTGACTCCTGAAGGTTTAGTGATACTCGCCCAAAAGTAAGCGTGACACGTTTTCAAACACCAGGAAGGTGATGCAGCACGCTGGAATGACTCGCACCAAGTTGGGGATCATCCCTTTGTAAAAGCCCTCGATCCCCTCATTGCTAGAGAGAGCCAAACACAAGCATTTTGAGATGAGTAACAGTATTCCTGGTAGTTCTATAATATGTCCTCTCAATCCATAAGAAGATCTGCTAAAAAAATGAGCTAACTAAAATAAAGCTATTTTAAAGGGCTTTAATTATAATTTAAAATGTATAATAATGGATAAAAGGGTGTTGTTAAAATCAAAAACTGTCAAGGTTGCAACATCCCATACTTCTATTAATTTAAAATGGGCAATTAATATTATTAAAAATAACATAAAAAATCTAATATATGCCAAATCAAAGTCATATGGAGATTTGCAATTTCCTTAAAGGTGCACTATGCAACTTTTCCGTCCGCTAGAGGGCACCAATTCAAAACAAAGGCGTAGTCTGATGACGGCAAGTTTGCGCGCAGAATCTTGGGACATGTGGTCTTCACCTCACAGCCGGTGGGAAACAATTGGGATAGGACTCATGGTAGAAATCATGTTGATGGATGCAGTTAATAACGTTACTGAGAGCAGGAGCGAGTGTTGTGGAGCTGAGCAATGCCGCTGGATCGATTGTTAATGAGATGAACAACACATGCCTCACGCAGCGGGACTTTTATTATGAAGGGAAACAGCCGGTGCTATTTCCACTTATGCGTATGAGGCAATTTTCTCACAACTTAAAAATAAATAGTTGGAAACATTGGGATATTGTAAATACTCAACTGAACAACATATAATACTGGCCAGGTGGTTTTGGATATTTTACTGCAAAAATACTACATAGTGCACCTTTAAAACAGGAAAGCGAGTTTATGTGCCATGTAACTTCATACCTCCATGTTCTCCGGATGACATCCACGATTCCACTGTAGTTGTTGTGCTGGTCCTGCAGGCGAGCGCGCACCACCTGATATGGGTAGGTCACTGCTACAGCAAATATTTTGGAAATGGCTGCCATGGTGATGTATTCCAGTGGAGACTGAAGCAGAGGCAGACGGGAAGGAGAGACTGACTCACATCCATGAAACAGAGATCATTACTGGTTCCAGTATACATAAACTTCTCTTTCTAAAGGTTACAATATAGTCAAATGCCACAAAATCATGCAGGTCATTCTTAAATGTGGTGCATTTTCACCTAATGAAATGGATGAATTAGTAGTTCACTGGTTGAGCTTAAGAATTTGAGATTTTATTAGCTATTACCATTCTAAAAAAAAGTCCAGAATGCTGAATGTTTGAATTACATC
This sequence comes from Pseudorasbora parva, assembly GCF_024679245.1. Taxonomy (NCBI): domain Eukaryota; kingdom Metazoa; phylum Chordata; class Actinopteri; order Cypriniformes; family Gobionidae; genus Pseudorasbora; species Pseudorasbora parva. The sequence continues at coordinate 19,978,179 of NC_090190.1, forward strand.
CTGAAAAAGTCATGGAAATGTACATATATAGTTTAAAGTTTTGTTCAAGTCAAAAATATGTAATATCAGCTATAAACTGCTTTAGCAATGTTTATAATATGTATTTATTTCCAGTTATCATGAAGGACTGGGCCATTTCAAGTGTAAGGTACAATTTACAGTCGTTTGACCTTTTCGTTTAAATTGGCCAGTACTAAAACAGAATAAGCTAGAAAATCTACCACAGGTATAGAAAAACACAATTTTCATTTGATTTTGAGATATGAAAGTTATGCAATGCTGTTCCTCCTCCTAGTGTATCCTGAAAACATAAGGCTGGTTTTACTTCCTCACCAGCAGGGATTCAGACGGCATCTTCTTATATTTGTTCTGCTCTCTTTTTAGCCTTTCATAGGTCATGAACTGCAATGCAGCATGGGAAGTCCCCACCAGCCCAGGCACAAAACCCTGCAGTGGCAGAACAATAAAATGAGGCTCACAAACATACAAAGCCACAATCACACAGTTACCTCAGTCTAAGAGGAACTAAACTAGACTAAACTAGTATTAAACTAGAGTGAAGTTTACTACAATATGTAATAATGTTAGGACAATTTGGCGTGTTTCACAAAGAGTTTAGCATAGACTGTATTCAGAGCTAACTTGAACCACAGAGCTGTATCAATCCACAAATATAGCTCAATCACACCCTCCTGTGGCCCTACAGAGAACTACAAATAAAAGGAATAATAAAAGGACGGATCACTCCACTATTTAAAGTCAACATGAAACTCATTTAAGTCCACTATGTGACATATCACAGTAAACATGATAATCAATGAGAATAGGGGACAAAGTTGTTAAAGGGATAGTTCACCCTGAAATGAAAATGAAGCCATCTTTTACTCACCCTGCTGTTGTTCCAATGCCCTTTGTTCTTCGATCTTTTTTAGACCTCAAAAGCAGAAATGTTTAAAAATAGCCCTGCATGCACTCCTTTCTATAATGGCAGTGAATAGCAACAAAAGTATCATGTAATGATACAGTGAGACGCGCACCATATTATATATACCGGTATATTATGTATGTATGTATGTATGCGTATATTATATATATATACATATATAAAATGTGTGTGCGTTCAGGCGGCAAACTATAGTTTTGCGAGAAAGAAACCTTATCAGCCTTGTCAGCAGCTGCTTGAGCTTATTCGCAATATTGTCATGGCACCCAGGATAAGCATACACACGCACCATTTTGAGAAACCAGGCTCAATAGAAACAAATGCAACTCTTGTCTTTTCTATAAGGTATATGATAAGAAATAATACAATAATACTAATAATAAAACCTCCTGAAGTGAATGTTGTGTACCAATTGTCATGACAATATTGCGTGAGGGGCTGCTGACGGCTCGTACGCACTCACAGGAACCCGCAGAGTAATGGCCGAGCTCAGTGTTCTGACTGAATAATATGGTTTCTTTCTCGCAAAACCTTATAGTATGCCTTACTTACTAGTACTTTCCATATATTTGGCGTGTGTCTCAGTGTATCATTACGTGATACTTTTGTATCATTTTTGTTATGTTTTAGCTTGGTCGCTATTCACTGCCATTATAGGAAAGAGCTTGCCTAGGAATCTAGATGCACCCTAGCGGCAGCAAATCTAATTTGCAGCCAGGCTCTCCGTTGGCTTTTGAGCTGGAAAAAACAAACTCTGGTCAGGCTAATCACATCGTGTATAGAATTGGTGGGCGGGCAGGCGGGCTTAACATGATAACGGCAGAGTTGTGACTGTTCCGCGTGCTGCTTGTAAACAAAGAAGCTGGCGAACGGCGGTCATTCGAAACGGCTTTGGCCGCGACTCTGGAAGACTTAGAGTTAAGCTTTTCTTTGAGAAAAAAACAAAGAACGGTACTGAAGTAATTCTTAAGAAAAGGAAGATGTGTTCGAAGTTTTGCCGACCGGATACGACAAAAGTTTAATCTATCAACTAGCTCCACTTCACCTTCTCCGTTGCTCTGGTTGGTTGTAGCGCTGTCCAATTGCGTGCAGAGGGAGTTTGAAAGACAACAATTAACACCCTGCTCTCGGATTGACCTCTGTCAATAGTGAGTTCTCAAACCCAACATCTTGACTGGGTCTGGCTCGTCAGACCCAGGAAGAGGAAAAGAGCGCGTGCAGAACTATTTTTAAAATTTCTGCTTTTGGGACTAAAAAAGATTGAAGGACATATGACATTGGAACAACAGCAGGGTGAGTAAAAGATGGCTTTATTTTAATTTCAAGGTGAACTATTCCTTTGAATTCAAACATTTAGAAAGATAAACTTTAAATATACTTATTTTAATGTGTTGCCTAACATGCTAAAGCACATGTAAAGTACTTGATTATAACTTTAAAGGCCCATTAAAGTGCTTTGGAAAGCGCTGCATTATTCAATGTGTTGACGTGATTTCCTCTGAAATGGCTCCTCCCCTTTTTTGAAACAGCAAATGGCGTTTTGTTATTACACAGTTTGACTAGAGCAGACCTTTCTGTTTGGTGAAGCCAGTTTCCTCTAACACTGTTTACCATCATAATACCTCTTCCATATCGCTTTGAAATGCAGCATGCTGTGCAGAATTCAAATGGGTCGATTTGTTTGTTGTCTGCGCGGACTCACGCATATGATCCGTGCTGCGCTCTCGTGCCTGTAGTCTAAATTTAGACCAGAGCCGTTGGTGTGTGTGCGCTGCTGCGGTGTGTGAAATTAACGTGAAAACAGACTTTATTCGCCTCACATGAAAGCATATTTACACTGAATCGTTTCCTATCGCATATATAGTGTGCTATGTGCCTTTCATCATGTAGAAATTAGTAAATGTGTGTTAACAACTGTCTGATTTCAGCCACAGCTTCAGCAGCTTAGGGGGCAGGCTTTAGAGTCTAGAGAGCATTTTGATTGGACTGAAGATTTGACTGCGATGTTGTCATCAAAATCTGAGATTCGTTTTAACGGAATATTTCAAATGTATTAAATTGCAACTTCATCATCAAAAAAGTATTATTCAAAATTTATTTGAATACATATGATACAAATTCCAATACAATTATGCTAAAGTTTCTTTTAGGGTCCCGGTTTGATTGCCTGGACCGAACCAGAGTTCGATTGCTCCCCCTCTCCCCTTGCCCCCGCTGGACTGTGTTCATATTTGGTTCCGAACCAGGGTTCGTTTGCATCATCAAGGCAGCAGCTGTTTACCCGGTTGCTTAGTAACGACAGCAAGTGCGAAGGCGGGGAAATGCATAACGTTGCTCCTGTCGCTTTTATATTTTTGTTTTTGAACTGTTGGTTTTGTTGCCAAAGCTTCAGTACGTAATGACACTTGCGTCTATCTGTCGCCTATGCACTGTAAATACTCTAAAGAACGCCGAAGACGAGCAGAGATGAGATCTACAGCTCTCTGCTTGCAGTATGTCAGTGACGCTCGTCAGGTAAATGAGTGAAACGCACACAAAACACACATTTTTATCAAATCATACGTCATTTATAGCAGTTAACTTCCACGATTTAGTACGATCGTGTTCACATCAGCAGCGAACCGTACCAGAGTTCACATGAACCTCAGATACGGTTCGCAGGAGCGCACCAGAGTACGGAAGATCGTGTTCACATCACCCAAATGAACCGAACTCTGACGTCAATCGAACCCAGGTGCACACCAAAAGGGCTAGTGTGAAAGCACCCTTAGCTTAAAGGTGCACAGTGTAAACGTTAGCCGCATCTAGTGGTGAGGTTGCAAATTGCAAACGCTCACCCCCACCCTTTTAAAACACATAGAGAATCTATGGTGGCCGACACAAGACATAAATGTCATCGTAAGAGACAGCAGAGAGTGACTAGCGCTCCGTAGAACAGTTTATCCATTTAGGGCTACTGTAGGAACATGGCAGCGCAAAATGGTGACTTCCATGTAAGGGTACCTGCGGTGCATGTAGATATAAATGGCTCATGGTTCATTATGTAAGGTCTTTATACACCACTAAAAACATAGTTATTTATATTATATTGCACTTCTGTCAATAGTTCCTCATAAATATTACACACTGCACCTTTAAATGCTTGTCAGTACATTTGGCAATAACCATCCTTTCTTTTTTGCTAATTTTACTGAGCAAAGATATTAGCAATTACTTGACTATATTTTTTAATAAGTAGGCTATATGTATTTTACTGTACATTACAGTGCAAGTAGGCTTTGACTATTTTACTTGACTCAACATTATTTTATTTCTCCGTTATACTGAAGAGACCGCTTTGAACGATATTGTTTTGCTTATTCCCGTTTTGAGCACTCGAGCTTAACTCAGAATTGAGTGTTTAAGAGGATGTTTTAACCTTGATTTATTGCAATTTTCAGGTCTTCGGTTTTATTTCGCTCTCCTCACGTAAAAACTGTTTCTTGTTTTGCAATGGAACGCCTCTTAGGTGTCGAGGACAAGTGCATCTTTGTGCCTACACTCAGTACAAGTAAAATACTTTAAAATCAGATACTCTAAGGTCAGGTTTCACAGACAGGGCTCAGACTAAGCCAGGATTAGGCCATAGCTCAATTAAGACATGTAAGTAGCTTTTATAAACGTGCCTTAGAAAAGAAAACATTACTGGTGTGCATCTTGAGACAAAACAATGGCATGTAATTTTAAGATATGTCAGCGCAAGTCGCCTTTAGTTAAAACTGCTCAAGCAAGCATTTTAGTCCAAGACTAGCTTAAGCCTCGTCTGTAAAACCGGGGGTAAGACAGGGCATTTACTCAAGTCGCATTGTTTCTTCTAATCGAGTCGTTTTCACTGTAAGGTATCTGTACTTTTAATCAAGTATGGTTTTCAAGTAAGTTTCATGTTGACTTTAATCTTGAGATTAGCACACATGAAAGCTCTTTTACACCTGTAACAGGATCTCAGGTTAGTTTAAAATCTGTAGATGTACCCTGTATAGTCCCGGGATACCCTCGTGACGGTATATTTTCACGAGGGCGTCCATCATTCCCTTGTACTGCTTCCGTGAAGGGTCTGCATTGTACTGCAGCACCAGCCGGGTCTTTGTCACCCAGACCGGGTTGGTGAGGCAAAGCGTCAGAATGCCTGGAAACATGGAACAGGGGACCTTCACACCAACATTTAACGAAGTCACTCGTCGTCAGTGCTGTTTGAGATCGCTTTTTGTGTAAAAGAGACCAATCAGAATGATAATTCAGACCCGTATTATTATTATTATTATTATTTATGCAGGCTGAGGTTGAAATGTGCTTTAGTAATATTGTTAAAGCTGGAGTATGCTAATTTCTTATTAGTTAGAAATAATATGATATTTGTTTGTCAACAGACTATTTTCACCCAATATTTACTCAATTTTCTTTGGTGTGCAATGGGGAAAAAAGCTGACTTCACTTTGTGGAGAAAACAGTTTTTCTGCTTCTCTATTTTCCAAAAATAAGTCAGTTTCAACATATGATGCTGGTCATTCCTGTTATGAAATATATTTTCATATCCCCATTATGTGTAGTTTTATATATAAGATCAAATATTATAGCCCATAAAGTAAAAACAAAAATAGGTGATTGTGCGTTTTAAATAGGAAATAAAGTCACAATATGAGATGTAAAATCACAACTACAAGATATAGAGTTACAATTAAAACAAATAAAGTTACATTTACCTAAAATAAAGTTACAATTACTGTTTTTTATTATTTATTTGAGGCCAATACAAGACTCCATATGATTTTAAATGAAGTACTAGTTGCTAAGACTTTGCAGACAAATCGTTGAACAGTTTTTATGAAACAGCATTATTTTCAGTAAAATGTCCTCATAAAGTGGTAAAACTGACTGCATATTATTATTGCATAGGCTGGAATAACTGTAACACTGCAAAGCATTTTTACAATATTTCTTCAAAGAAATCCAATGGCGCATTAATGTGATTGAAATCTGCAGAGAGTGCAAATCAGAATCAAGGCCAACGCTTCACACAGCCAACTGAGGAGTCTCAGTTGAAAGCTGATAACGTTAGTGTGAGTGAAGAGAACATAGTTTACTGTGCTATTGTGAACACTTTAGTTACTATTTCCTCTACTGTTACCAGAATCAATATGTAATTGAATTAATGTTAAGTTTAAGTTAGTGACCTGGCAACAACATTGTACCATATATTTGATCATTTCTGTAAAGCTAGGTTTAAAACCATCCAAACATACAAATCCAACATAGACTTCTAACGCTTGGGGTAAGTAGGTTTTTTATTTTTATTTTTTTGGATATTTAAAGTCTTTTCTGCTTACCAGGGCTGCATTTATTTGATCACTAATACAGTTATAAAAAAATATTAAAAAACATGAAGCCTAGCACATGACATGTGGACAAAAATATATATGTATAGTGACCAGGAACTATGAATTTTTCACTCTTTTTAGTTAAATTACTAATAATTTCTACTAATAATTAAATTACACATTATTTTACTAATTAGTTCCCTCGTTTTAGTAAATCATGGCCACTTTAAACTTGTTTTGTCTTAACTCTAGCACATTTACTGAAAACTGTGAATTTTAGAGGCATCAAGCGGTGAGGCTGTGAATTGCAATCGCCCACCGCTCACCTCTCCCTTTAGAAGCACATAGAGAAGCTACGGTGGCCGACACAGGACAAACTGTCGTCGTTTGAGAGAGCAGAGAGTGACTAGCGCTCTGTAGAAAAGTTGCCTGTTTAGGGCTACTGTAGAAACATGACGCTGCAAAATGGTAATTTCACTGTAAGGGGACCCGTGGTGTATGCGGATAGAAAAGGCTCATTCTAAGGTAATAAAAACATAACGGTACATTATGTAAGGTAATGCACCACTGAAAACATAGTTATGTATATTATATTGCATTTCTGACAATAAATCCTCAAATTCTACACACTGCACCTTTAAAAAATAAACAAAACTAAAACAAGGGAACAAATTATTGCAGCGTGGCCATGATTTAGTAAAACATGGGAATGAAACAGTAAAACGTGCTGACATAAGTATTTGGAACGTAATACACAGTAATATTGTGAAATTTTACTTTTTTTTACTTTAAAATTGCAATTTTAAAATAACTTCTCATTTAATATAATTATTTCCTTCATTCTTCAGTGTCACATGATCCTTCAGAAATCATTGTTATATACTGATTTGCTGCTCAAGATTAATTTTTTATTATCATCAATTTAGAAAACATAGTTGCTCTGCTTAATATTGTTGTTGAAGCCATGTAGCATTTTTTTCCCAGGATTCTTTAACGAACAGAAAATTCAAAAGAACAACATTTATTTAAAATATAAAGATTTTTTAATATATACGGTCAATGTAATGCATCTTTGCTGAATAAAATGATTAAGTATTTCATTTCTCTCAAAACAACAACAAGTATGTGGATTTGATCTGGTAAATAGCCTGGTATATATTTTTATATATCGAGCATACTTATTTCACAGTAGCTAGTTACAGAGTGGACGGCCAAAAGGTTCGGCATAACAGGAACGACCCAGCTAGCTCAGAAGAACTCAGTCTCAAAGGCCTCTGACATTCCAGTTGTTCCAGTCTCATAACTGAGCTACAGATTTAGCTGCGTTTAGTTTTGTCAAGCTCACAGGTGGCTCTTTTCTCATACTGACCCGCCTCTGCTGCAGACACCAGGTGTTCGCCAGCACTCAGCTCTGTTTGCCGTCCCTCCTGTGTGTACGCTTTAATAGCATTATAACTGTGGGAAGATGAAAAAGGACCACATTATGTTCCTGAGAGCCATATAGCACATGGATGTCTATTGTACGGTGCATTACAGTGCTGTAAAATGATCATCCATTATATAATTGTTATTGAAACACCATGGGGATTTTGGATTGTGGAGCTAAATCTTTTCAAATGTTTCTTATGGTCAGATCGGCTGATTTTACCTACTGAGAAATATGATCTAGCTTAATTTTTGACTGATTTTGAAAACTGCATTAGGAGATAAGTTCATCTTAATATTAAAGCATACTTTTTAACTAATTTTGAAGGACAAAGAACAAATCAACAAGGCTCTTACTACTTATATTTCAGTATTGCTACCCGTATAATGTTCTTGCACACGCATACTTTGTTTGCCAGTGATCCTGATCTGAAATTAGGTCAGATAGCTTTGTGGAGTATCTTCATAACTCAATATCAACTGACACAGTACTGGGTGCTTCTTTTTTTGGCCTGTGAACTTGATGCCTTTTAACTTCTAATAATAATAATAATTTTAAAAAAAGAAAACAGTGCAGTTTACACTACTGTTCGAAAACTTTGATAGGTAAGATTTCAAGATTTTTAAAGGTTTTTAAACGCTCTCATGCTCACCAAGACAGCATTTATTTGATTAAAATACAGTAAAACAGTAATATTGTGAAATATTATAACAATATAAAATAATAGTTTTCTATTTAAATACACTATATTGACACAAGATTTTGGACGCCGGCCTTTACATGTACATAAACTTTAATTACAATCCATTCTTAATCCTTAGGGTTTAATATGAAGTTGGCCCACACTTTGCTATATAGCTGTAACAGCTTCAGTTATTCTACTAAGGCTTTACACAAGGTTTAGGAGTGTATTTATGGGATTTTTTTTCTTCTAGCACATTTATGAGGTCAGGTACTGATGTTGGATGAGAAGGCCTGGCTAACAGTCTCCGCTCTAATTCATCCCAAATATGTCGGGTTGAGGTCAGGACTCTATGCAGGGCAGTCAAGTTCCTCCACACCAAATTTTCTCATCCATGTCTTTATGGACCTTGCTTTGTGCACTGGAGCAGTCATGTTGGAACAGCAAAGGGCCATTTTCAAACTACTCCCACAAAGTCGGGAGCTTTAAATTGTCCAAAATGTCTTGGTCCTTTCACTAGAACTAAGGGGCCAAGCCCAACCCCTGAAAAAGAACCCCACATCATAACCCTCCCTCCACCAAACTTTATACTTGGCACAGTGCAGTCAGGCAAGTACAATTCTCCTGGCAACCACCAAACCCAGACTCGTCTATCAGATTGCCAGACAGAAAAGCATGATTTGTTGAAGCTTTACACAACTGCAACCAACGTTTTGCATTGCACTTGGATAAGGCTTGGATGCAGCTGCTCGGTCATGGAAAACCCATTCCATAAGGCGCTCTACACACTGTTCTTGAGCTAATCTGAAGGCCACACAAAGTTTAGAGGTCTGTAGCGATTGACTGTAGAAAGTTGGCAACTTCTGCTCACTGTGCGCCTCAGCATGCGCTGACCCTGCTCTGTGATTTTACTTTTGCCTACCACTTTGTAGTCGAGTTGCTGTTGTTCCTTGATTTTATACACTTTATATTTTATACACCTGGATTCAATGACTTGGAGGAGTGTCCCAATACTTTTGGCAATATAGTGTATATTAAAATGTTATTGATTCCTGTAATGCAAAGCTGAATTTTCAGCATCATTACTCCAGTCTTTAGTGTCACATGATCCTTCAGAAATCATTCTAACATGCTGATTTGGTTATCAGTGCTGTAAGCAGGTTAATAATATTTTTGTGGGAAATGCAATACATTTTTCCAGGATAATTTCAGGAATAGAAAATTCAAAAGCATTTGAAATAGAAATCTTTTATACCATTATAAATGTCTTTATTATCACTTTTGATCAATTCAATGCATCTTTGCTGAATAAAGGTATTAACTCCTTTTTAAAAATGTGCTGACTCAAACTTTTGAATGGTAGTGAATACGGAAGTTTAAAACAGGAAATTCCATTCTGTGCTTCCTTTTTTTAACACAACTTCAACTACTTACAAGAGGAAGTACAGGCCCCATGATGCCCCAGCCCCCCAGATGTTGGGGGTCACACCCTGATAGAGACCTCTAATTCCTTCCAGCTTCCAGATGGTCTTCATGCAGTGCACCATGCCATCGTATTGGGGTCGCATTTTCAGACCATCACTTACTGGAAAGAGTAAGAAACAGTGGGGGGGTAACACACTCCCACTTCTGCTTCAATGTAATCTAAAAATATCCTTAAAAGGGCATTGAGGCCAGTGCGAAAGTACAACTACCTGTGTTGCACCCTCTGTGTCTGTGTTTGTTTTTTTAGTGTTTTTGGCTGTGTCTCAAAACCTAGTGAGCATGAAAACAACATGCTTTTGGAGATTGTGAAACTGGATCAACAGATCATTTATTCCTATGTTGTATAGTAACCTTTTTTTGATGACAAGCACAATTAAAATAACGATTAAATTACAATGGACAATTCTTGTTTTGGAATACTGTAGTATTTATTATAACAATTTATCTATGCACGCTTTTTTTATTTATGTGCCTTCGTAATGTAATCAAAATAGATTCTCCCCTGCTTGCGACGACATGTTAACCCTTCTCTAATGTGATTACTGGTGTGAGGGCGGGACAAGCTGTCACTCACGGATCACACCAATAGCAAACCACAATAATCAAATAAATTCCAGATGGACTAAATCTAGTCCTGCCCTGCATTTTTTCTTGTTCGAGAAGCTATTTCACAAGTTCTGTTTCATGCCAACTTTAACATTTTAAAAAGGTCATTCATTTATCATGACTGGAATAATGATGGAACATTAATAATCTCATTTTAAAATAATGTTATTATTTTCATTATTATTCAGTGAAAACTTTAGAAGGCAAGTGCCTTGTTCTCTGTTAATTAAACTTGGTAGAACTAATAATAACCAGAAAATGTAAGCATTTATATTACATTGATTCCATATAATTTATTTTTCTTTTTTTCTTTTTCCCGTTTTAATATATAATCAGTTGTTGTGTTATTTTACAATTTAACAACAAACCTTTTCTAAACAGTATTTTTTTGCAATAATAATTCACGTTCACGTGCTGTCTATGTAGGCAGCTCTTTAGGTTTTGAGACACTGCAATATTAAATAATGCGAACGTAACGTTAACCTACTTACCTGCAAACCTGATTTTGATCAGATCCAGGGGGTGTAACACCATTGTGGAAATAACACCTCCACTAAGTCCAGCTGCAAGATTTTCATATTTAATGTGTTTAGACAGTCGCAGAAGGCTTGCTGTAATGGAAAAAGAAGAACCAGAGGAGTCTGCAGCGCCTGCAGCATGTCTCTGCCTGGAAATGGTAGCAGTCATGTTTGTTTACGTACTAAAGACGGACACCCTGAGTGCGCAAGAGGAAGTCAAAACACTGCGAGTGCAGAGAACGACACACTAACCCTGCTATTAAAGAAAAAACGTCAAGTAGCCAATGTCCCTAAATTCAATAGCCACCGCAGGGCCATTATTGAGCGCTATCATTTCTTTCCGTCTGACCTCCACGCCTCTCCACTGTGGGAGAAGGTAAATAACAGAGCGTGATGACGCAAGTCAGTGGGCGGAGCAACATGCATCGCAGCAGCGGATCTCCATCACATATCATATGACGTCATTCAGAGATCAGCCTTCTCCATGGGCTCTATAAATCTGTGCATGTGAGCTTTGTTTTGAGAGCAAGCGTGAGCGACTATATTTGACAGTGATTCATCACAGTATATTTACAACTATTTATATATTAACTATTTGTATCTTTAGAGTAAATGTACTATATAGATTTATATTATTGGCTAGTAGGCTATTTAAAGGTATAGTTCACCCAAAAATTTAAATTTGTGTTTGTTTCTTCAGCAGAACACAAATTACGATTTTTAACTCCAACCGTTGCTCATATAATGCATGTCAATGGGGTCTAAATCTAATTAAACCCCATTGGCATGCATTATACGAGCAACGGTTGTAGTTAAAAATCGTAATTTGTGTTCTATTGAAGAAACAAACACAACTACATCTTGAATGCCCTGGGGGTAAGCAGATAAACATAACATTTTTGGGTGAACTATCTCTTTAAGTTACCTATAAATTAACAACAAATAAATGAATTCACAAACTCTCAGATCCACATTCCAATATATTGCCACAAGTTTTGTGACGCCTGCCTTTACATGCACATCAACTCTCTTCTGGCAAGGCTTTCCACAAGCTTCAGAAGTGTGTTTATGGGAATGTTTGACCATTCTTCTAGAAGCACATATGTGTGAGTAGGCACTGATTTTGGACGAGAAGGCCTCGCAGTCTCCGCTCTAATTGATCCCAAAGATTTTCTATCGGGTTGAGGTCAGGACTCTGTGCAGGCCAGTCAAGTTTCTCCACACCAAACTCGCTCATCCATGTCTTTATGGACCTTGCTTTGTGCACTGGTGCAGAGTCATGTTGGAACAGGAAGGGGTCATCCCGAAACTGTTCCCACAAAGTTGGAATCTTGAAATTGTCCAAAATGTCTTGGTCTTTTACTGGAACTAAGGGGCCAAGCACAGCCCCTGAAAAAGAACCCCATACCATAATCCCCCCTCCACCAAACTCTATATTTGGCACAATGCAGTGTTCTCCTGGCAACTGCCAAACCCAGACTGTCTGGATGTACAGGCACACTAAAGAAGGCATTATATCGACAACAGAGAACCATTCACCATCATTCGGCATTTGTGACAAAATGGTTTGGGACACCTGGGCCATGCGCATGTACTGGTTCATTGACTGCATGCAAGTCTTGTGCAAAACGCCACTCAGGGGGCTGGCCAGCCTCTCTTATGTTTTCATCTGGGCATACGTACAGGCAAATTATCACATGGCACAATAATGCCGGCTGCTTTAAATGACTCAAACAATATTCAATCGATGGTTTCCTGTTTCAGTGGATATTGTGTTTTGCACGCTGCATAGTCAGATTTTGGTGTTACAACTACTGGTTCCTAATTTTTAATTAGCCCAACATCATATTTGTTTTTTGCCCAAATGCTTTCTGGGACGTCCCTTAGTGCTTCATTATCGGCTGCCTCTTCCTCTGAGTGGAGACAGTGAGTTACGTTTTCGTCCACATGCAGTACGAATAACTTCAACGTCAGTTTTACAGGTTTTTGTTCAATATGCAGATAAGACAAGGTTAAATTTGACATCTTTTTCTGCAGTATCTTGCCAATCCGTACGAAACATGCATGTTTTCACAAATAGGCCAAAATCTTCCCAGTGATCACAGTCTGCTTTTGACAGTGACACATGGGGAAGAGAATTAAACACATCAAAATACTCTGGCTGTTATTAGTTTACTAATACTTTACAGAAAGTGCACTTTTTTATCAGACTAATAACCAGGACATAGACTGCAAATCCTCACATTGTGGAAAACATTTCTGTTAATCGGGCCCATGAGACATGTGAAGTACTGGGTAAATCAGGAGCTGGCAAAGACTCTGAATAAGGCTATTGATATCAGATATATTAAAAATATCATCTTTCAATTTCAATTGATATTCATAAAGCAACTCTTTTTTGACCATTGTTTGAATGGCCCCTCCAGAGGGCATAGCAATTATTGCTCTGCCCTCTGGAGCAATGAAATGCCTAACTTACACATTAAATCTCATCCCAATAAATTTACTCGACATACATCTGATAGTAGAAAACAATGTTTGAATGTCATGCCAGCTTTATCTTCACATTTTAATTTTTATTTCAAGGTTTGGCCTGATGCCAACACTGACAAGACATAATTTCCAATTAACTTTGGCACTGGTGTCATTTCTTTCATTTTAATCACACTGTTTGTAGCTCCTGAATCGATTATAAAAAAACGAATTCAACATTTCTGATCCACATTCTTATTTGTAAGCACTGTCACTGAGATGAACATATGTGCCTACCTTTTGCTGATTTTCTTGTCTGGTGCCAATATTTAAGCGAGCAAGCATTCCTTCATTGCTGTGAGCAGAAGTTAGTTTTGCAGTGTGCGTGTGTGTGTGTTCTACCTTCCCCCTTTCCCTCCGAGCTGAGGTTGACCACTCCTACGTCCCCCTCCCCATTCTGCTCTCAGTCTTTAGTCACCGTAGGGTTTTCAGGACTTTCATTCCTCTAATCCTCCTTCTTTCCACAGGCAAAAAAAAGTCTCAGGGTGAGTTTTCACATAACCTCTACCCCTTCCTTGGCCACCTAGTCCTGGTCCATTGTCTTTGTCCTCTTCCACCTCTCTCACCTGTTGGGCCACTTGCATCTGTCGAAATTTGATATGTTTTACATTCTGTTGTCTTTCAGCGTGAACAGCATGTGTTCTGATCAGGTCCAGACGGGCTTTGTCCTATCCGATTCAACTTAGTTTCAGCTGCTAACAGTTCTGGCCTCAAGCCACTTAGAAAAATGTTGTGCTTGTGCGCGTCCTACAGACTCAAAGTGATTTTTCTTTCTGGGGGTTCTGACATTCCACTATGTCGATTGAACAGTTTGTCTAATCCGGCATAATACTCTTGCACCATTTCATCTTTATCTTGCTTGCAGGTGCTTATCTTTGCATTGATTATTTTTGCAGGTAATGCTTCCTTGATGCATGTACTCATGTCTTCGACATGTTGTCTGTACAATGAATGTTCTGAAGCGGCCAGATGACATTGCTTATTCTTGAAGGCATCCCTATGCAAAGCATGCTGGGAAATAGAAATACACTGCCCAGTTCAGTCAGCGCAGCATAAATGATTCATGTAGTCTCAACACAAATGATTTAGGTTAACTTAACATTTTACAAATTTTATTTAATTTAACCTAATAAAATCAAGTAAAATGACACTTAAGTAACAAACTAAAGATTTGTGATGTTTCAGCTTATTTTATTTAAATAAACTGAGCAAACAGCTAGAATTATTATTATTTTTTTAGTGTGGGACAGCTGCAGATAACACCAACTAAAGAGTTTTTTTTGTGTGTGTGTGTGTGTGTGTGTGTGTGTGTGTGTTTGTGTTATTGGCTCTCACCCATTGAAATGAGAGTATAAAAGAACGAGTGAGGGGCTTTGGTTTTTGTCTTTTCTGACTGCACAACCTGCATGTCTGAATTGACCTTCTAGGCAAGCTTTTAAAGATGTAGCTTGTGTTTTTCAATTCCAGCTTCACCAGAATAATTATTAAAGTTTCTTGAATACGAGGATGAGGATCCCGTGAATGATTCGTCTGGACCTACGGTGTTGGTGATTGTTGGCCATCCTAGCTGAAAATGAAGGTTAGCCTCTAACCCAGAAATAAAGGGATGAGAGGACTGATGGCTGGGGTCTGGACTGCCACCAGCGGGATCTCAAAAGAACAAAGGAAAAGGAAAACGGCGAGATTTTGAAATTCATAACAGTGAAACTATCAACCAAGGAGTTGCTTCTTTATAGTTCTCTGTACGAGATAGAAGAGTGTGTGCCTCGTCCGAACCCATCAACAACATTCGCGGCCGGGCCAGTTTGTCCAGCAGCCGGGTGCCTCTGCTCACCTCTCCAGTGGACCGTCCACAGAGGTCCCACCGGTCAAGAGGAAACCACGGAGGCCGAGAAGGGCCAGTAGTAAGCCCGCGCCTCCAGCCCAAAATGTCACAACCACGCCTGAGCCAGAAGAGGGCTGGCTAATCAATTTCTGGACAGAGCCTGCTCCGCTCCCTCAAGAGCCCACTTCGCTCCCTCAAGACCCTGCTCCGCTGCCTCAATAGCCCGCTCCGCCAGTGGCGCCACCAGGGGGTGGCCAGGGGTGGCCACGGCCACCCCTGGCCAACCCCTGGCCACCCCACTGGCCACCCCACTGGCCACCCCGCTGGCCATGGCGTAGGTTTAGGGGGGGACGCTAGGTACTAGTCCAATCAATATTTAGAATAAGCAAAATGACGCGTCCCGTATCAAACCAATACGGACGCGATGCACAAGATTGCGTTTTAGCGGCGCTTTGCTGCCATAGCGACGGAGTCTCGAGAACATGCGCTGGAAACTTGCGCGTTTTTTTAAAAACATGTCGAGCTCGCGTCCACAGTTTGAACGCAAGAGGATTTCCAGATATAGGGCTGAATAGAAAAAAAAGGTATCATGAGTGGGTCTGTCCAGTAACTTAAGATGAACCTAAGACAAACTGCACCCTTTGCAGAGAAGCATTTCAGTGTCTCAGACTGTCTGACTTAAAGCATGCGATGACAGACACATCCGTGAACTAAAGGTAGGCCTATTGTTTTTTAATGGATAATATAATATTCCATACATTATCAGAGCTTGGCAGACTTATTTTTCTAGACATTAGAACGGTTAATTAATAGATTATAGCATATTAATGTTATCAATTTATCATTTAGCAGTTTGATATTTAAAAATATTTAGATTAAAATGGGACAAATAATTACATAATAATATAGTCATAATAGTAAATTAATAAAGAGGATTAAACATTTTTGAATTTCAGAATTGTCAGTAAAGTGGTTACTGGTTCAGAATGACTGCTTAAAGAGACAGTGCACCCAAAAATGAAAAATCATAATTTCCTCACCCTCAAGTTGTTCCAAACCTGTATGCATTTCTTTATGTAGAATACATATGAAGACACATTCCTACCATTCCTTCCAATATTTTTTTTTTTGGCTATAATGGAAGTCAATGGGGCAAAAACAGCCACGAACAGTAAATGAGGGAGAAAAAAATCTGATGCTGCACAAAAACTAACAATGCATCAAAGCTAAAGTTGTTAGAAATCTTTGACATGACCAAGACTTTTATATGTATTTTATATTTAAAATAAGTCATTTTGTGTGTATGTTTTTTTTTTTTTTTTCAAATCCGTTTTGAAAATCATTTATGAACTTGGAAAATAAAGAGTATTATTTTGGTACTGGATAATTTGAAGCGAAGAGCCTCATAAACTAATAGACTTATTAATAAACTTTGCGCGCTCAGACAGCAACAGGTCAGCTCATGCCCGTCAGTCAACAACTTCAAAAGAAGTTAACGTTAGAAGACGAAGACTACTGGTAAGTAAATAAGTTAAAAAAATATTTTTTAGTAAAAGACGACGGGAATTATGTGTCGTGACGTGCTACAGGCCGGTTTACTACACCAGTAGAATACAATTCTGAAATTATGGTTTCTAGTTTTGGTGTGCCACCCCAAGATTTTAAGTGAACCCATCTGGCCACCCCTATGAAAAATTTCTGGAGGCGCCACTGCGCTCCGCTGCCTCCAGAGTTCGCTCCGCACCTTCCAGAGCCTGCTCCAGACCCTCACGAGACCGCTCCAGGCTTCAACGGGCCCGCTCCAGGCTTCCCAGAGCCTTCACCAGGCTTCCCAGAGCCAGCACCAGGCGTCACAGAGCCTTCACCAGGCCTCCCAGAGCCTTCATCAGGCCAGTGGCCGCTCCTGGCTTCCCAGGGCCCTTCCCAGAGCTGCCGCCCCCCGGCTTCCCAGAGCCGCCGCCTCCCTGCTTCCCAGAGCCGCCTCCAGACGCCCACGAGTGCCCCACTCCAGCCACCCACGGGCCCAACAGACAATCCCCTAAATCCGAAAAACAAATTTTTTTTGGGGGGGGGGGGGGGGGGGGGGGATTGGGGCTATAGACCCATGGGTGGGGATTGTGTGGATGGGGCTCTAGTTCAGCCCTCGGCTCCTGACCCGCCATGGTCATCCACGGCTCCTGACCCGCGATGGCCGCCCTCGGCTCCTGATCCGCCATGGCCGTCCACGACTCCACCCTGGAGGCCTCCCAACCAGTCAGGCCCCGGTGCTCCCTCCCCAGTTGAATATTGACAGCGTGAGGACGCGCCTACCAGGAGGTGGGCGATATGTCACAGTTCTGTCTTGTTATATTAGGTTTTTGTCTGGGTCACATGTTCCTTTTTTATGTTTCCCGCCACTTTTCTGTTCCCTCATTAGTTTAGTATTGTCAGCTGTGTCTTGTCATCTGTGTCACCTGTTCCCCTCGTTTGTAGAGTCACCAGTGTGTGTATTTAGTTCCCTCGTGTTCAGTCCTTCTTTGTCCGGTCTCTTAAATAATTTTTTACAGTGTACACTGTAAAAAATTATTTAGAAAAAAAAAGTTACCTGGTTGCCTTAAAAATTTGACTTCATTGAAATTAAAATTTTGAGTTAATACAATGACTTTTTTTTGAGATTCGACAACCTTTATTAAAATATTATTAAAAGATTTTGTAAGCATATTGGGTAATTGTGTGTTTTATTTCTGATGACGCAGTGAAATATGCCAAATTGTGCTATTTTCATGATTTATCAAATTTTTTATGTGGTTCAGATACAATAATATTTTGAGTTTCTATTTATTTAACAAATTTCCTTCATTGTATCAACTCAAATTTTTAATTTCAATGAACTAAAAATTTTAAGGCAACCAAATTACTTACTTTTTTAAGTTAAACTAACAAAAACCAACCAAATTTTTTACAGTGTAGTTTGTGAAACACTGTGTAAGGTATAAAGAGGTCTCTCTAAAGTACTCATGGTTAAAGTATGGGGTCTGGAAATGCCCAAAAATAGTTTACAGCAGAGGACTTGGATAGTCTCACACACTCTAAAAAATAATTCAGTGGGCTTAGTAAATATTACAGTAATAATTAACTTTATTAACTTAATAAAAACTCTCAATATCATTTACTTGATGGTTTTAGTTAAACATACCAAAATAATTGACTAAAAATCCAACAGTTAATTTTGTCTAAAATTTATAGTTATATTTCAGTTTTTTTCACTAAAATAATTTAGTATTCAAATAACCAATTATTTATTTTAAATATACTTAATACATTTGTGAAATTTATTTCAAAATATTTGAGAATGGAGAATTAAACCGATCTGTTTCAAGAACCACAAATATTACTTAATTAAAATTAAGATTATTAATATTTAACACACACTGAAGAAATGACAGCTCGACGGTTGAGTGAGTGCGGATATTTGAATTCTCCTCAGTCACCAGAGCAGTTTCTTCTTCTCAGCGTCGCAGAATTGGGGCATTTCCTCTGTTAAATTCAGGTTTGTATGTTTTTTTAAATCTAAATAATCATTACTGTGCTAAAAGGCATTTTATTTAATTCAAAACAACATACATGGACAGTGTGAGTCACCTTAAGTTAACGTGTGGCGTTGGTCTTTGAAACGCCTGCTGTGTTGCTCAAAACACAACTTTAATTCGTAAAGATAATGAATATAATGAATTTGGATGATAAAATCTTATTAAAACTGGGCACTGTTTGTTTATTGTCAGGTTATGGAGTCTGGCGCCTCGCAGCATCTTTCAGCTACGAATGAAACGCAGGACAGCGGTCTCAAGTTCAAAGTCCACCCGCAGACCGATAACGTTAGTCCATCTCAAGCTCGAGAAACAGCGCTGATACGGTGGAAATGGGATAACAGACCGGTTGATTACACTTGAAATAATTTTAAATGTTTAATTTTTACTTCTAAAATGTTTGTTACATGAGTTTAAATGTTGTAAAATAACTGTTATTCTTTACATGTCAAAACAGTAATATATGCTGTAACGTTATTGCTGAACTCGTCGACAATAAAGGCCATGTCATGTATAAGTGTGTTTGTGTGGACTGTGGAGTATTTTACAAAGGTTTAGAGGAAATTAAAGTTATACTATACAAGTTAGCAATACTCATAAATAAAAGCTGTTCATATTAGTCATAAATATTGGTTTTTAAATGCTTTTTACCCAATTTTTTCTACTTAATTGAATTAGTTAATGTAACAAATGCAGTTACTCAGATCTACTTAATTTTTTTTACTTATATTTACTCAGTTCTTATGGTGTCTATAATTGATTTCACAGCTTTAAAATGTACTCATTTTTTTAGTGTAAAAATGTTTCACCAAAAAAAATTGAGTAAATCATAGTATAAGTTTTTAGAGTGCACTGTAAAAAATTATTTAGAAAAAAAGTTACCTGGTTGCCTTAAAATTTTGAGTTCATTAAATTAAAATTTTGAGTTAATACAATGAACATTTTTTGAGATTCAACAACCTTTATTAAAATATTATTAAAAGATTTTGTAAGCATATTGGGTATTTGTGTGTGTTTTATTTCTGTTGACGCAGTGAAACATGCCAAATAGTGCTATTTTCATGATTTATCAATTTTTTTATGTGGTTCAGATACAATAATATTTTGAGTTTCTATTTATTAAACAAATTTCCTTCATTGTATCAACTCAAATTTTTAATTTCTATAAACTCAAAATTTTAAGGCAACCAGGTAACTTACTTTTTTAAGTTAAACCAACAAAAAACAACAATTTTACAGTGCATTTACAGGGAAATGAAAGGAAATAGAGCAATGGCTGAAGTATTTGACTGGATTGACAATGAAAATTATGGTTTTCCAGCACTCCTCCTTGAACTGTCACCTTATCGTGGTGGGGGGTTTGAGTACCTGAATGATCCTAGGAGCTATGTTGTCCGGGGCTATATGCCCCTGGTAGGGCCTCCCAAGGCAAAAAGGTCCTTGGTGATGGGGCAGACTAAGAGTAGTTCACAAGCCCACTATGATAAACTTAAGAGCAAGGACTGAGATGTCGCCCGGCATGGCGCAGCTGGGGCCCCACACTGGAGCCAGGCCTGGTGTTGGGGCTCGTATGCGAGTGCCTGGTGGCCGGGCCTTCCCCCGTGGGTCCCGGCTGGGCTCAGCCTGAAAGAGCGACGTGGGGCTGCCCTCCCGTGGGCTCACCACCTGCAGGAGGGATCATAAGGGGCCGGTGCATAGTGAATCGGGCGACAGTTGAAGGCGAGGCCCCCGATGACCCGATCTCTGGACACGGAAACTGTCTCTAGGGACGTGGAATGTCACCTCGTTGGCGGGGAAGGAGCCTGAGCTTGTCCGGGAGGTCAAGAGATACCGACTAGAAATAGTCGCGCTCACCTCTACGCACAGCTTGGGCTCTGGAACCACACTTCTCAAGAGAGGCTGGACCACCCTGAAGTTGCCCATGGTGAGAGGTGGCGGTCTGGAGTGGGTTTTGCTTATAGCCCCCCAGCTCAGCCGTCATGTGTTGGAGTTCACCCCGGTGAACGAGAGGGTCGCTTCCCTGTGCCTTCGAGTTGGGGATAGGAATGACAGTGCAGAGTACCCAGCCCTCTTGGGGTGCTGGAAAGTGCTCCGACTGGAGACTCCATCGTTCTACTGGGGGACTTCAACGCCCACGTGGGCAGTGACAGAGACACCTGGAGGGGCGTGATTGGGATGAACGGCCCCCCTGATCTCAACCCAAGCGGTGTTCTGTTATTGGACTTCTGTGCTAACCATGGCTTGTCCATAACGAACACCATGTTCAAGCATAAGGGTGTCCATCAGTGCACATGGCACCAGGACACCCTAGGCCGAAGGTCAATGATCGACTTTGTTGTCATCTCATCTGACCTCCAGCCGTATGTCTTGGACACTCGGGTGAAGAGAGGGGCGGAACTGTCAACCAATCACTACCTGGTGGTGAGTTGGAACTGATGGCGGGGGAGGAAGCTGGACAGACTTGGCAGACCCAAACGTACTGTGAGGGTCTGTTGGGAACGTTTGGCTGAACCCCTGTCAGAGAGATCTTCAACTCACACCTCCGGCAGAGCTTTGACCGGATCCCGAGGGAGTCTGGAGACATTGAATCCGAATGGACCATGTTCTCCACCTCCATTGTTGACGTGGCCACTCGGAGCTGTGGCCGTAAGGTCTCCGGTGCCTGTCGAGGCGGCAATCCCCGAACCCGGTGGTGGACACCGGAAGTAAGGAATGCTGTCAAGCTGAAGAAGGGAGTCCAAGCAGGCCTGGCTGGTTTGTGGGGCTCCTGAGGCAGCTGACAGGTACCGGCAGGCCAAGCGGACAGCAGCCTGTTGTTGTGGAGACAAAAACTCAGGCCTTTGAGGAGTTCGGTGAGGCCATGGAGAAAGACTATCGGTTGGCCTCGAAGAGATTCTGGCAAACCGTTCAACGCCTCAGGAGGGGGAAGCAATGCCCTACCAACACTGTCTACAGTGGAGATGGGCAGCTGCTGACCTCAACTGGGGATATTGTTGGACGTGGAAGGAATACTTCCACGAGGATCTCCTCAATCCCATCGACACGTCTTCCTTTGAGGAAGCAGTGGCTGAGGGCTCGGAGGGGGACTCGTCCATCACCTGGACTGAAGCTTGGTTCGCATTGCCGGCAGTAAGTCAAATTTGTTCCCGGTGTATGTTGGTCTCCGGCAGGGCTGACCTTTGTCACCGGTTCTGTTCATAATTTTTATGGACAGAATTTCTAGACGCAGCCAAGGGCCGGAGAGTGTCCGGTTTGGGGACCACGCGATTTCGCCACTGCTCTTTGCAGATGATGTTGTCGTGTTGGCAACCTCAGACCAGGACCTTCAGCATGCAATGGGACAGTTTGCAGCCGAGTGTGAAGCAGCTGGGATGAGAATCAGCACCTCCAAGTCCGAGGCCATGGTTCTCAGTCGAAAAAAGGGTAGCTTGCTAACTACAGGTTGGTGGAGAGTTCTTGCCTCAAGTGGAGGAGTTTAAGTATCTTGGGGTCTTGTTCACGAGTGAGGGAAGGATGGAACGGGAGATTGACAGACGAATCGGTGCAGCATCTGCAGTAATGCGGGCGATGTACCGATCTGTCGTGGTGAAGAAGGAGCTGAGCCGTAAGTCGAAGCTCTCGATTTACCGGTCAATCTACGTTCCTACGCTCACCTATGGTCATGAGCTGTGGGTCATGACCGAAAGGACAAGATCCCGGATACAGGCGGCTGAAATGAGCTTTCTCCGCAGGGTGGCTGGGCGCTCCCTTAGAAATAGGGTGAGAAGGTCTGTCACTCGGGAGGAGCTCAGAGTAGAGCCGTTGCTCCTCCACATTGAGAGAAGCCAGCTGAGGTGGCTCGGGCATCCATTTCGGATGCCTCCTTGACGCCTTCCCAGGGAGGTGTTCCCGGCACGTCCCACCGGGAGGAGGGAAGACCTAGGACACGCTGGAGGGAGTATGTCTCCTGGCTGGCCTGGGAACTCCTCGGGGTTCCCCCGGAGCAGCTGGAGGAAGTGGCTAGGGAGAAGGAAGTCTGGGCGCCTCTGCTTAGACTGTTGCCCCCGCGACCCGGCTCCGGATAAGCGGAAGATAATGGATGGATGGATGGATGGATGGATGGATGGATGGATGGATGGATGGATGGATGGATGGATGGATGGATGGATGGTTGGTTGGAGGGATGGATGGATGGATGGATGGATGGTTTTCCAGCAAAGGGTACAACGATTGTGATAGTGTTAAATAAGGTTCAAAAGCAAAAGAACGTTGAAGGATAGACAAGAAGGTAAGTTTCAGATATATCAGAAAATATTGAATGTGATTAAAGAAATCAGAAAGGCATGAAAGAAAACTAGATTTAAATGCGTATTTGGCGTGCTGTCAGGGCTTCGAGCTCGGATTTTGGCCCGAACTCAGACTTCAACTCAGAGTTGAAATTAGTTTTATATACAAGTAGTACATTCATATGAATTTAAATTGTACTTAAAATTACTTTACTTAATTGATTATAATAGAGAGAAGAAAAAGTAGCTTACCAGATTCATATGAACTTCTTTAATAACAACCCATATACAGTATTAACCACATATTGAGAGAATTCATGTCTTTATATCTGTACATCCCTTTTGCTTATACAAACCATTGTCAGTGATCATTGATTACTGTATCTGTCTGGTGGCAGTGTTGTACTTGAGACCAGTCTTGAGACAGACAGTTTTTTAAAGGTCTTGTTCTTAGTTTCAGACTAAGAGGACTTAGGATTTCATTTCAAGAAGAACACAATTAGGGGGCTATCACTAAATTGCCAGCTTTGTCTGAATTATTTTTTTACATCTTTAATGTTATTGGATATAAAACTTACTGCTTTAAATGCGATCAATAACTTATTTCGAAATAATTTCTTTCTTTCTTTTTTTTTTGTTTGTTGTTGTGCCGGGTCAGAAATCAACATGGAAGGGTTTGTCAAATATGTCACCAAAAGTAATATAAATGCTTACAAAATTCAAGATATGATTGCAAAAATGTTCTTCAATGAGATATTTGTTTTTTTATATTACAACATAACATATAAATAAGCAATATCGCAAGAGAGCTGTTTTTACAAATATGAGCATATTTGCATATATTGCTCTCCCTGCCCTGGTCTTGGTCTCGTCTTGATCTCAACACACACTGGTCTTGGTCTCAACACACACTGGTCTTGGTCTCAACACACACTGGTCTTAGTCTTGTCTTGGTCTCAACACACACTGGTCTTGGTCTTGTCTTGATCTCAACACACACTGGTCTTGGTCTCAACACACACTGGTCTTGGTCTCAACACACACTGTTCTTGGTCTTGTCTTGATCTCAACACACACTGGTCTTGGTCTCAACACACACTGGTCTTGGTCTCAACACACACTGGTCTTAGTCTTGTCTTGGTCTCAACACACACTGGTCTTGGTCTTGTCTTGATCTCAACACACATTGGTCTTGGTCTCAACACACACTGGTCTTGGTCTCGTCTTGATCTCAACACACACTGGTCATGGTCTCGTCTTGGTTTCAACACACTGGTCTTGGTCTCGTCTTGGTCTCAACACACACTGGTCTTGATCTCGTCTTGGTCTGAACACACACTGGTCTTGGTCTCGTCTTGATCTCAACCCACACTGGTCTTGGTCTCAAAACACACTGGTCTTGGTCTCGTCTTGATCTCAACACACACTGGTCTTGGTCTCGTCTTGGTCTGAACACACACTGGTCTTGGTCTCGTCTTGATCTCTACACACACTGGTCTTGGTCTCGTCTTGGTCTCAACACACACTGGTCTTGGTCTCGTCTTGATCTCAACACACACTGGTCTTGGTCTCGTCTTGGTCTCAACACACACTGGTCTTGGTCTCAACACACACTGCTCTTGGTCTTGTCTTGATCTCAACACACACTGGTCTTGGTCTCGTCTTGGTCTCAACACACACTGTACTTGGTCTCATCTTGGTCTCAACACACACTGGTCTTGGTCTCAACACACACTGGTCTTGGTCTCAACACACACTAGTCTTGGTCTTATCTTGGTCTCAACACACACTGGTCTTGGTCTCATCTTGGTCTCAACACACACTGGTCTTGGTCTCAACACACACTAGTCTTGGTCTTTTCTTGGTCTCAACACACACTAGTCTTGGTCTTATCTTGGTCTCAACACACACGGGTCTTGGTCTTATCTTGGTCTCAACACACACTGGTCTTGGTCTTATCTCGGTCTCAACACACACTGGTCTTGGTCTTATCTTGGTCTCAACACACATTGGTCTTGGTCTTGGTTTGGGTGGTCTTGATTAGAATGCTATTTGGTGGTAAGAAATGAATGGCACCGACAAATCAACAAAATAGCTTGACCAGTCAATCATAAATCTTGCATTGTATAATATGATTGCATTATTTCTTATTTTATTAATTCAGTGAGCTAATATTATTTAGATGATATGATACTATACAATTCAAAAGTTTGGGGTCGGTAAGTTTTCTTAATGTTTTTGAAAGAAGTATCTTATGTTCACCAAGACTGCATTTATTTGATCAAAAATACATTACAAATACAAATACAAACAAATATTAATGCAATTTAAAATAACTGTTTTAAATGTAATCTATTCATGTGATGGCAAAGCTGAATCTTCATCAGTCAATACTCCAGTATTCGGTGTCACATGATCCTTCGAATATCATTCTAATATGAATTCCTGCTCAAGTTTTTTATTATCAGCAGTTGAAAACATGCCTCATAATATTTTTGTGGAGACAATTTTTAAGTATGCTTTGATGCTTTTACTGACACAAAACTTTTGATCTTTTCATTTAGAGTACATTTGCTTATTTGTTCTACTAAGGCAGTGGTTTTCAAACCTGTCCTGGAGGACCCCCAGCCCTGCACATTTTGGGTCTCCTTCATCTAACACACCTGATTCAACTCATGTGCTCATTATAGAGACTGCAAGACCTGAAGTGGTTGTGCCAAATATGGGAGACATATAAAATGTGCAGGGTTGGGGGTCCTCCAGGACAGGTATGAAAACCACTGTACTAAGGTACAGGTCCAGTTTAATGAGAGTTAAAATATATATTTTTTGATATTTAATTTGATGGTATGATTTAATATGCCACTATTGTTTTTGTTTTGGGATTTCAGTTGCAATAATGTAGGCCTACTCTAAAAAAAGCTGGGTTGCTTCATGTTTGGGTCAAATATGCAAAAACCCAACCAATGTTTACCTTTTTTTATTTTATTTTTATTTTTTATTTTTTATTTTTTTACCAAAGGTTGGGCTTGTCCATATTTGACCCAAACCTGAAACAACCCATTTTTTACATTGTGGTCTTCCAAGAACACATGAATAATTTGATGCAGTTAAGTAAGTTATAGATATTAACATTCTTCTTAAAGAGGTATTTAAAAAAACGAACAGAAAGAGTATTTAATCCATTACT
This sequence comes from Pseudorasbora parva, assembly GCF_024679245.1. Lineage (NCBI taxonomy): Eukaryota > Metazoa > Chordata > Actinopteri > Cypriniformes > Gobionidae > Pseudorasbora > Pseudorasbora parva. The sequence goes on from NC_090190.1 coordinate 20,004,571, forward strand.
ATCTGAGACATAATTCATAAAAAAAATGATGACTAGTCACCATAGCCCACATCCTATCGCGCCTCCTGTCAATGAATGTATGAATGTGTCCGGGCGCGCGCACTTCCGCTGCCCCCGCCCGCGAGACTGGACCATCTGATCTTCATCCTACGTAAGACCGTTGCTCCGCCTCGCTCGCCTATCAGACCGTTTCCCCTACCGCATCCATTTTTGTGCATTCAAGAAATCTCTTGGAGTTAGCAGCAGCAACCAGGAGGGATTCGCGGGAAAGGTTGCGAGCGAGGACGCCGATAACCGCAATAAGGGAACGCGCACCCTGCCATTGGACGATGCGCGAGAGCTCTCCATTCGCAGCAGCAGCCATGGGTTAGACTGCATTCACCATGATTGCGAAATAAAAGGCAAGCACTCGTTTTCTCTCCAGACACATTCGACAAGCATGCTTGGGATGCCCTCGGCTCCTGGAAACCGGCATGTAACTCGAGAAGCCCCGAGGGTTTTACACCTTATTCTCAGAAGATGCTTGTTTTTATGAGCCAGCGTGACAAGCTACATTGTGAACCGTAGTACACGCGTTCCCCATGCTGTCACGGGGTTAGACTGTTTATCGTTAATAATGTTCTAAATGTACCACATCTACCCTGCACATACACTGGCTGTGTGTGATGGTATCATAGATGAACCAATGTGTTAAAACATACCGCAGGTCATAATGGAATTTTAAATATAGGCTACTACACACTCTTAAAAATAACTGTTCACTGAAAGGTTTTTTGGGGTACTAAAATGGTTCTACTGTGGCATCACTGTCATTTTTAAGAGCCAGATCAATACTGTTATGTATCTCATAAACACAGACAGTCTATAGTAAGAGCACATGTGTAGGCTGCGCTGCATGGGTTCTCTGCAGATGTATTTAATGTTCATCCGTTGCTCTTTCAGGAGCAGCTCCGCCTGAAAATGTCAGCTCGGGGGGCCCCGGCCGCATCCCCTGCGGCTCCTGCTCCTGCTCCGCCGGACATGCCGGACCTCAGCCACCTCACCGAGGAGGAGAGGAAGATCATCCTCTCGGTCATGGACCGACAGAAGAAAGAGGAGGAGAAAGAGCAGTCCATGCTGAAGTAAGCAAGCTGATAGTGTTCAGCGCCCTTAATAGGGGGCGAGAGGGGCTTACACTCTTATACATACTGGTTCTGTATTGGCAAATGGTTCCATGGAGAACCTTTTAACATTGCATTCCACAAAAGGTTCTTAACAGTGGAAAAGTGTTATTTGAATGTTCTTCAGCCTGTAACATGGTCTCTCCTCAGAACTGTTCACGAAAGGTTTAGGGAACCAAAAACGCTTCTACTTTGGCGTCCCCTTTTGGAAACCTTGTACTTTAAAGAGTGTATGCGGGCTCGCAGTGCTGCAGTCACGGACTCGTGGTCGTGGATGATAGCTGTATTTGTCTCTTTAAAACGCTCCCTGTCATTTTCAGCATGACTGTCTCCTGAAATGTAATACGTCTGCTTACGTAGACTGTCAATATTAGGCTATTGTTGAGAGGGGCCCGGACAAAATACCCGGGTTAACCATCAGAGAGGTCGATGTCACGCGCCTCAGAGGTTTCCGTCCCTCGCGCCGTGTGTGCATGTAGTATTTTGTCTCAGTTACGGTCATTCTGTGAGGCTCTGGTGGGTTGGGTTAGCTCTGGGCGCCATCTTCGCTAAAAATCCCATCAGCTGCCGTTTACCAGAGATTACTACACGTTTTAATGCGTGCTGTCGAATAGGTCAGACGTTAAACATTAACGCCACAGGTATATTTGCGCGAATGCGGTTGCCATGGAAGCTCCGCGCGGTGATTTCAGCACCACGTCGCTGTCCACTCGCGCTCGCAGTGCGGGTATCTGTTTTCTCCCGAGTCGATGCACGTATGGAGCGCGGTGTGTGCTGACGGAAAGCTCAGCCTTTCTCTCTGTGCTTGTGTTTGCTTGACATGCTGTATTAATCGCAAGGGTGCACCTGTTAGTTGGTAGTTGGTGGGTAGTTGACATGATGTCAAGCAGTGACAGTGAGGTCCTGCAGTGTAACATGCAATACTTCCTCTACTTCTGTTTGTTATAGTATGTGCACAAATTAGAAAACCATGAGCTTCCGTGAGATTATTCGAATCTGACCTTTTGGGGTCAACATAGTCAAACATATGCCTAATTAATGCAGAATAGTGCAGGATCTGATTTGCTTCATGACATAAATATGTTTATTTGATCATTTCCAGGCTTAAATGGACCTTTATTTTATATAATTTGATATAATACACTTATTGTGTACATATATGTTTTTACATTGTACTTACATTTCGAATTTTTACCTGCATGTAATTGAACCTGTAAACAATTTCTTTAGTTACATTTTTAATTACGCTTTTGACACTTCTTTTACACCTAAACCTACCCTTAAAATAACTGTTCACGGAATGGTTCTTTGGGGTACTAAAATGGTTCTTCTGTGGCATCACTATCATTTGTAAGAACCAGATCAATACTGTTATGTATCTCATAAACACAGACAGTCTATAGTAAGAGCACGTGTGTAGGCTGCGCTGCATGGGTTCTCTGCAGATGTTTTTAATGTTCATCCGTGGCTCTTTCAGGAGCAGCTCCGCCTGAAAATGTCAGCTTCCTGAAAATATATGTTCGCACCCATCCCACCACACCTGTCCCTAACTTTACCCGTATTCCACCTCGATATCAGCAAAAGTGCATGCACTTACAATATACAATATGAACACAATAAGTACATTGTACTTATTTTTTGATGTAAGTGCATAGCTAAGGCAACCTAATATAAAGTGGGAATCTTTAATATGTGACTATTGATCTTACAAATTAAGATCTGCACTATTTCTAGGTTACTAATCAAACAAATATAAGCATATTTTTGACTATGCTGAATTCAAAAAGTCAGATGCTTCCAATGAACCTCAAAGTTCTTAATTCATGATGGATTAAACATTTGCATTCAAATGCTATTTGTGTTGTTCTATTCCATTTTCATTTCAAACTGCATTAACAGCATGACAATTTGAGTGAAAAATTGGCATGAATTGGTACATTTCTTAGTATTTAATTCACACTTTTGTCTTAATTCATGCACTTGAGTTTGTATGAAACCTGATGATCATGCTTTCAGCATGATTTGAGAAGGATCCAAAAGAGCATCTTGTGCTTCAGTGGAATCATGCACATCTGAACTTCTGTACAAATATGATCATCAATTACTCATAACTTGGATTATGCTACGTTACAGTCATCTTCTATTTCTGTATAAGCACTGCTGGACTTTGCTTTATAGAGACAAAGTGAATTGATGCATGATTTTATTCATATTTCAGCTAGTGTGTTGCTCAAGGCCCAAAGGCACTGGAAAGAATGTGAAATATTTATATTTATACTATCCTATAATTAAGCATCTGTTTATCTAGCAGTTTATCTTTTTATCTTTATTTATCTTGCAGTCTGGTTCTGCATCTTCCCATTAAGATGTGCTCTTAGATGGGGTCGGCTCTCTGTTTAGAGAGAGGGGGGGGGGGGAGAGGGAGAGGGAGAGAGAGAGAGAGAGAGTAGATATTATTTACTGGCGTGGCCCACTTGGCTCTAAGTTCCAAGGCTGGAGTGAACCCAGTGAACTTCCGATTCTGTGCCAGCGTACCCGCTCAGGTCTGTTTGTAGGCCACCTGACCACCATCAGAGCCAAACAGCGTGAGCTCCAGCTGCAGTACGCCTCTGCCATGTGCCTGCTTTTCAATAGAAATCTGAGCGTATTCTGTTATGAACTAACCTCACCTCCCATGCTTAAAGGCCCATTCACACCAAGGACAATAACTATGAAGATAACGATAAATATATAGTTCTTAAAATTGTTGTCAATATTACAGAATAGCAGAGTTAATACCACCGCTATAATGATAATGGCACAAAGAAACAATATCATTGGAATCACTTTCAATAAAAACGCTGACAGCCAATCAGAATCTATCCTGCTGTAATGAGCTCGAGCATTTAAAGCGGCAGACTAGCACATGCTTAGATTGAACAGAATGATATCGTCGCATTATAGTTAGCGCTCTTAGTGTGAACGGGCCTTAAGTCGTGTATTATCACCTGATTTAAAGTGAACTTTTTGGTTAGTGGCATGTTTTGATGCCTCAATAGTGTTTATAACACTTTTGTGGTGGCAGATCACATACAGTTAGCCAGTTTCTGATAAGCCATATAATTGGACGTTAAATGTTCTGTAAAATGTCAGCATGTCTGAATTATGGCTGAAAGGGCAACTTTATTTTTTATTTATTTTTTGTTTAAAAATATTTTGATTAATAGTGACAGTAAAGACATTTATAATGTTAAACCATTTTGGTTAACACTTTACTTAAAGGGATAGTTTAGCCAAAAATGAAAATTCTGTCATTTACTCACCCTCAAGTTGTTCCAAGCCTGTATAAATGTATTTGTTCTGCTGTACACAAAGGAAGATATTTAGAAAAATCAAAGCAGATTTTTTTTTGATTCGCCCCATTGACTACCATATTATTATTGTTTCTTCCTACCATGATAGTCAATGGGAAGCTATATTTGTTGTGTTACCAACATTCTTCCAAATATCTTCATTTGTGTACAGCAGAACAAAGAACTGTATACAGACTTGAAACAACTTGAGGGTGAGTAAATGACAGAATTTCCATTTTTGGCTAAACTATCCCTTTAAGTAAAGTGTTACCAAAATGGTACATGATGACAGAATTTTCATTTTTGGATGAACTATCCCTTTAAAGCTTTTATGTATAATGCATTATAATATTGTAATGCACCTTATAATGCATTCTATGGTCTCATTAATAATTGTAACCACAATTATAATATAGTATAATACACTTTATAATGCATTAACCCACAATAAACAACCAATTTTAGATGTGAAAAAGAATATGTGACTATTAGAATGCATTTTAACTTTGGTTATAATAACTTATGAAAAGATATAATACATTATATCATACATTATGAATATCTTTATACTGCATTATACATTAAGGCTTTAAGCAAAGTGGTTCCAAGATTTCAAATAAATTTCACATTTCTATTTCACATAAATGCTGTACTTTTGAAGCTTCAGTCACACTTTTCAATAAGGTAGTTAACATTAGTAAGTGCAATAGTTCAAATGAACTAACCATGAACAACTCATCTGTTCAGCATTAGTTAATCCAGTTAATTGTTAGTCAATTAGTTAATTGTTAGCTTTAGTTAATACAAATACAGCTGTTCATGGTTTGCTCATGTTAGTTCACTTTGTTGAATGTTGAAATTAACATTAACAAAGATAAATAAATGCTTTATAGTTCATTATTAGTTCATGTTAACTAATATAGTTACTAATGAACCTTATTGTAAACTGTTACCGAAGCTTTTATTTAAGAATCCTGAAAAAAGTTAACTGTTTTCAACATTGATAATAATAATAAACGTTTCAGCATTTCAGCATTTCAATTCATAAATTACATTTTAAAACATAATAGAAACAGCAGCATATAAATCTGTAATGTTTGAGATTTTTCTATGTGAGCGCAGATTCTTCAACTCCAACTGATCCGTTAACACTGTTGTTGTGTAGGACACTGATAGCTTTAAAAAAATCAATGCTTTCACTGCCTGACTCGACCACATGAAAGTAACACTATAGCATGAGGAATAAAAACAATACATTTTAGAACAAGCATTTTGGTCACATTTCAACTGTCCAATTATTCTACAATACTAATTGCTAAGCACTGTACTGTACTCCTCTCTTATTAATGGTGCTTAAAAATAATATGCCTTTTGTTGCTCATACTTTAAGTTAGAATTATGTGACTACATCTCTCAAATTAAAAATCATTAGGAATCATTCATGTTGTAAAACATTATATGAACATCTGTTTTATTCTTCCATTTGGAGACTTTAAATGAACACAATCTCTTTCTATGGCTGTATTGGCACCTGGCATGAACTTGTTTAACTGACACAGTTTTGTAAGGCCTGTGGCACTGGAGATCTCACAGTCACGGTCAGATGTCAATCTCTCTGATCTGGGTTGGATACTGTGGCTTAATCTGATCGCTGCGTTATTAATTAGTAGTCTGTGTAGTTCACCAATGTCTTTCTCGCTAATGTGTAATTAAGTGTCATGGATTTAAAATCCAAGAAAAAACTATTAAGAAGAGCTTTTTAGTTTTCCCAAGGGGTATATGACAGGTTGAGTCCAGTGGGCAGTTATTTGTGTCTTTTAGTGTGTATGCTACTCCGAAAATACAGCTTAAATCGATGGTAGTTTTATAGTATTCAGATTTAAAGGGGTCATAAATTAAGAAATAAAATGTCCTTGATTTTAACATGTCCCTATCATACCCCCGGCATAATGTGATGCCAGGCACGATGCAAGTGTTTTTTTGCTAGTTTTAGACTAATGCAGTTATCATTTTCATGTCTAGCGCCACGTTGTTTAAATAATCATTGTACTCACGCCCATCTGTTCGTCCATGGGCGTGCTGGTCTGAAAACAAGGTGTGTTGGGGGTTGGTATTTGGAGGCAACTGAAAGCAACTGGGCCATTGACTGGCAAAATCTGGTCTAAAGCAGAGGCTGACAAAGTACACAACTTCATCACATGAGTAAAAGTAAAAGTACTTCTGGTCAAATTACTCCGTTACAAGTGAAAGTTGTAAAAGTAAACAGTTCCTTTTTTAATGTCAACACATTATTTTATTATTGTTGTATAAATGCAGACTATACCATCATGATTTAAGCCAGTCAGTGATGCTCCATCCGACATACTAGCATACAACCACCAATACTTGTAGAAATGTTACAAAGCTCTTTACAAAGCGGCTGCCATTTCAAGGCCGAATGCACGGACCCTATATTCTGATAAACATCTGATATTCTCCCAACTTTTTACTATTCTCTTTCTCCCAGAAGTTTACGTTTTTAAAAACGTTAGAGACATCCATCAAGTGTATGCCAGGTAAACTAATCTTTAATCTTTTCAGAAAACTGAAACATACTTTCTAAATATGGCCATGGGTACACACACTGTGTTGAGGAACCGTATTCTTCCATTTTGCTAAACTGATCAGTGTTCAAAAAATGTTGGGAAACTTCACGTGACCCTACAAGAGCGATTACTGATAGGCTGTCTGCAAAAACAAAACAAAACAAAAACCTTTAAAGAACAAAGAAAAAAAATTATCCACTGACTTTAAAAGCTGCTACAGAAACAACTTTCGACTTTGAGGACCTTGATAGAAATGTAGTGGAGTAAAAAGTAGGATATTTGTCTTTCAAATGTAGTGAAGTTAAAGTCATAAATTTCCAGAAATAATAATACTCAAGTTAAGTACAGATACTTAAAAATTGTACTTAAGTACAGTACTCAAGTAAATTTACTTTGTTACTGTCCACCTCTGGTCTAAAGGCAAAAGTGCAGTATTTCTTGTGTTATTTAAAGGATGCGTTAGTAATATGTTCATACAGGCGGGTGCACAACGAATGTACACTCAGCTTATTACACACACAGGGATGCGCTGCAGCACACAAACATTTTTAAATATGAAAAATAAAAGGATTTCTCTCTGGAGAAGAGTTCAGTCTTTCCACTGGCAAATTCCTCCATGTAATTACTTTTAATAGGAGATGAGACTTTAGATGAGACTTTGGTTTATTGCACGTTCCGTCCAAAACACACCCATGACTCATTTAGAGACTAGGTACAACCCTTTTGGATCATGAGCCTGGTATGCCAACCACATTTTCCGTCATAGCATAAGTGGATTTGGACACCCCCTAAGTGCACCTGTGCCATAAGCTTTAGATCATGCGCTCAGATAATAGGGCCCATAAGAGGTCAGTGAACTATTAACATATCCTGTAAGTTTGTATTGTTATAGTCCAAAAAAACGACTTGTTTCGGATTTTGTCACATTACGCCAGAGTGCGACGGAAAACCGCCTCTGCAGAAGATCAGTGCCTACTTCTACATCTTTGCCTCTTTAGCCACGCCCACTAATTTATGTATGTGATGTAGTCGGGGTGGGCGATATACCGGTAGACATTATTAACCGGTAGAAATTTTGGACTATTGTCATTATGCTCTACGCTTACATGACGTTGCTGTGTGGCGCAGTCAGGAAAGCTTGTCATTCGCATGCGTTTTTTTGCCATGCGGTTTAAAAACAGGTGTTTTTAAACCACTCAAGCGCAATTAGCAGCGAAAGAGAATTTGTTTAAATATATGCGTGCGCTATGTGAGACGTGCGCACATGAAGCTGCTTATGAAGCACATGAGAGCTGAACTGAGTGCTTTTTGCTGCCTAATTGGGCTTATACAGTTAAATAAAATTGCCTCATTGTGTCAAAGTGACCATGTATTTACAAGTAAACATTCATTTATGTCTTAAAGGGATAGTTCACCCACAAATTTAAATTGTGATATCATTTACTCACCCTCAAGCTGTTCTAAATCTGTATGGTGTATAAAGTGTATAAACCTGTATGGTGTATACCTTACTTAGTGTACCGTTATGTTTTTATTACTTTAGAATGAGCTATTTCTATCTCCATACACCGCGGGTCCCCTTGTAGTAAAATCGCCATTTTGCGTCTCCATGTTTCTACAGTAGCCCTAAACGGACAAACTGTTCTACAGAGCGCTAGTCACTCTCTGTCTCTCCGACGACAACATTTTTGTCCTGTGTGTTTGGCCCACATAGCTTCTTTATGTGCTCCGAAAGAGAATGGTGAGCGGTATTTGATTGCAATTCACAACCTCACCACTAGATGCCACTAAAATTCACACTCTGCACATTTAAAGCAAAAAATAACTATTGTGATGTAGATAGTTATCGTGAAATAAAATAAATCATATCATGATGATTCTGGTCATGCCTACATGATAATGTAGCAGAGATGGGGACTCGAGTTTGAGACTCGTACTTGAGTGCGACTTAAGTCGCACACACAGTGACTTCAGACTCGACTTGAGACTCATCCTTGAAAGACTTCAGACTCGACTCTGACTCGAGCTGCGGGACTCGTGAACAATGTTTATTTTAAGTAGGGCAGTCAAAATGAACGCGCTAATAACGCGTTAACACAAATTTATTTTAACGGCACTAATTTTATTAACACAGTGGACATTTTCTGTTTGATCTGTGGCCCATAGTTGAAGAAATTGAGATCAGCCATAGATGTAGGCTAGTAATGCAGCAGCAGAAAACATTAAGAGGGGAAGAAAAGGGTTAACAATAACATTACTCTGAAATAGGGCTGCACGTTTTCAAGTTTTTCATTAACCGTTAACGGAGGCTCTTAGCGGTTAATACTCGGTTAACCATACACTGTAAAAAAAAAAAGTTGAGTTAACTTAAAAAAATAAAGCAACCAGCTGCAAAGCATTTTTGAGTTTACTCAACTTCAGTGGTTGAAGTTATGCCAAATCATTTTTGAAAGTTCACTAAACTTATTTGATTAAGTTAATTATACTTTACTCAGTAAGTCCATCTAACTACCAGTCCAACTCAAAGAAACAAGTTAGCCCAACTTCAGAGGTCTTGAAGTTCAGTAAACTCAAAAATGCTTTGCAGCTGGTTGCTTTATTTTTTTAAGTTAACTCAACTTTGTACTTTTTGTAAGTTGGTTCAACTTTGAAACCAAAAAGTTGGTTCAACTTTTTCAACTTACCAGTCCAACTCAAAGAAACAAGTTAGCACAACTTCAGAGGTCTTGGAGTTCAGTAAACTCAAAAATGCTTTGCAGCTGGTTGCTTTATTTTTTTAAGTTAACTCAACGTTGTACTTTTTGTAAGTTGGTTCAACTTTCTTCAAATATCTAACCCAGAAACTTGTGTACCCACCACATTAAGAATCCAAATGCAGCCAGAACAAACCACACTGAAAATACAACACAATACAAAATACATTGCCATCATTACAGAAATTTTTTATTGACAATTCTGCAAAACAGCATTTTCTGTCTCCAATAGGTACATTAGAAGGTGATGAACTTCTACTCCACTCTTCAATATTTATAAACAAAAAAAGATTATGCACTAAATTAGAGTACAAATTGAAATAAATAAATAAATAAATGCTCAACCTTATGATTATCCATAAAGACTGCAGCAATTTTTTTAAGGACCAGACTCTTGCTGAGCACTGGGGGTCAAGAACATTAAACACTTTTGAAAAAAATATTTAGTAACAATTGCAGCAAAGGTATTGCACATTACCTAGTCCAATCTGCTCTTAGTACTACAGAGAGGCACCTTATATTTGGGTTTGAGTGGATGGTGGCATCATTTCCAAAGATGGTTAAGATCCTCATCTTCTCCCTTTATCCTGGCTCTATGTCCTGCAATAGAAATAAGCATAAAATTAGGGATTTTCCAGTGGACCACAGTGTGTTCAGTGTGTTCCTAAACATGCTCATGTAACTTTATTTGAAAAGTAAAGGTGGCCCTGATTATAAAGGGTTAGTTCCTCACAAAATGAAAATTAGCCCATGATTTAATCACCCTCAAGCCATCCTAGGTGTATATAACTTTCTTTGTGTCAGAGTTATATCAGAGTTATATATTAAAAAGCGCATTTTTACCTACCCATCCATCAGCTATTCTATCCATCATATAACTGCCCCACACACAAGCGCATGTTGACTTGCATACCGTTGGAAGCTAGATATTTTAGTCTATACAGTTTTAAGTATGGATATTTTTCTTACACAAACACGCTACTTCGCTTGAATGAATGAATGAATGATACACTTTTATGATGGATAGATGCACTTTTATGGACTTCAAAACAGAAACCACCATTCAATGCCATTATAAAGCTTTGAAGAGCCATGATATTTTTTATTTAACTCTGCGTATATGAAGAATGTCCTATACACCTAGAATGACTTCAGGGTGAACAAACCATGGGCTAATTTTCATTTTTAGTTGAACTAACCTTTTAAGCTTGTTCAAATTCAGCCATTGAACTAAAACTGATAAACATAATATATTTCCCAAGCCCAAACACTGCCACACCTGAACCTGTGCTGTTAGAAGCCATTTCAGCATTGATGTAATTCCAATGCTGATTCAACAATAACTTGTTGAATTTGTGCTCTCAGATGAAATCAAACTGATCACTGAGAAAGATTCAAATATGATTTTTCAATTTAGTATTTTTTACCATGACTTTGTACCCTGCTTTCGTCTCTTTACTCTGCCTTTTGGCTGACAGAGAGCAAATGATACGTTTGTATACCTAAAAGGACCTGATAAACAGGTGAACAGGTGAAGTATTTCAGGCATGAGTGTATATGCTGATGATGACACACATCATCTTACCAGGCAAGTCTTCAGGATGTTTCCAAACTTTTCTCTTATAAACAAAGGTCCCTCTGAAAGTTGTGGCCTTTCTTTGAGCAAGTACAATGGAGTGACTGAAAGACAGAAAAAACAAATATGGAACAAGTTATATCCAAGTTATATCCTAAGAGAGGCATGGGACTTAGCTTGACAGAGAGATGACACCATTCAACCTTTAATCAAACATATATCACATGCTAAACAATTACCTGATGTTCATGTTGGTCTAGTAAGAACTTCTTCTCATCTCCATTCTCTGTACAACTAGATGTGTGTTCATCCAATGAAGGGAAAATGTGCTCTCCTGTAATACTCAGCACAGACCCTGAAAAAAAAACTTTGTTAAAACAGTAATTAAGTGTACACTTCATTTAGATCTAAAAATAATAAACTCACCTGATCTTTCAAAAGGTCACATTTTTTGCACATCTGCCAGATTTTTGTCAATGCATCACTGATGTTTGATGTTGGTGCTTTTTTTTTTCTTTTCTAAACAGGACAAATACAAAAACAAACGCAAAAGCAGTTACAGTATGTTAATTTATCATGTAGCATTACAGAAATGGAATAATAAAAAGATATTACAACCCAATGCATAGTCTTCACTGTATTAATTAAATATAAATGTATTTATAAAGATACAAAAGAGCATTAACGTTAAGTGATGTTGTCTTGTTGTTTGAGTAACAATATATACACAAGACGGCAGGTACTTAGATTGCTTTCACTTTAAGAGCTAAAGCACATATCAAATACATCCTACTAAAACATCTTGGATTCACTAAATTATTTATGTTCAATTAAGACATAACCTACTGTGTTTAAGGTAATACTACCCACTGTGAGCTTTTTGACAAAATTGGGTATATGTTTCACTATCAAATTGCAATAAACACAAAAGATTAGCACTTACATGCTGTCTTTAACATTTTTAACATCATGCACGTCCTTCTTATTCTTTTCTCGTTCAAGCATGTTTCCTCACACTTGTCTAAGTTGTCAATAACGTTGAAGCTGTAACTTTTGGCGCGCGTTAATCAAAACAAAACGGTGTGCATGCGTCTTGCGGAAGAACATTGTAGTCGGAGCTACTTCTCTCTGTTTATGTCTATGAGGACGAGTCACGCCGAAAGTATTGTGCTACTCCGCATCGACGCCGACTGAGCTAAAATAGTCCCAAAATAAACATGTATTATAGGTGTAGCGTAATGATTCAAAATAAGACAAAAACACGGTTTAAAAAATGGATTCATAAAGTACTTGCTCATTGTATCTATTTCGTCAATTTTGAACATAAAAAAAGTTTATTACAAAGTGAAGCTTTAAATAGACGTTACTGTGCTACGTGTACAATCTCTAGCAAAATAGGCCTACATTTTATATAGTCTCCATTAAAAATATAGTCCATCCAGCCATACTCTAGCTGTATATGTTGATATATACCTTCAAATGTTAACAGATTGCTAACAGGATCACCGAACATAACAGATAACAAACAAAATAACTAATCACCACATGCTTTAATATGAGTTTAGTCTTTTAACATTTAACAAACAAGGTGTGCCATATATGTAGCTTAAATTATTCATAAAGCTTAAAGAAAACTTACCTCAACCAGATGAAATCCAGTCTCTTCCAAAGCTTGGTTGAAGGAGGAAACCCCGTGCAAGATACAGCGCTGACATTCTGCGCATGCGCGATGACGGGAAGTTATGAATAAATTAAAACATTACGTTTTCTCAACTTACTTGTTTGTGTTCAGTGGACGACATATTAGTAAACTTGCAGTGAAATCGTCCTTATAAGTAAACTCAACGTCAAAAATTTGTCCACTCAACTTAAAATCTGAAACTGAGTCAACAATTTGCAAGTTGGATTTTTTACAGTGTAGTGCGCGTCACGGTTATTATTTTTAGTTTATTAATTTGACGACCGCCATCTCTGTAGTGATAGAGAGAGCCTATAGAGAGAAATGCACATCATGGATTACATAATCAGAGAGTAGCCGGTTTCTTTTTGTTTTAAATTGTTAAAAGACATTTCAAGCTTAAGATCCTATTTCATGTCTGTGAGGCCTGCGCTGAGTTTCGTTAAATTAGGATGAGATGCGCTCCAGTTCACGAGCAATGCAAGTGCAACGCCTCTCTAATGATTCCTGAGTGTTGGCTGTTGAGATGGGACTATAAAGCCTAGTTCAGACTGCACGATTTTCAAACTCGTCGGGTCACAGCTCTATTCACACTGCATGACTATCTGGGGTATCATTCAGTCACTGCTGTGTTCACACTGCACGATGGTTTGACGACAGAGGAGTTCACACTGCATGACTGAACAAGGAAGAATCGCCGACAACTCTCTCTCTCTCCCGTGCGCAAACTACGTTTCCCAAACACGTGCGATGTGACAAGTAAACAACGCGAGATCACACGTGCGTCAGACCGGAGTTCTCGCGCGAGACTTGGAATTGTTATTAAAAATGATAAACTGCACAAAGTTTGCTTCAAATTGTATGTGTGCTGATTTGTGGAGAAAAAGAAAAAAGATTATGGCGGAAGAAATTGTTGGAGAGACAGAGCTGGGAGCCAGGATTTTGTTCTGCAAAGACAGTTTGAGGTAAATAAATAATTATTTAATGTGCTGCTGCTGTGGCTGGATGTGCAAATGTTTGGCCTTTGTTTCTGTTTCATAGAATTGTAAATATATCTATTAAAATACTGAAATTCTGCTTTATAACTCCTCCCTGAACCTCTTGCTGCCCTGTATCTCACGCTCTCATTGGCTGTCGGTGTAATTTTCAGTCAGAACGCTGTTCACACAGCAGGAGTTTGAATCGCCGACAGGTCCAGATATTTAGCATGCCAAATATCTCACCGGCGTCGGCGACTCGTCGGCGATTCTCTCTGATCGCGTCTTTGATCATTCATACTGCGTGATTGTCACTCGCGTGCACGAGCACCGATTTGCCTGTGATCTCGGGCATTTGTCGGCGATTTCACAAAACCTGTCGGCGACTCAAAATCGGGGCAAAAATCGGGCAGTGTGAACTAGGCTTAAGTCGCACTTCTTTCATAGTTTGGCTGGTCCTGCGACTTATAGTGAGGTGCGACATATCAAATTTAATTCATACAAGAATAAACATATAGCTGCGAAAGAGGGCTCTATGCTGCTCCTGTAGCCTACCCTTGAAAAAGAAAATAACTGAAAACAGAAAAAAAAGCTTGTGACCGAGCGTTCGTGCAGTGTTCGCCTAAAATACTTTGTCATAAAAAAACAATAAACGACAGCCGTCTGAACATTCCTTCCTTTATTCTCTGTCACATGTAAATCACCAACCTGAAAAACCCCAAAACCCGCGACACTCCAGTACCAAACAACAAGTGCGCATGCTCCAACCTATCTACGGCAAGCCCCGAGGGGAAAAATACATTGCACACATACATAATGAGCGCCAGTGCGTACCAAAGTCTGTTACACTCTTAACTGAAATATTAACTTAAAGACAACAACTTAGAAAGACTGAACACAAACAAAATGCCTCCCATAAAGAAAATCCAATTCTGCAAATTACAAACTGCATGTAGTAACATATGCAGCCGAGAACGATTCACACAGCGTTTGACTGAGCCTCTCCCGGCAGAGTTCAAGCATCTGTGGACTCGTTTACTTCAGCTCTGGCCATCTTGCTTTCAGTCCGCAATAAGCTTTTTTTTTCTTTCTTCATTACAGTTAAAGTAACTTCTGCTTTTCGCTAGTCCCTCACAAGTTTCTAACTTTCTTTCTTCTGCTCCGTTATGCACAGCGAGGACACGAGCGGATGCGCGCCTGCGCACGCGGCCCCCGCTCTGCTTCTGCCCTAAGGCGATTATTAATGGTAATTATTTATAGTCCAGTGCGACTTATAGGCCTATATGTTATTTTCCTCTTCATGACACATTTTTTGACTGATGCGACTTATACTCCGGAGCGACTTATAGCCTGAAAAATACGGTAAGCACTGCATTGCAATACTTGCATTTTGCCCCGTCACTCTCAATTTTAAAGTGCTCCTACACTATACTTTTCTTTGACCGCTTCATGTTAGAAAACTGGTCATGACCTCTTGTGGATATTACAAATGTCTGGGAGCGCTCTGGCGGTCTCTAGTGGTGCAAAAATATATTACAACTAAATTCAAAGCACGCCATTGACGCCACTTAACCGACCAAAAAGGTTTTACTCGGTTACGCCATTTTTAACAGTTAATCGGTTAATCGGTTAACCATGGACACCCGTACTCTGAAACAAGTGCAGTTATAGCCTACATAAGATACAATATTTTCTACTTAACTTTCATTAGACTCCAGATCGAAAAGTGCGTTTTTTCACTGAGCACATTCTCTGTCATCCGAGCGTGATGCACTGAAGCTCACTCTCTCTCATGTCTGAAGTAAATCATTAACACCATCACCGCTTACAGTACATGTGTTTTATTGAACTAAATACATTAAATCGGCTAAAATGAATACGCAAGTTAGTTTTCTGAACAAGAGCGCTCCCGAGTCAGTGTTACTCACACTATTCGCGTGAATCGCAGCACAGTTCGGCGCACAGTGGGGAAACGCGCAGCTCTTATAGAGGCCACGCTATATTCCTACTCGTGGAATATGGACCTCCTCCAAATATGTTGTGGTGCTGGTGCTCTCACAGGTCCGCATTATCATTATAATTCTGGAACAGACAAGGGAGTACTTTTTCTTCAGAACCTAAATTTTTGGTCTGTACTGTTTAGGGTACTGTGCGTTTATGCTAAGGCAAAATGCAGATATTATCTTAAAGGTAAAGCATTCTTGGTGTTTTTGTCATGTTGCAATACCCTGTTTACAGTTATATAACAAAATCAAAGCTGATACGGTATGTTAATAGAGATAGGTGTCAAAATAACACATTACATGCTTTGAATTCCTTATATAGCTTTGCAGTGTTCTACACGGCCTGGATGGGTCGCCGTACATGATGCAACACTTAAGAGACTTATTATAATAAAGAGTCTTGAGATTTGACTTGGACTCGAGCCCAGAGACTTGAGACTTGACTTGGACTCGAGGCCAGAGACTTGAGACTTAACTTGGACTCTAGCTCAGAGACTTGAGACTTGACTTGGACTCAAGCCCAGAGACTTGAGACTTAACTTGGACTCTAGCTCAGAGACTTGAGACTTGACTTGGACTCTAGCTCAGAGACTTGAGACTTGACTTGGACTCTAGCTCAGAGACTTGAGACTTGACTTGGACTCTAGCTTAGAGACTTGTGAGCATCTCTGTAATGTAGTAGTAAATATGAGACAAACGCAGGGTTACTCCAGAAACAAAACGATAGAGATGCCTCTAAAGATTACTAGACGTTTTGCCAAGTTGTGAAAAGAAAAAACACAGTCTTTGCATTGCCATCCTTGTGATCTTAACACATTGTGATCCTAAGAAAGCGTGGATGAACTTTATTTTTAATGAAGTTCAAGTCTGATCAAATCAGTAAGACACTGTTCGGTTGTTTGCTTTATTTTGTCTCTGATTTGTTTTTAATTAGTGGACATTTACTTCCAATTCTGGAAGAGAGGACAGAAAGTAGCTTATTATATTTTTGATGTAAAATCTTGATAACATGTGGACATCAGAGAACATTATATAAATAGTAATGGAAAGGTGGAGTTTATAACCTTTTTACATTATATTGAATGTACATTGAAACAAAACAAAAAAATCTCTCTGTTCATGTTGTACAGTTCAGAGTTCACATTCAGAGTAATCTGTTGCAATTGCACGCATAAAATTAGGAAATAAAAGTTAAAAATAGTTAAAGATGTTGAGCAATCTGTTGACTGTCTGCTCCGTCCAGCTGTTTTTGAATGTAGTTTTGCACAATATCAGTGGCTGATTTTGAAATGTATTTTGGCAGAGCATTCTAAAAGCGCAGCACAAACGGTCATCTGAGGTGACACTGTGCTTTCTAGCAGATACGTTCATATCTTGTGCACGCACTCCTGAGTATTAAGTGCTAAGAGTGATGATCTATGGAAAAGCGAGGCTTCTTATAAAGATTAGAGAGTTTTTGCAAAGTCATTCAAGTACTGGTTAAGTATTCATCAACTAAGTGCAGGGCCACTGCAACATGTTAGAGTTTGTATCTTCATCCCTGTGTGTCTGATTTGATAGTAGTACTTAAATCTCCACACATGCTCTGCTTTAAGAGGCGTCTGGTGAGTTCTTCCTAAAGAGAATGGAACCGGTCTGATAAACCTCTGATGGTGGAAACACTCTTATACCTTGTTGAAAACAGATGTTAGTGCATTTAAGTTTAGAAATGCCCTTATTGACAGCCATTTCAAATAAGATTTAAAGGTGAGGTGCTTCATTTATAAATCTTAAAAGTTCTAGTTTAATGTGCAGAGTCAGCTCTAAGCCATTTTATAAGTTGACCTAAGTGCAAAGAAGTGACTTTAAAAGTTTGTTTGCTTGTTTGACCATTCTGGCATGCCAGATTTGGGCTGTACCCGTCGAGTGAGTTTGGAAGTATAATTGCGTAACTGAATTGTTTTGAACGTGCACTTGTTGTGTACATCAAATCTTACAATTATTTTTATTGCAGCTATAATAGTTTAAAAAAAAGCCACTTAAATGAACTTAAAGAGAGTACACTTTATGACTTAAGTGCACTTTGTAATGTCAAAATAAAAACTTTTACTTAATTACATGTTAACGGACAACTCTGGGGAATTTTTAAGTTTATCTTGATCGTTATACGTTTGTGAGTACAGTCTATAGAAAAAAAAACGAACCGGATTGGTCCTTGGAACACGAAGCTATTACAGTTAATGCCCAGAGCCCCCACTCATAACGTAATGGGGCATAACGTATAGGGTGTCTTTGTGCCTCTTAACAGACACAAAATGCAATTAAAAATGTCTGTCCAACATGAACAGATCCCTTACATGACAACGAGATGCGTTTAGCCCCTTAGCCATTGTTTAAATTCACCTAAATAGTGTTTTAGATGGCTAGCTGCTCGCGCTGAAGTCCCGTAGGAACTCCGTTGTAGCCAGTGCAACTGTCTCCAAACCATACAACATTGCTGGTCTCACTACTGTCCTGTACACCTTTCCTTTCATTCTTGCTGGTACACTTTTATCACACAACAGAGCTGACACTTTTCTCCATCCATTCCAACCTGCCTGCACACGCTTCTTCACCTCTTTTCCACACTCCCCATTGCTCTGGACTGTTGACCCTAAGTACTTAAAATCCTGCACCTTCTTTACTTCTTCCCCCTGTAACCTCACTGTTCCACTTGTTTCCCTCTCATTCGCACACATGTATTCTGTCTTGCTGCGACTAACCTTCATTCCTCTCCTCTCCAGAGCAAACCACCACCTCTCTAGACTTTCCTCCACTTGCTCCCAACTCTCACTACAGATCACAATGTCAACCGCAAACATCATAGTCCATGGAGATTCCTGTCTGACCTCATCTGTCAGCCTGTCCATCACAACCGCAAACAAGAAGGGGCTCAGAGCCGATCCTTGATGCAGTCCCACCTTCACCGTGAAGTCCTCTGTCTCATCTACTGCACACCTTACCACTGTCCTACTGCTCTCATACATATCCTGCACCACTCTAAAATACTTCTCTGCCTCTCCAGACCTCCTCATACAATACCACAGCTCCTCTCTTGGCACTCTATAGCTTCCACAACTCTGCACATCTCCCTTGTTCTTAAAAATCGGCACCAAAACACTTCTCCTCCATTCCTCTGGAATCCTCTCACTCTCTAAGACCTTGTTGAACAACCTAGTTAAAAACTCTACTGCCATCTCTCCTAGACACTTCCATACCTCCACTGGTATGTCATCAAGACCAACTGCCTTTCTTCTCTTTATCCTCTTTAAAGCTCTCCTAACTTCACCCTTGCTAATACTTTCTACTTCCTGGTCAACAGTATTTGCCTCTACAACTCTTCTCTCCCTGTCATTTTCCTCATTCATCAGTTCTTCAAAGTACTCCTTCCATCTTTCCCTCACCCTCCTGTCACCTGTCAAAACATTTCCATCTCTATCTTTAATCACTCTAACCTGCTGCACATCCTTTCCATCTCTACCCCTCTGCCTCGCCAACCGATACACATCCCTCTCACCTTCCTTACTATCTAACCTTGCATACATGTTCTCATAAGCTTTCTGTTTGGCCTTTGCCACCTCTATCTTAACCTCGCGCTGCATCACCCTATAATCCTGTCTACTTTCCTCTGTCCTCTCACTGTCCCACTTCTTCCTAGCTAACTTCTTCCTCTGGATACTCTCCTGGACTTCCTCATTCCACAACCAAGTCTCCTTGTCTTCTTTCCTACTTCCAGATGACACACCTAGCACCGTCCTACCCATCTCCCTGATCACTTTGGCTGTAGTAGTCATCTGGAAGCCCCTCCTGACCACCTAAAGCTTGCCTCAACTCCTCCCTGAAAACCTCACAGCACTCTTCCTTTTCCAAATTCCACCACTTTGTCTTCTGCTCTGCCTTTACTCTCTTCATCTTCTTCACCACCAGAGTCATTTTACACACCACCATCCTATGCTGTCTAGCTACAATCTCACCTACCACTACTTTACAATTGCTAATTCCCATCAGATTACAGCATCTACATAAGATATAGTCCACTTGTGTGCTCCTGCCACCACTCTTATATGTCACCCTGTGTTCCTGCCTCTTCTGAAAGTATGTGTATCACCACAGCCATCTCCATACTTTTAGCAAAGTCTTCCAACCTCTGTCCTTCTGGGTTCCTTTCCTGAAGACCAAACCTGCCCATCACTTCCTCCTCCCCACTATTCCCTTCCCCAACATGTCCATTCAAATCTGCCCCTATCACTACTCTCTCACCTCTAGGAACAGTCTGCATAACTTCCTCCAACTCGCTCCAGAATCTGTCTTTCTCATCTTGCTTACAACCTACTTGTGGAGCATAGGCACTAACAACATTCAACATCACACCTTCAATATCCAGCTTCAGACTCATCAACATATCTGACACTCTCTTTACCTCCAGAACATTCTTCACAAACTCCTCCTTCAGGATCACTCCAATTCCATTTTTCCTTCTGTCCACACCATTATAAAACAGTTTAAACCCTGCTCCAATGCTACTAGCCTTGCTCCCTTTCCACCTGACCTCCTGGACACACAGAATATCAACTTTCCTCATCTGCATCATATCTACTAGCTCTCTGCCTTTACCTGTCATTGTACCAACATTCAAAGTCCCTACTTTCAGTCCTTAACTCTTGCCTTTCCTCTTCTCTTTCTGCCTACGGATATGTTTTCCTTGACTAACAGTAGCCCAATTTCCACCAGTGCCCTGTAGGTCAACAGCACTGATGGCGGTTGTTGTTAACCCGGGACCCAACCGATCCGGTATGGAAGTCATATTCATGATTCGCATAATGGATTTGAAAAAAAAATTACCTTGTCAGTACCTGGATGTGAGACCAACTGGGAAAACTAGGTAGCTGCTGGTAGATGTGTTAGTGAGGCCAGCAGGGGGCGATCACCCTGTGGTCTGTGTGGGTCCTAACGCCCCAGTATAGTGATGGGGACAATGTACTGTCAAAGAGCACCGTCCTTTGGATGAGACATTAAACCGAGGTCCCGACTCTGTGTGGGCGTTAAAAATCCCAGGATGTCCTTCGATAAAGAGTAGGGGTGTAACCCCAGCATCCTGGCCAAATTTGCCCATTGGCCTCTGTCCATCATGGCCTCCTAATAATTCACATATACTGATTGGCTTAATCACTCGGTCTCCTCTCCACCAATCAGCTGGTGTGTGGTGGGCATTCTGGTGCAATATGGCTGCCGTCGCATCATCCAAGTAGATGCTGCACACTGGTGGTGGTTGAGGAGATTCCCCCTTCTATATGTAAAGCGCTTTGAGTGCCTAGAAAAACGCTATATAAATGTAACAAATTAATTAATTATTAATTATAGTCTGGCCTGGTCTGGTAATGTTAATGTTGCTGGGTTAGTGCCAGGTAGGGCCACTAATGAAATGAATTACTGGAAACCACCTGTCACTTCTGTGCCCTTGGGTAAGGCAATTTTCCACAGGATGCTCCAGGGGGAGAGTCCCAACAATTAGCACACACTAATTTGCTTTGGAAAAACATGTATGCAAAATGACAATTAAAGCTGTCTATCTAAAAGTACTAAATTCAGACTTCATTTAACGTCTGAGTTGGGATTTGATTGAACTTGTCTGTATGTCGTTGTAATTGTATCATGTCACATAATGCACAAAGACAAATTTAAGAAGAAAAAAAGTATTTTGGTATGTGTTATGATAGCACACTGTGAGTGAGGCGTTTAATTGAACTTAATTGAAGTCATTCAGTCCCTCTGTGATTGGCTGCCTGGTCAGATACGCTTAGTCATTTATTGAAAAGGGATAGTTCACTCAAAAATTAAAATTTGGTCATCATTTACTCAACCTCAAGTTGTTGCAAACCAGTCTGAATTTCTTTCTTCTGCTAAACACAACAGAAGATATTTTAGAAGAATGTTGGTAACAAAAAAGTTGACTTCTATTGACTTCCATAGCATTTCCCCCCTGTTAAAATTGAACATTTTTGTATACTGAATAGCAACTGAATATCAACATTGGATTTGGTTTCCCCTTCGAATTCTGAAAACATATTAGTTGAACAAATAATGCTGGTATCGGTTTTGGAATTTGCCCCATTTAAAGTTGAATTCTATGAAGTGCCAAAAGTGATGTCCGGCCTTTGAAAGTTACATTGTATACAAAATGTTTAACATATTTTGTTAGCATATTGCGCAGTTCTGCTTGTGTGTACAACTCATTTTTTAATCTGGAACGTGATTTTGTGGGTTTTAGTGAAATGGCCAAGAGGAAGGAAATGTCCTCTGCAACAAAAGAGGATATTATCAAAATGACTAAATCTGGTCAACTGCCTTTGGATATTGCTTGTTTTTCTGGATTTGAGCGATCACAATGTCCACTGAAATACTGCAAAGCACAATGAGACTGTTCAGAATGTAAAGCACTGGGCATATAGAAAAAAAGCTGGTGAAAGTTTTCACAAGAGATTGAAAACCACCTCAGTGGTTGTACGCTTCAAAATAATGTCCAAAGTCTTGGGTGAGACACGCAACTGTGAGGAACCTCCAGCTTCATCTTACACTGCAAGGCGAGTATGGAGGATCTGTCAGAAGATCCAATGTGTAATTTTGAACACAATAACAATCCTAAACACACAATGCACAATGTTACAGTGGCGCAAGTGTACTTGATCTCTGCATCAAAGCCGTACTGTATTAGGACTTAGTGTCGGGCATTTGGAATGGCCAGTGCTGATTGGATAATCACAGGTTGTAATCTCTTTACTTGCTCTGAGGCACAGTGTTTAGCTGGCCAAACGTACACTGGGATTTCCACAGAGGACTCACTGCTCTTTGACCATAAAATATTTCCATATTAAAGCCTGGGGATTTCCTCAACCCCCCCTTACACCCCCCACCCCACCCCCATGATGCCATAAACTCATTTCTGTGACATATGAGACCTCAGCCTCAAGTAATCAGTCTTATGTCAGACCTGTTGTGTAACGGGATTAACACTTATAGTAACCTATGCTTATTTGCACTGCCTTCAAAAAGTTGATGTACAAGTATGCTACATTTTACACAGGCTATAGTATATGCAACATATATTTATATATATAGTATAAGCACACAGTAAATGCAGCTTAAAGGGTTCTGTTGTTAGTGTCATGTTATGGAGTCCAGTTATGATCTTTAAAAAAATGTTGTTTTCACTTTTTATGTTATGTGTAAAATATCTTTTGTCAGTCCAAAATAATGTCTGTGGTTGCCAAAATATTACTGTAAAAAAACAGTAGCATCATTTTGGGTTTCAAGAATTTCTTTACATTTACAGTAAAAACTATAATGTTAAAGGAGTATAATGTTAATAACTATAATGTTAATTTTTCAATAAAAAATGGTCATAATTTAGAAATAAGAGGCATTTTTCCTACGCTGGCTTGAATGCTAAGTTTTAAGGGGCGTGTCTGCTGTGACACTTGAAATGGTACGCGTATTCGTACTGAGCGGTTTACGGGGCAAGTTCCAATGGAATCTGTATGTCCTATGTGAGCAGGGAACACGTATGTATATATATATATATATATATATATATATATATATATATATTAGGGATGCAACAATACAGTTAGTCCACGATTCAATACATACCTCGGTTTTTAACCACGGTTTTCCGGTTCGGTTCGGTTTTTTTGCTATTCTATTCTTAGGCGGCAGTAACAGTAAAAGGTTAAAGGTCCCGTTCTTTGCATGTTTACGAAGCTTTGATTATGTTTACAGTGTGCAATATAACATGAGTTCATGTTTCGTGTGTAAAAAAACAGTATTTTTCACACAATTTACTTATCTGTACACCGCTGTTTTCTCTGTCCTAAAAACGGCCTGATGATTTCCTTGTTCTATGAAGTTTCTTCTTCAGAAACACGTAACGAGTTCTGATTGGGCCAGCGCTTCCCGTGTTGTGATTGGACAGCAGCTTAGCGCACTTTGCCCGGAAAGGTCCCGCCTCTTACCATAACGGGGAGATGCAAGCGCTGAATGTGCGCTCTTCTCCACGTGGAGAGCAACAAGACCACGCCCCCTATTTTGCATGTTCTTGTGGGCGGAGGGTTAGTCAACAAATGGTTCTAGTGACGTCATTCAAGCAAGGAAGTGCAGGGGTGTAGTCCAAACCGGCTGTTCGCTGTAGGCTTTGAAAGGGAACTTCTGTTAAATAAAACATCTCACTTGGCATTGAAATTTGAGCTTTATAATTTTACAGGTATTATTTATGCTCCAACAGCAACATTTCACACTAACTAAAGTTTGAAAGATGGAATCGCGAAGAACGGGACCTTTTTTAATGCAATATTCTTTCTTTATTTTACTAAATAGACTTGAAAACCATTACTTAAAATGAAATCTTTACTTAAAAAAAACCCTTGTACACATTCCGAGTGTATTAGGCTATATAATATAAAATAAATATATATATAAAGATTTACAGTGACAACTCAGAGATGTAACAGTAGAATTTAAGTATAAAATTGAATAAATAAATGTATGTTAAAATTAAAACTACATAGTCTTCAATATACAACATTGATAAAAACCTACTGTATTAAAGGTCTTTTATTTTATTTTATTAACATCATTTTAGAGGTGAGTTATCCCTTTAAGGACATGCGTTCACTAGGCTGCGCTGCTGTCAATTGAAGACCTGCTCGCATCTCATATAGATGCACGAGATTTTATTTTCACTTTAGACATAACAGACTGTGTTTATATGTTAACCCTGTGTGTATTTGACAGTATTAGCGCAGCAAGACTGTCCAGTAATTACGTGTGTTTGACAGACGTTTAGTGCGCGCGCTCAATGCAAAACAGTGCATGCATGTAAATAAAATGTTTAACCGGCAAGGCTTTAAAACGTGGGTAAACACTGCCTAACTTTGGTGCATGATTGGATATTTGCTTATATCAGCACGTAGACTCACAGGCACATTCAAAAATAGCCGAAATAAACTGAGAAATATTTCAAACTGAGAAAAATGGAAATAATTAATTAAATACAAAACCGAAAAACCCGCAATTCAACAGCGCGTATTGAACCGTGAAGGCTGTATTATATTGAGTATTGTGGCATCCCTAATATATATATATATATATATATATATATATATATATATATATATATATATATATATGCTGCACAATTTTTTTTTCATTAGACAGGAAATCGTCTCAGTTACGTATGTAACCCTCGTTCCCTGAAGTAGGGAACGGAGACGTACGGCGGACTTAGACCGACGAATGGGGATCACTTCTGGGAGCCCCTATCAGCTTCGAGATTTTGATGCTTTGCATATCGCACCCCACCCCTTGCGCGGGTATAAAGCGGAAGCGATCACCACGCACCATTGTTTTTCACTGATGAGCCGAACCGAGGCTCGAACTGCAGTGATGGTACAGCAACCGTGGCGATGGGACGTACGTCTCCGTTCCCTCCTTCAGGGAACGAGGATTACATATGTAACCGAGACGTTCCCTTTCAGTCAGTCATGTTCGACGTACATCGGACTTAGACCGACGAATGGGGATCCCTATGGAAAACGCCACAGTTACTACCACTTCCAGCACCCTGCCGGAGTCCCTCGGACCCTGTCTCAGCGGGCGGGGAATTTCCTGCAGGGAGAGCCCTACTGCTATCCCACAAGACCCAAACAGTGGACTATTGGATAACGCTGGGAAAGCGTGCCCCTGGAGGCCGCTGCGGAAGCCACACTCCCCCGAAGGTGATAACGTGTGGAAATTAAACGTGTGGACTGGCCGTGGGCAGTGCCACATACGGGAGTCCCAGGGGTGGCCCCGGCCCTGATGGGCAGGGGACAGTCACCGCACTGAGATGGCAGAGTGGGCTCTGCCAAGGGAAAGACACAGGCTCGCCGTACCGTGGAGAATACACATATAGCCCTGCCCGCAGCTCAACAAATATCTGTCAGCGAGGTGCCACGAGCTAGCGCCCAGGAAGAGGCTACACCCCTGGTGGAGTGGGCCCTAATCCTGAGCGGGCAGGGCACGTCTTGAGACTCATACGCCACGACGATGGCATCCACTATCCAGTGGGCCATCCTCTGCTTGGAGACAGCCTTTCCCTTCTGCTGTCCTCCGTAACAGACGAAGAGCTGCTCTGTGGTCCTAAAGCTTTGCGTTCTGTCCACATACGTCCGAAGTGCTCGGACAGGACAGAGAAAAGGTAGGAATGGGCCAAGGAGGTGCTGTCGCAAGGAGCACTAGTTCCCGGAACCATTTCAACAGGACCTGCTCCTTGTCCTCCCTGAAATGGTAAATGGACTGCATTTATATAGCGCTTTTAACAGACCCTATGGCCATCCAAAGCGCTTTACATTTTTGCCTCGCATTCACCCATTCATACACCGACGGCAATGTCAGCCATGTAAGGCACCATCCAGCTCATCGGGAGCAGCTGGGGTTAGGTGTCTTGCTCATGGACACTTCGACACTTGGTCAGGTGCAACCGGGGATTGAGCCACCACTTTTGGTTTGTAGACAACCTATATGAACCACTGAGCCACTGCCGCCCCGAAAATGCACAGTGTCTGTGCAAGAAGGCTCACTGGGGAAAACACATGTTAGCTTAGGCCCCAGGGCCAGCTGTGTGCCAGCGCATCCGTGCCGAGGGTCCCCTCGGTCAGGGAATAAAACCACTGGCAATGGGCCGTGTCCGGGGCAGCAAACAGGTCTACCTGTGCGGCCCCGAAGTGGTCCCAAATCAGTTGGATCACCTGGGGATGGAGTCCCCACTCTCCCGGAAGCACTGGCTGCCGTGAGGGCTCGTCGGCCGCATGCATGAGCCGGCCCGGAAAGTGAGTGGCACGAAGTGACCTCAGATACTTCAGACCCCATAACAGGAGGTGGCGGGTGAGTTGTGACATGCGACGGGAGCGTAGACCACCCTGTCTGTTAATGTACACTACAACCGCAGTGCTGTCCGTACGGACCTGAACGTGCTTGCCCTGGAACAGCGTCCTGACGCGGGTCAGGGTAAGACGAACTGTTGTCAACTCTAGGCAGTTGATGTGCCATTGTAGTTGAGGCCCCATCCGCAGACCTGCAACCACAAGCCCGTTGTACGTGGCACCCCAGCCGATGGATGAGGCATCCATGGAGACAATCGGATGCCTGGATACCTGTTCTAGGGACATGCCCGCCCGTAGAAACACAGGGTCCGACCATGAGCTGAAGGTTTAGTGGCATCTCTGTGTAACTAAGACACGGAGGGATCCGCTGTGCCAACGCCTACCTCGGGACTCGGCCGTGTAGCCAGCGTTGAAGCAGTCTCATATGACGCACCCTGAACGGCGCGACCGCCGCTCATGGTGCCATATGCCCCAGGAGCCTCTGAAATTGTTTCAGTGGGACCGCTGTCCTGCATTTGAACGAATTGAAGCAGTTCAGCATAGCCGCATAGAAGCATAGCCGAGTCTGATGGTGCAGATGAGTCAGCGGAACGGGCTGGGGAGCGCTAGCCAGGCCCCCAGAGACTGTACAGGCGGGACCAACGGCACCACAGACGTACCCGCAGCGAGGCAGCGTGGCAGCATGCAGGGACCCGACCCGGATGGCACGGAGGCGGTCCGTGGTGGGGTCTACGTGCGTGTGGCAACACCTACCTGCTTCCTCTGAGGGGGTGCGGAACAGTGGGGAGGCTGGTGGGGGCGATTGAAGAGGCGCCCGAGGGCGGCAAGGCATGGAAGTGTCGCACACCCCAGGCGCGCTAGGCACTCAGAGATTTTGGAAACTGCTCTTTCTGTGAAGCCTTGGGGACATCTGGCGGGACAGATGTTATTGTCACAGGAAAGCCCCCTGCCCTCCTCCGAGGGGAGGAAGTGGTGCTGCTGCCACTTCCTGTCGAGCAGGATCCTCCATCTCTGGGTGGCCCGTCTCAGGGTCTCTTACGACGACGCTTGCCACTTGGCTTGGCAGTGGCCTGAGCGGGCTGGACGTCCTTCCCGCGGCCGGCTCCATGTCTATGCCCGGGTGGAGGCTGCTGCTGGGCGGCGGGAGCAGGGGTGGCGGCGAGCGGACTCCCTCGGCGACGAGCAGGCGGAGGTGTTGCCGCCGGCGGCGGGGTGGAGGCAGCAGCGGACCGCCGGATGGCCGGATGTGCCGGATGGCCTCCGTCTGCTTCTGGGCGGCCAAGAACTGCTGGGCAAAGCTCTCGACCGCATTGCCGAACAACCCAGCCGACAAAATAGGGGAGTCCAGGAACCGGGACTTATCTGTCTCCCTCATTTCGGCCAGGTTGAGCCAGAGATGCCGCTCCTGGACCCCCAAAGTGGACATCGCCTGGCCAATAGTACGGGCGGCGGTTTTCGTCGCCCATAGGGCGTAGTCTGTGCAACAGAAACTACTTTTGACCTAGATAGAAATGTAGTGGAGTAAAAAGTACGATATTTGTCTTTCAAATGTAGTGAAGTAAAAGTCACAAGTTTCCAGAAAAAATAATACTCCAGTAAAGTACAGATACTCAAAAAGTGTACTTAAGTACAGTACTCAAGTAAATGTACTTAGTTACTGTCCACCTCTGCTCTCTTGCTAGATAGCAGGCAGTCAGATGCTTCATCAACGCCGTTCGGCTCCGAAGTGAATGACAATGGTGCGTGATGATCGCTTTCGCTTTATACCCGCGCAGCGGGGCGGGGTGCGATATGCAAAGCACGCACGCCAATGTTCATTGGCCAGTTTTCTAAATCTCAAAGCTGATAGGGGCTTCCAGAAGTGATCCCCATTCGTCGGTCTAAGTCCGACGTACATCGAATGTGACCGACTGAAAGGGAAAGAAGGCCAAGTCGAGCACATTGCATTGTTAGATATGGTGTCCCATGCAGTGCGTCCTGGTTGTATGCTGCACATTGAGCATAAAAATGTGTAGAGTATGCACAGTTTATGCTGCAGAAATAGTGAGAATAGAATAGTAGTATATATGCCCCAGCATTGTGGATGTGATCTGTGTATCTGAAGTTAAAATGTTATATAAAAGTTCTCAAATGAACAATGTCTTAATTGTACAGCAAGGTTGTAGCTACAAATCATCATTTGTGGGATTTTGCAAAAAAGGTCTTTAGATTAATTTAATATTACGAGACCAAAAGACACATATAAGGTAAAACAGTTATATTTCTCTCATTATTTCTCTTTTTGTTTAAATGTTGTTTACATGATTTTATGTTCATGGTTTATGAATGTGTGTCTGTTTAACACCCATGACTCATGTTTATTTTTAAAACCATATACCTATTTATTGGGGCTGCCATTCTTTATTGATCTCATCATTTTCTTTTATTATTTAAAATCTTATCTCAAATGCTGAATTTAATTAATTTTGTATCACAATATATTAACACAAATATTTCCATTGTAAAATAAAGTTTATACTAATAAGAGTCTGTCTTGATGGCAAAAATCGTCATCTGCAGTGGATTTAGGATTATTTTCACTACAGTCCTCTTGTGTGAAATCTCCTGCACAACCATGTCCAGCCTACATGTCAAACTTCAAATTTTGATCGATTAAATACTATAGAAGCTTGTTTCTGCCACAGGATAACAATTTTAAAAAGGTAATTGAGACTTTTTCTTACAATGCAGACTTTGCAGAAAGCACAACTGCGGGAAATAAAGGTATAAACATCACACTTGTGACTTTATTGCTCACAATTGTGAGATATAAACTTCCAGTAGTGAGTTATGAAGTCTGAATTGCATCTTTTTGCACAATTGGCCACAATTATTGGTACTATTTTTTTCCGTCATATTTACAAGCTTTAGCACACCAGGGTGACTATAGAACATGGAATTATATCTCTTTATCTCAATATGTTTCACAGGAGTATTTAGACAGGAGCACCTACATCAACACAAGCTTTTAACGACTGTAAACTCACATTTGCATATATTATACAAATTAAGAGAAAATAATGTTTATATTTTAACTTGCAATTGTGAGTTTATATCTTACAATTTGTGAAAAAAGAGGGAACTGCGAGTTTATATCTCACAGTTGCAAAAAATTGTCAGAATTGTGAGATATAAACTACCAACTCTGAGAAAAAGATTCCAAATAGTGAGCTAAAAAGAAAAAAAATGCGGGAACAAAAGTTGCAGTCAGCTTATTTAAAGGTGCACTATGCAACTTTCCGTCCACTGGAGTGCGCCTATTCTAATCGAAGGCGTAGTTTGGTGACGCAAAGTGTGAGCGCAGAATCTTGGGACGTGGTCTTCACCTCACAGCCGGTGGAAAATAGGACTCGGGCAGAAATCATGTTCATGGATGCGGTTATTAACGTTACTGTAATGTAAAGCAGAGCAGGACCGAGTGTTGTGGAGCTGAGCACAGCTGCTGGAGCGATTGTTATACAAACACACGGCTTGCGAGCACCTGGACTTTTATTATGATGGAATGGGACACAGTCGCCGGGCGCGTGCACTTCTGCTTTTTCCGGTCATGATTATGAGGTTAAGCAGCTCTGTTTATCATATTAGATACATTTAAGTGTGTTTAAAATGATGTTATGACGTTACTCTGTGTGTTCGCTTGGCGCTGCTGTGACATGTTCACACCGCTAAGAGAAAAGTGTTTCTGCAGAATAAAACCGAGGGTAACGCAGATATGACGCGATTGACAGGAGACTCCCTCAAACGCTATGCTGAAACGTCCCGGTTCTTAGTTAAAATAGCAATTTTCTCACAATTTATAAATAGTTGGAAACATTTGGGATATTGTAAGTACTCAACTGAACAAAATATATAACACTGGCCTGGTGGGTTTTTTATTTTTTACTGCAAAAAATACTACATAGTGCACCTTTAAGTTTTATTCTGACAGAAACAAGCTTCAATAAAATACTTAGCAAATTCATAATTCTTAAAGGTCTACCAAATCATGCTAAATATATAATTAAATAGCATTAATAGCAGGAAATCTAATGATAATATTATTTAATATTATTATTAATAATATTTGCCGCATTATATTGGCAGCCCTAATACTATTATTAATTTTCTGACTTCATTATGCCATGATTTAATTTGTTTATCGTTTGTCGGTGTTTGATTTTGTCTTATGTTTTGCCCTGTGTGTGTGTGATGAGCTGTTGAACATATCGTTTTAGGGAACCTCCTAAAGAAGACACAAAGCCTCAACCAGCTCAGTGAGTACAAGCAAATTCTTTCAGCGTACTTTGAGCTTTTTTCACCCTTTGCTGTCCGATACATCCCTCAGAGCTGACCTGTGATCAGTTATTTGGCTTTAAGATGTTCTGTAGTTGAAAACGCAGTACTAGTCCTTGTAGGGCCTCTTTCCCTTTTGGATGTATTTTATATATCTTAATACAATACTTTGATTTACTGAAGCTGTTCGTGCTTTCTCATCCTACTAACCTGCGGGTTGTACCTTTAATAGCAAATTTGTGTTGCTGTAGTGAGCCATATGTACATGTAATTGGTCAGTTGCTCCTCCACAGTGCTCCCGTATGCAGAACTGACTGTCCTCCTGTGATTCAAACTCACCTGCTTTCGTATTGTGGCTTCTTTCTCCACCCTTAATGCTGTTGTTTCTCTGATCACAGATCTATTGCATTATACTCTTGTATTCATTTAAAAAAAAACATCCTTCAAACAAGATTAGTTTACTTGAGAAGTAGCCTAAAGCTGAAACTTGTTTTAAGAGACTGTGGGCCAGATTTACTAACAGCTTGTGCCAGCGCAAACCCCCTTTTGCCGTTAAAAAATAAATAAAATACTGTCAGGATTGACTAAAAACACGCATCTGAAAATTAGAGTTGAAAAGGCGTGGACAGGGTTATTTTTGTGGCTGACCTTATTGCATATTTGTGGGAGCCTCCCTTTCAGATGCAAAGACGAGAGTATTTAAATGAATCATGCAAGGTGATTTACCAAAGTTTGCACTTGTCAGTTGACTGGTATTTGCAACAGTCTCACAACCTATTTGTACGTATTTGTACAAGGTGAACTCGTATGTCCACCTCGTATGTCCATTTGTATGTCCTCGTATGTCTATTTGTACGCGGTGGACTCGTATACTCGAATTCGTATGAACTAGAACATAAATTCATACGATTTGTCTATACTGCAGTGATAGGCATGTTTTAGGGACGGGGTCTGGGGTAGGTAATTCATGCGAAATCATACAAATTGACCAACTCGTCAAATCCATATAATATAGAAAAAATATTACAAATTCATACGAGTGAGGTCACACGAATTTGTACGAATTAACCACCTCGTAAAATACGTATAAATTGCCATGAGATTGGGTTGATATTTGCGACATTATTTGCGGCACAAAAAAAAGCATGTCTTAAAGGGTTAGTTCAACCAAAAATGTAATTTATGTCATTAATGACTCACCCCAATGTTGTTCCAGACCCGTAAGACCTCCGTTCATCTTCAGAACACAGTTTAAGATATTTTATATTTAGTCCATGAGGTTTTCTCTTCCTTCATGAAAGTGTGTGCACACTATACTGTCCATATCTAGAAAGGTAATAAAAACATCATCAAAGTAGTCCATATGTGACATCAGTTAGATATTTAGAATCTCTCGATGCATCGAAAATACATTTTGGTCCAAAAATAACAAAAACTATTACTTTATTCAGCATTGTCTTCTCTTCCGCGTTTGTGAATCAGTGTATTGATTCATGATTCGGATCACGTGTAAAACTGCGTCTGAAACCTGGAAAATGCTGCCCTCGGAGGACACATTTGAAGGCAGGAAGGCATCAAGCTGCGTCCGAATCTAATGTTTGCTTCACTTCCTGCCTCCTGAGAGACCTTCATCTGATCGATTTTTGAAGGCAGTGTACATGTGTCCTTCGCTGCCTTTGATATCCCACAATCCTGTGCTTTCCATTCATGGTTCAGTTGAGCTGGGGGGAAAAGATGGCGTCCAGAAGTTGCGTTTGTACCATTTTTACCAACATATTACACTTTTGATGTCATTTCTAGCGAGAAATCACTACTGTAGTAATTGAATATGTGTTTAGTTCTCACCAAAGCTCTCTCTATTTTGCTGTAGATTATTAAACTGTTACACTGCCTTAGAAGTCTGTCTGAAATTAGTTTCATGAGATGCCTTCATGCACAAACGCTTCCTTACAAGTCATTGTCTGATGAGGCACCGAGGCAACGAGTCAGCAGCCTAGGTTTTCGGACGCAGCCTGCCAAACTGCTAAAATCACGTGACATTGGCGATCCGTATCATGAATCAATACACTGATACATAACCGTTTGAATCTTTATTTGACGAAAACAAACCAGGAAGAGAAGACAATGCTGAATAAAGTCGTAGTTTTTGTTATTTTTGGATCAAAATGTATTTCTGATGCTTCATGAGATTCTAATTAACTAACTGATGTCACATATGGACTACTTTGATGATGTTTTTATTCCCTTTCTGGACATGGACAGTATAGTGTAGATACGCTGTAGGACTAAATATAAAATATCTTAAACTGTGTTCCGAAGGTCTTACAGGTGTGGAACGACATCGCTTTTTTGGAATTACGCTCTAATGTTAATTTAGCCCTATTATGTAAATCTGGCCCTATATCTTTAAGAAAGTTATTTTATGCCTTACACCATTAGCAAATAGTTTTTACAGTGCATTATAATATTTTAATTTTTACAGTGTAATGACTCTTAAATTTCACTATATGCACCACTGTAAAAAAAATGGGGGTCAGTAAGATTTTTTAATGGGTTTGAAAAGTCTTTTATGTTTACCAAAGCTTCATTTATTTGATCAAAAATGTGTTAAAAACCGCAATATTGTCATGTATTCTTACAATTTAGAAAAAGTGTTTTCTATTTGAATATATTTTAAAATGTAATAATGTCTTCATTTTCCATTGATCATTCAGAAATTCTAAAATGCTGATTTGCTGCTAAAGAAACATTTATGTTTTACATAAATTATTATTAGCAATATTAAAAACAGCTGTGTTGCTTAATATTTTTGTGGAAACCATGATTTTTTTTTTTCAGGATTCTTTAAAGAACATAAAGTTTAAAAAAACAGCAATTATTTAAATTAGAATGTATTTACTGTCAATGTAATGCATTCCTGCTGAATAAAATATTAATAAATATCATTGACCCCAAAGGACTTAAAGGGTTAGTTCACCTAAAAAATGAAATGTATGTCATTAATGACTCACCCTAATATCGTTCCACACCCGCAAGACCTCCGTTCATCTTCAGAACACAGTTTAAGATATTTTATATTTAGTCCGAGAGCGTATCTAAGTGTAGGCACACTATACTGGCCATGTCCAGAAAGGAAATAAAAACATCATCAAAGTAGTCCATGGGCCCTATTTTAAAGATCTGAAACGCAAGTGTCAAAGCGCGAAGTGCAAGTAACTTTGTGGGCGGGTCTCGGGCTGTTGCTATTTTCCCGGCGGGATAATCTAAAAATGGGTTGGTCTGAAGTAGCTTCATTATTCATAGGTGTGGTTTGGGCGTAACGTGAATAAACCAATCAGAGCGTCATCCAACATTCCCTTTAAAAGCAGGTGCGCAAGTTCCATTATGGATTGCTATTATTATGGCGTATTTACCAGGCGCACGCCAGGAGCGGTTCACAGCCGAGGAGACTGATGTTCTTGTAAGAGCAGTGAAATACAGAGAAGTTGTGTTGTATTGGGATGGGAGAAACCCACCCAAAATAGCGTTGATTAAACAGGCATCAGTTAAACAGTTTTTTCAGTTTTTCAGTCGATTTTTTCCCCTGGTTTTTGACGGACAAACCAATTTGTCAGATGTCCTTATATACATATATGTCTTGCCACTATTGGGCAAGTCTGATCCTTAATTACTACAATTAGCCTGAATAATTTGTAAGCTAGATTTATGCCTATTTTTTTCACATCTTCGTGGCACACCACAATGATTTCCGTCATCTCATGTGTTATGTTGCATCTGTGTAGATTACATGAGCAAAGTGTATGCGCTTTGTGCACGCTATACATTATGGTCAAGCATGCGCCCTTAAAATAGCATAATGAACAACGCGCAACCAGTGGCGCAATTGTTTAATGGAACAGCAAAATAGCACCAGGGATTGTTTGCGCCGGAACACGCCTCCTTTTTTGCGCTGAACCGCCCAGGGATCGCAAGTTCATTCACTAGTTTAGCGACGTGCTTCTGTGGAGGGAAAAGCGCGCTTTGCGAGGGTGCAAAATAGGAATGATACATGCGTCGGTGTACAAAGTCAATTGCGCTGGGTGCAAGATAGGGCCCCATATGTGACATCAGTTAGTTAATTAGAATCTCTTGAAGCATCGAAAATACATTTTGGTCCAAAAATAACAGCATTTATTCAGCATTGCCTTCTCTTATGCGTTTGTTTTCAATCCTCAAATAAAGATTCAAGCGGGCATGAATCAGCGTATTGATTCTTGATTTGGATCGCGTGTCAAACTGCCAAACTGCTGAAATTACGTGACATTGGCAATCAGAATCATGAATCAATACGCTGATTCATAACCATTTGAATCTTTATTTGAGGTTTGAAAACAAACAGGGAAGAGAAGACAATGCTGAATAAAGTTTTTTTTATAAAAAGTTAGTTTTTTTAGAGAAGAGTTTAGAGAAGTTTTTTTCTCTGAATAAAGTCAGAGTTTTTGTTATTTTTGGACCAAAATGTATTTTCGATTCTCGAGAGATTCTAATTAACTAACGGATGTCATATATGGACTACTTTGATGAAGTTTTTATTCCCTTTCTGGACATGGCCAGTATAGTGTGTGCATACACTTAGATACGCTGTCGGACTAAATATAAAATATCTTAAACTGTGTTCTGAAGATGAACGGAGGTCTGGAACGACATTAGGGTGAGTCAATAATGACAAATTTAATTTTTGGGTGAACTAACCCTTTAATGACTAGTGAAATTTTCTAATTTTCACAATTCTTTTGTACACTGAGTGTACAATTTGCCAATATTATGAGAATATAACATTCTCACATGACAGATTTGTGGCCTAACTGTTGTTGGATGATCATTTACAAATCCTGAGGTATTACTGGTTTTTAAAGGGATAGTCCATCCAAAAATGAAACTCTGCCATTATTTACTCACCATCTTGTCACTCTAAACCTGTTTGACTTTCTTCTATGGAACACATAAGGAGATATTAGAAAGAATATCTAAGCCAATAAATAGCAGCGTAAAATGTCTGCATCTCCATTTGTGCTCAGGTTTGCATTGACATGAAGGTGAGTATAAATTATGATTTTTCATTACTGAGTGAACTATTTCTTTAAACAGCTAGAAGATTCAACTTATTACAAAAACATTTGCAATTAAAGCACCATTTAATAAGATGTTTTGGGAGTCCTTGGTGTACACCCACAAGGTGAACGTGATTTCACCAAGTAAAACATCCTTGTTTGAGCCTGGAACAAAATTCTAATCAAACAATCAGATTTGAAGGATAGGATTTTAGGTTCAGGTTACGGATAGTGTTAGCTTTAGAGGCAGGGATAGGGTTAGGACTATATTTTTAGACCGGAATGTTGTTCCCGGATCAACAAAAGATGTTGATCCAGGAACATGTCTTTCTTGGCAAAATGATGGCGACCAGTCTCACAAAATGCAAGTCAGCGGGAACATATCCCTTGGTTTTGCCACTTGATGTTGCTATGCTTGTCTGAACAGGTGGAACCCTTTCAGTGGAATCACTGAGCTGGTTAGTAATGTTCTTCAGCCCCAGTCAAAGTCCCCCAGTGAGGAGGAGCCAAAGCCGTAAGTACAGTGCAGGGGCTTCAATTCATGCCACTAAAAGTAGCTAGTTCCCTTGTGCTGTGCAAAACATCCTTTAAAATCTCTGCTTTTAAATCACTTATTATACTATATTATCACCAAATATTGGATTCAATTTTTTTGTTAGCTTGTTTTTTCTTCTTCGTCTTTTGTACCAATTTACACCAATCAGGCATAACATTATTACCACCTTCCTAATATTGTTTTGGTCCCCCTTTTGATGCCAGAACAGCCCTGACCCGTTGAGGTATGGACTCCACTAGACCCCTGAGTGTGTGCTGTGGTATCCGACACTAAGATGTTAGCAGCAAATCCTTTAAGTTGTGAGGTTGAGCCTCCATGGATGGGACTTTTTTATTCAGAACATCCCACAGATCAACAAAATCAACACCTCAAATTCGTTATTTTGCTCCTCAAACCATTCCTGAACCATTTTTGCTCTGTGGCAGGGCGCATTATCCTGCTGAAAGAGGCCATGGCCACCAGGGAATGAAGTTTCCATGAAGTATACCAGGATGTACATGGTCTTCAACTAGGCTTAGGTAGGACATGTCAAAGTAACATCCACATGGATGGAAGGACCCAAGATTTCCCAGCAGAACATTGCCCAAAGCATCCACTGCCTCCGCTGGCTTCCCTTCTTCCCATAGTGCATCGTGGTGCCATGTGTTCCCCAGGTAAGCGACGCACACGCACCCAGCCATCCACGCGATATAAAAGAAAACGTGTTTCATCAGACCAGGCTACTTTCTTCTATTGCTACATGGGCCAGTTCGGATGCTCACATGCCCACTGTTGGCGCTTTCGGCGGTGGACAGGGGTCAGCATGGGCACCCTGACTGTTCTGCTGCTATGCATATGCAACAAACTGTGTGTGATGCACTGTATATTCTGACACCTTTCTAATCAAAACCAGCATTAAAGGGTTAGTTCAACCAAAAATGAAAATAATTTCATTAATTACTCACCCTCATGTTTTTGGACACTCGTAAGACCTTCTTTCATCTTCGGAACACAAATGAAGATATTTTTGTTGAAAGCTGATGGCTGAGAAACGCTTCAGATAGGCCTCCATTGGTAGTCAGTATATTTCCACTGACCCACTCATAAGACCCATAAAGGCACTAAAGATGGCGTTACAAAGTCCATCTCACTGCAGTGGCTGTACAATAATTTTAGCAAGCAACGAGAATAGATTTTGTGCGCAATGAAAAAACAATCTTTAATAATGACTATTTTTAATGACTTTAGTGCCGTTATGGATCTTGTGAGTGGGTCAGTGGAAATATACTGAATGCCAATGGAGGCCTATCTGAAGCCTTTCTTAGCCATCAGCTTTCAACAAAAATATCTTCATTTGTGTTCCGAAGATAAATGAAGGTTTTACGGGTGTCCAACGACATGAGGGTGAGTAAATAATTACATAATTTTCATTTTTGGGTGAACTAACCCTTTAACTTCTTGAACAATTTGAGCTACAGTAGCTTGTCTGTTTGATCAGACTACACGGGCCAGCCTTCGCTCCCTACGTGCATCATTGAGCTTTGGCCACCCATGACCCTGTCGCTGGTTCACCATTATTCACTTCATTTTCACTTATTATTTTTTTTTTTTTTTTTTTGGTGAATGAATAAGCTTCACTAAACTTTTTTTTTATGAGATCAATCACTCAGATCAATGAGGCCTTCGATCAATCAGTTCCAAATACAAAACCTGTGCTGATTTAAAGAAAACGCTGATAAATGTTGATAAAAAGATTGAATCCAATGTTTGGAAAAGGCATAGCTTGAGAGATTTATTAGCAATTTTTTTTTAAAGTCAGTACATTTTTATAACATTAACTAGCTTTTTTGGGAAAAAGAAAATCCTCTCTGGGTCTTAACTAGAATTTCAGGAATTTCTTTGTGTCAAAATGACTGGAACACAACATTACATTTAAAATTAAATTTTGATATGTTTTAGCTTACCTCATGGGCATCCGAGATGTAGGAGGATTTCTTTCCCCAGTAGTTTCAATTTTGATCATTTTAGGTCAAACCGTTCTTGTCTGTGCCTCACATAATGCAGGTCTATGGTCACCACCTCAAAGAGCATACACAGAGAAGTCCAAATTAAACAATCCTCCATCATAAGTACACAATGATGGGCTAAGACACG
Source organism: Pseudorasbora parva (assembly GCF_024679245.1). Lineage (NCBI taxonomy): Eukaryota > Metazoa > Chordata > Actinopteri > Cypriniformes > Gobionidae > Pseudorasbora > Pseudorasbora parva. The sequence goes on from NC_090190.1 coordinate 20,043,659, forward strand.
AAACGAGCGGTTTATGTGAGAAAATGAACAGCATTTATATTGTTTTTATCTCTTGTACACCACTACGTCCGACTGATCCGAGGGCGCGCATGCGTGTTTCCTGTGGTGTAGTTCGTTTTCTATGTATGCTTTTCTACGTTTCTATGTATGCTCTTTGAGGTGGTGACCATAGACCTGCATTATGTGAGGCACAGACAAGAACGATTTGTCCTAAAATTATCAAAATTGAAACTGCTGGGGAAACAAATATTCCTACATCTCGGATGCCCATGAGGTAAGCTAAAACATATCAAAATTTAATTTCAAAGTAAACTATCCCTTTATTCCAAATGGGCCAAGCAGAACTGGTATGATGGTCTAGTAGTGAGTTTGACCCCCTTTAGTGAATAGTTTGTCACTATGCTACTAAAGAAATGCTCGGTGTTCCTAAATGGATGGTTCACGCAAAAATGAAAAATCTGTAATTTACTAACCATCACGTTGTTTCGAACCTGTATACATTTCTTTGTTCTGCTGTGCACAAAAGGGAGATATTTGCAAGACAGCAACCAAGTAGATCCTGCTCCCCATCGACTACAATTATAATAATAATAATAATAATAATAACAATAATAATAATAATAATAATAATAATAATAATAATAATAATAATAATAATAATAATAATAATAATAATAAATTCATTATTTAATACTATGGTAGTCAATGTGGGGGCAGCTTGGCTACAAACATTCTTCCATCAAATATCCACCTTTGTGATACAAAGAAACTCATACAAGTTTGGAACAACTTGAGGATAGGTAAATGATGACAGAATTTTCCTTTTTGGGTGAACTAACCCTTTAAATCATGTGAAAGTTACCATGTGCACAAACAGATAAAACCCTGCTAACAGTATGTGTGTACTCAAGTATTTTTTTTGTTTTGTTTTTTGGATGGACTGTTTGATCAATCTACCCAACTGTCTGTCAACAACACAACAAGTTAAATCCATTAGCCATGCGTGACCGATGATAGTGGATATCCATGTACTCTTGTGGAGAGACAATGTCAGATAGTTTCAGTGTGGACACATTATCGATTTCTAGGGCTCAAACTGAATATCATGATATGTAGTGCATGTTTGTACAGCAAAACCCCTCCCTGTCACATAGCCTACTTCACTGTTCCATGCAACTTAAAAACAATGGAAAATACCCTCTGGATCAATAATCACGTGATGAGTAAGTGTTTTCTCTGGATAAATTATTGATTGAGTCTCTCTTCATTAGATTTGAATCTTGTCAAGCTGGAACTCTGTCTTATCATCTTACGAGCCTTATTAAAGTATGCGCATCCTGTCAATGGTTACTGTCTTGTTTCACTGATGAATGTAGAATAGGGGAATTAACCCATGCTTGAGAACCTATTATATAAATGCAATTACTACTGAATAAGAGCTTAAAAGGTTAGTTCACCCAAAAATGAAAATGATGTCATTAATGACTCACCCTAATGTCGTTCCACACCTGTAAGACCTCCGTTCATCTTCGGAACACAGTTTAAGATATTTTATATTTAGTCCGAGAGTTTTCTGTTCCTCCATTGAAAATGTATGTACGGTATACTGTCCCTTTCCAGAAAAAAAAAACACACAAAAAAAACATCATCAAAGTAGTCCATATGTGACATCAGTTGGTTAGTTAGAATTTTTTAAAGCATTGAAAATATATTTTGGTCCAGAAAAAACTAAAAGTATGACTTTATTCAGCATTGTCTTCTTTTCCGTGTTTGTTTTCAATCCGTATTCGCGACTGCTGAGAAGACAATGCTGAATAAAGTCGTAGTTTTTGTTATTTTTGGACCAAAATGTATTTTCGATGCTTCAACTAACCAACTGATGTCACATATGGACTACTTTAATGATGTTTTTATTACCTTTCTGGAAAGGGACAGTATACCTTACATACATTTTCAATGGAGGAACAGAAAGATCTTGGACTAAATATAAAATATGTTAAACTGTGTTCTTACGGGTGTGGAACGACATTAGGGTGAGTCATTAATGACATTCATTTCATTTTTAGGTGAACTAACCCTTTAATGTTTATACCCACAGTGCTCTCTTAACCCCAAAGAACCACAACACTCATGTGTGCCAAACAATTAAGGTTTTAGACACTACCTTGCAAAAAAAACTGTAAGAGTGTATTTACACTTTTCATTAAATTGGTACAAATCCGTGTTATTTATTAATTGTATACAATTATAGCATTTATTAATTGATTTTCATTTTAGTTTTCATTAGCTTCTACACTGTAAAAAAATATTTAGAAAAAAAGTTACCTGGTTGCCTTAAAATTTTGAGTTCATTGAAATTAAAATTTTGAGTTAATACAATGAAATTTTTTTGAGATTTGACAACCTTTATTAAACGTTTTTGTAAGCATATTGGGTAATAATGTGTGTGTTATTTCTGATGATGCAGTGAAACATGCCAAATAGTGCTTTTTTCATGATTTATCACATTTTTTTATGTGGTTCAGATACAAAAATATTTTGAGTTTTCTATTTATTAAACTAATTTCCTTCATTGTATCAACTCAAATTTTTAATTTCAATAAACTCAAAATTTTAAGGCAACTAGGTTACTTACTTTTTTAAGTTAAACCAACAAAAAACAGCACAATTTTTTTTACAGTGTAAGGGAACATCTCTGTGTTTTCATCTTATTTTTTTATTTATTTCAGATTTAATAAACATAACAAAAATATATTTTTATTCTAGTTAACAATAACAACACTGGTAAAAATGTGCCTTAAAGCATTTGGCAAATCTCATGAACTGCATGAATTTGTTTGATTCGTATGTATTTTTAATTTTTATTTCATTTTTTAAGTAAGCATAAAGGACCACCCCTCAGTTGGGTGTAAGCAGATTGAATAAAAATTTATGAATATGATTCAGACAAATTCGTTGTCGTCTGTATGTGGAAAACGCAAAGGAAAACCTTTTAAATTTTTCGTACATCAGGAGCACCTCTTCACACCTGACTCTCCTCCTCAAATGTAAATCAAGACAATTACAAGAAAATACTAAAATGGCCCCCATCTTAATGTCCCCTTCTGCTTTCCACAGGAAGTTGCACCAGCAGTTTGAGATGTATAAGGACCAGGTGAAGAAGATCGGAGAGGAGGCTCAGAAGAATCCGGAGCAGAAGGGAGACTCGCCCACCTGTGGGATCTGCCACAAAACCAAGTTTGCCGATGGCTGCGGCCACGTCTGTTCTTATTGCCAAAATAAGTTCTGCGCACGCTGTGGAGGACGCGTCTCCCTCCGGTCCAACAAAGTACGTCTGACTCCTCTCTCCTCATCATAAACTCTGTAGACAAGTTGTATAAAGACAACTACTTTATGTGGCCCTGCGTCTTTGTATCTTATGTTGAATTTGGACATCTTTCAAATTGTGTTTCTGAGTTTGGTGTTTTTTTACTAAACAGGAAGTTAGATTTTTAATCCCTTGACCACAAGAGGGTGCTGAAATGTAAAAAATAATAATTCTTTTCTTCTTGCTGTATAAATTTGTTTAAATCCTTCAAGCTTTTCAATCTCGTAATATTCTGCAGAAGAGAGAAATTAATCACGCTGCTTCTCTCGCTAAAAGTTGCTTTCTTAATAGCTCTCCTCTGCTCTTGATGCCATGTATCAACAGACCATGACAGACTTCTATGTATACACACACACACACACACACACGCACACACACACACACACACACACACACACACACACACACACACACACACACACACACACACACACACACACACACACACACACACACGTTGGTCTATGTGGTTTACAGGGACTCTCCATAGGCGTAATGGTTTTTATACTGTACAAACCGTATTTTCTATCCCCGTACACTGCCCCTGCCCCTAAACCTACCCATCACAGGAAACATTCTGCATTTTTACTTTCTCAAAAAAACATCATTTAGTATGTTTTTAAGGCCATTTGAATTATGAGGACATTTGGTATGTCCTCATAAACCACATGTATAGTGTAATACCAGTGTAATACCCATGTAGTTATACAAATTTGTTTCCTCATAAACCACATAAACAGGCTCACACACACACACACACACACACACACACACACACACACACACACACACACACACACACACACACACACACACACACACACACACACACACACACACACACACACACACACACACACACACACACACACACAAGATGCACCATTTTTTTTTACTCCAATAGGTGACACTTTATAGTAACTTACGATTTATTATTTAAGATAATGTGCTTGTTAATGTTTACTAATGACCTTATTAAATATAATGATTAACAGATCATTATTTAATGTACATGCTCTTATTTTCAATTCATATGATCATGCACTTCTTGAAAATCTGTAATGTCATTAAACTTCTAATGCATTAACTAATGCACTTTTTTCATTAACAACTGGAAAAGGTGTTTGGTAGCTATGAGTGATCTGTATGAGTGTGCACTATGTAGGTGTCTTAATACTAGCTTCAAAAAGAAAGTATGTACTTGGGTTCTATTGTAAAACACTTTTGCTTGTATTGAGGTGTGATATGGGTAAGGTTCGGGACAGGTTTGGTGGTATGGGTAAGATTGAGACTTGGTTAAGTGGTCAACAGTGTACAGGGGTCAGTTTAAAACGGAACACTGGTCAAACTGTTGCATTATATTGTTTTGATAAATGAAATATTTTCTTGAAATAATATTTGTTTTATACTGAGGATGTCTGATTCTAAGAATATCCCCTTTAAGGATATAGTATAATAAGTGTTGAGGCAACAAAAACACTCTAATTACAATCATGTGTTGTTGAGTTTAGTTAAATGCTTGCTAAAGACAACTAACCTTTACACAAGAGTTGTTACCTAAAAATACAATGCCCATAAATGCATGATTAATAGTAAACATCTATAAGCATTTACAAATGATAAATAGTTTCAGCTTTAGTTTGACACATCAAAAACATGAACAAATAATTATTAAATGATTCGTAAAGATGTAAATAGTAGCACTATAACAAACAAATAATGTGTGACCTATAAAGACCCTGTTATGAGTTAATGAATATGTTAACATTGTGTGAAGTGCTTAAAATGACAAATTTTAGCTTAAATTACACAAAATGGGTACATGTAAAAAAAGGGCATTAGGCAATATATGATTTGAAGTTTAAAGACATTTAGCATTCATATGTACAACAAATGTAATAAGCTTTTAATCACTGTATAATTTATTTAAAAATAATTTGTAGATTTTAAAAAGTGCATGGTCATATGAATTAAATAGTTGAATGACATTTGTAAGCATTTCAGTTTGTATTAAATAATGATCTGTTAATAATGTTATTTATGCAGATATGCACATTATCACATATTTCTAGCATACATATACATATATATATATATATATATATATATATATATATATATATATATATATATATATATATATATATATATATATGATCTGTTAAGCATTATATAATGTTTGCTGATGATGATTTATTAATGAACGCAATTATGAAGTGTTGAAGGCAAATAAAGTGTCATCACACACAGGAATACATTTCTTACAAGTAAATATAGCCTTATCGTAAGGATGAGACTTCTTCAAAAAAGCAAAAAAAAAAAAAAAAAAAAAGATCCTTTTTTACAAATAGTGTACATACAGACACACAAATATTCTTTACATACATTCAAAAATGTATATATTTGTAAATTAGTAAATCTAGTAGTATCTTCAGATAGATTTTCTTTATTTTTAAGAAACCAACACAGGTTGTTCAACACTGTTTCCACTAGTGGGCATTATATTCCATACAGTGATTCAGTCTTCCTCAGTTGTTCCTAATGTTTTTGTGATTTAAAATATCTATTATCAATTTTTTTCTTGCATGCGATCTTACAGCTGTCAGTGAACCACTGGAGTTTAGACGTGAATACATAAATCAATACTAATATTGCAGTACATTTCCCTCTGTTCGTCTCCTTTTCTTTTTTTATCTCTTGCGCTCGTTCCATTTCATCACCCTGTCAATTACTTGCATAAATTTACAGCGGGGCGACAAATTGTTCAGCAGCTCCTCTTTTTCTTAGTATTTATTTTCTCTTCATGGTTTTATCATTATGTTCAAATTCTCACAAGCCCCTTTATCATGGACCATTAATTGTACAAAGTATATTACCATTGGATGTATCCAAAAATAATGAATTTAATTATCACATGCTGCTTGCATATTATTGTTCCATTAGAGTGAAATAAAATAAAACATACTGTATGTTTAGTAACATTAATATATTTATATCAACATTTAAAAGTTTGCAATGTTACATTTTTGCAAACTTTTTTTAAATCTTTTTTTTTAAGATTTTTTTTTTTTTAAGATTTAAAAAAAAGCTGCATTATAGGGATAGTTAACCAAAAAAGGAAAATGATCCCATGATTTACTCACCCTGAAGTCATCCTAGATGTTTATGACATTTTTCTTTCAGACAAACACAATCAGTTATATTAAAATTGTCCTAGCTCTTCCAAGCTTTATAATGGCAGAGAATGATTGTTTCTGTTTTAAAGTCCATAACAGTGCATCTATCCATCATACAACTGCTCCACATGGCTCCGGGAGGTTAATAAAGGCCTTCTGAAGTAAGGCTTTTGTGTAAGAAAAATATCCATATTTAAAACTTCATAGACTAAAATAACCAACTTCCAGCAGACCGCAGTACGCATCGATTTACGGCGAAAGAGCAACCCTTGACCCTCGACACATGCATATTGACGAATGCAGAAGCGCTGAAGATAGAGCAAAACAAAACACCGGAGAAGTCTAAAACGAGAATTTTTAAAAAGTAATGGCGGAAAAATTTCGAGGATTTAGTTATTTTAGTTTATAAAGTTTTAAATATGGATATTTTTCGAACACAAATCCATTTCAGACCTTTATTAACCCCTGGAGCCATGTGGAGCAGTGGGGTAATTTTCATTTTTGGGTGAACTATCCCTTTAATTTGATTAAAAATACTGTAAAAACAGCAAAATTGTGGAATATTATTACAATTTCAAATGACTGTTTTCTATTGTAACATATTTTGAAATGTAATTTGTTCCTGTGATGGAAAAGCTGAACTTTCAGTATAATTACTCCAGTCTTTAGCGTCACATGAACCTTCAGAAATCATTCTAAGAAACATTATTATCAATGTTGAAATCAGCCGTGTGTCTGCTTCTGTAGAAACTATGAGTTTACTATGAATTTAATGCTTTATGCAACTATGAATTTAAAGCATTTTTGCAAATAAAAGTATTAATTTACTGACCCCAAAACTTTGAACGGTAGTGTGTATATATTTGCATAATTGCATTTGGATGTTTTCATATTTGCGCACATTTTACCTGCAAAACATTGTAATGTGAAAAACATTCATAATGTGAGATACACCATACTGACTTTTATGCTGATTTTTTGTATTTTTTTGTATTTCTTTATTAAAATTAAATCTTAATTCACTTCAAATATTAAATTTTGGATTGAAATATGACCCGCCCAAGAAGATTCAACAAGTGTCCAAGTGGACACTGATTTAACACATGTACTAAAGTAACTACGGTAACTGAATATCAAAAATGAAAGCTATTCACCGAGTCGTGACACTGACATAATTTCAAGTGATTTATTTAAACAAACATAGCTTTTATCAGTGAAAACAGATACTGAGCTTTGTTCTGTAGAACCTCAGACAGTTGCTTTCTGTGTATAGAGATTATTTACATCCTAATTTGTCGGCCGACTGTGCTCTTTGCCCTCTTAGGAGTTGAAGAATGTGGAAAATAACTTCACTGATGGTCAATTGTTAATCAGCGACTAATTCTCTATTCACAGCTCATGAATGATGGATGATGTGCATAATGCATAGTGTTTAGTGAGGGTGCAGCTGTAGGAAGATCTGTACATGCTTCTGATGAGATGATACTGCGATAAACAGCACTTGTATATAGTTAGAACTGCTTACTCTGATTGAGTTCTTGTTGGTATAGAGGAAAAAGTCTTTGTAGATCTATGTCAAGTGTCCCAACAAAACATTGTGGGTTTTGTTGAGCTCTCAGCATTAGCTTCTTAAATATATATAATAATGTATAATGTAATATAATGTATATTACATATGTATCTAAATATATATATAATGTTTCTGCTTACCTGGCATATGAGGTTTTGTTTGATTCGTTTCAGTGACTTGAGATCAATATTGATGACTACAATGCAAGTGTGATACATTTGATGAACTGTGATGAACTTAAAAGTTAATTCTAGATCCTCAAGTCGTTTTATTCCCATGGTGCGATGCACTGCATGTTGGACAGTTGACTGTAAAGCTGTGTGAAGGCAGCTGGTGTTGGGGTGTCATGGACACCGACGCCGCTGTGTCTGATGTCAGTGTCAATAGCTCCACATGTTAGTGAGGCCATGGATTGAGTTGCCCCCGCAGTGCTAGATGACCAGATTCTTTTTCAGTGCTGGGACAGTGATGTCATGGAGCTCTTGCTCCACGCCCATAAACATTCACACCCACAACATTTTACAGGGAAGGACAAGAAAGAAAAAAACCTTACGTATGACTAATGAAATAAAATGGCATTATAATAACATATAATATAATTGCGTTTGTACACTGTAAACCCGAATAAGTTGGCAAAACTCAAACTATTTAAGGTAATCAGTGACATTAAAATGTAAGTTAAGAAATTTAAAGTTTTAACTAAGTAAGCTGACCTGTACGATTTTTATTTTGTACTCATACATTTTAATGACTCTTAACTTGTAAATTTTTTGAGTAAGCTATCATACATTTAAAGGCCACCTGCAGTCAATCATGATAAAATGATAAAATTTCTCCATGCCTTAAAATAGCTTGAATGTAACTCTACACCCTTTAGTATACTCGGTTCTATTAATATGCAAATTAGCCCTGTCTCCACTCGCTAGCACCAGCTCAGAGAACCACTCACTGAAGATCACACATTGACATGATTGACATGAACGTAGTTTGTGACGTCAGAAACACCAGTGATTTCAAACCACGTCTTTTGCTCATTGCAGTTTTAAGGAGAAAATATTCAGTAAGGGTGTTAACTTATGAATTTGCACGCAGTTTGTCTTAAAACATATATTAACCCTTTTGCACATATAATCACACCTGTGTGATTAGTCTTGGCTGGTTCCTGGAGCGTACAATCGCAGAATGGTCAGTGCATCACATGATCAACTGCCAATTTTAAATGTGCTTGTGCACATTGGCTGGCGCCGAGCAAGAGGCAGCACCAGCGCTATACTATTCAGTGTTTTCAATCGCATAATTTTTATTTTATGTTTCAGATATTTAAATACACATAAGTAAGCAAAACAATACATTTACATTCATACAGCACTATTGTGACTGTGGCGTGTCATGTGACAAGCAATGACGCGTCACCATGGAAACAATAAAGTGATACGTTCTAAATAGTGGTCGCCTTGAAAAACTCATGCTGGGGATTAGCCAGAATATTTTAACCTTAAATGTGAGAGGGTTAAACACACACACACACACACACACACACACACACACACACACACACACACACACACACACACACACACACACACACACACACACACACACACACACACACACACACACACACACACACACACACACACACACACACACACACACACACACACACATATTTAAATTAAATATATATGACAGTGGAAACTTGGCTAGCTTTAACTAGCTAATTCAATAAATGCTAATTGGTAACAATGTTTTGATAGCATTAGCATAACATAACATGTAACATATGTTCTTAAACCAACCTCATGCTCCACTGTGATGCAACCCCCCCAAAACCCAACAAAACAGAAACTCTTCAAAATAAGCTAGGGATGCTCATTTCGGTTAATTTTCCCGACCGACAACCGATGCTCATTAATCGATTATTACCCGTTAACTGATAAGATTATAATATTGAATTGGCATTACATAAAAATACAATTGACGAGTGTCTGTGAAACGTTAAAAATAATTTTTTCACGTGTTTATTTTATTAGTGGTATTTGCTTTAGCAAACGTATATCAACATTAACAAGCCCTATCTCAGCACCATAGCATTGTACACATACAGGGTTGGGCTCTTTTGACTCAGACTGACAATTAGTCTTATAATATCACCCCTAAACTGTATAGCCACAACCTAACAACCATATACAGTACCCAAGCAACCGTACAAACACATGAATAAGCCATATCTCAGCTCCACAAAATGGTACAGACATGGGGATGGACTCTTTTGCATATCCGGGCCTCCAAGTTTTGCCATTCGCAAACACCACTCCAATTTCTTTAGGAATTGTACATTCTAGTTGTTATTGTTTATTGAAATTGAACTACTTTGACATTTAAAACAAAACTGAATTATTTTAATGGCTGCAACAATGTAAGCCAATGTAAGTCAAAAAAGAAAAGAAAAAACAAACAAACACTCGGGCCGAGATTTTTGATAAGCTGTCGAACCAAACCACACTACGAAAAGCATTAAACAAGGCTTCAGATGGCACTGATGCCCGGGGAATACAGAGACGCCTCGCTAGAGCGGTCAGCCTCGAGAAGCGACTTTCATTTGCTTTCCTCCACCAGTAAGGAGTTTGTACCACTGCTGTATTGTATAACCGTATAGGTTATTTTGCACGTAACTTTGTCATCCTTTCTGTCGAAATGTTCCCAAACAGTAGCCTGTGCTTCTTTCCCATTGCTTCATTTTGTGAAATATGTCTGTGTCGGCACGTGTGGTTCGTTGCATGTGTCGACATGCCCTGTGAGTAAAAAACAAACAAACAAACAAACAAACAAACAAACAAACAAACAAATAAACAAACAAAAAAACTTTAAACCATTTAACTGATAGTGTTAATCGGTCAAAATTCTCACTATCTGTTGTCGGTTAAATGGTCAATATGAGCATCCCTAAAATAAGCATAGCAAAATATCAAACACTACTAAATATCCCACTTAGCATTAATCTCTCTCTCTCTCTCTCGCTAGCTCGCACGCATGCACGCACGCACGCACGCGCACACACACACAAACCTTAGCATTTACTCCCCCTTTCTAGTGAATGCTGGGAAATGGAAATCACAGCACATTCAGTTAAATTGACAAAATTTAAAACAATGAAACAATTGAGATTACTTAAAATGTGTCCGTTTTGTAAACTCAAAAGAAAAAGAAGTCCTAAATGCTCATAAAGTTTGAATTGAACTAATTAATAACAACTAAAATGTGTTTAATTTAGATTTACCCTAACCAATTAATCATTTGATTACAATAATAATTGCAAATAATAATTCTGATAATAATTGTATTATCATATATCATATAATACATATTTAATTATGCATTTAAATATTAACATCCAATTTTGTGCTGTCATGTGTTGTAATTGAAAGGTGTAACTTTGAATAGCTAATATCATTACTTTATTCTTTATAAATTAATACATTAAGACAAAATGATACAGTATATGGAGGCTTTAAGTTGCAATTAAACAGAAATGCAATTAAAACTATAAAGTGGAAATTCTTTACAGATGTGTTTTCCCAACATAGTTTTACATTAGTTGTTTACACTTATTTTAGCGGCATGGTTTTAGATTAAGATAGCACTGTTTTATCATTGTTCTTTCAAATTATTGTTTATCATGTTCTAAAATGTCTGATGTGACAGATTAATGTATATTTAGAGTGAATATAGGATTTGGATCTGTAGTGTTGATACCGGTTTGTTTTATCTAGCTAGTTGTTTTGTTTGTACACTGTAAACAATTATTTAGAAAATAAGTTTGGTTGCCTTAAAATTTTGAGTTCATTGAAATTAAAAATTTTAGTTAATATTTTTTGAGATTCAACAACCTTTATTAAAAGATTATTAAAATATTTTGTAAGCATATTGCGTAATTGTGTTTTATTTTTGATGATGCAGTGAAACATGCCAAATAGTGATTTTTCATGAAATTTTGTATGTGGTTCACCTACAATAATATTTTAAGTTTCTATTTATTAAACAAATTTCCTTCATTGTATCAACTTAAATTTTTTATTTCAATAAACTCAAAATTTTAAGGCAACCAGGTTACTTACTTTTTTAAGATAATTTTTTTACAGTGTAGTCAACATTTTGTTGATTAGCCTTCTTTATTGTAAACTTGTATCTTGCACTTCTCTCCCTTCTACACACGACAAGAGCGGGCTCTGTTGAATTGTGAAGTGATGGGAGAGAATTCTAGTCTCTACCTCATGCTGCAATAATGCATTATTTTGCGTGCATTGTTTTTAGTCATTTTAACTAAAATTATTCAGTGAAAATAATAATTTTTTTATTGCATATCGGAGCTCGGTCTCTTAGATCTCATTTACACATTGTAAGGTTATGTCAGGTGAACTTCATTAGCTTTTGAGAGAGATGAATTACCCCGAGGACGCTCATTCACTTACATTGTTTGACTGTCTGCTTTTTAGTGTTTGGCTACAGCTTCGTGTCTGTTATACCTGTGTTTTTTCGGGCGGTTTGAGACGGCATGCATTTGTAATGAGCTGAATTCCGGCTTAGTGGCTTGATAGCGGTAAGATCCGTAAATAATGTAGACTAAAGCGAAGAGCAGCGAGTTCCATAGCTTCATCGCGCATTCAGCCTCTTAAACGCCGATCGGTTCCGCTGTCAGACATGCGCAGAACTGACTGCTGCTCAATAGTGGTTTCTCATGCCGTTCTCAGAATCCAGTTGAACCCAGCCGATCATTTCTCATTCTGACGGAGGCAGCAGACGCTAAAGAGTCCATTACAAGCTATAACGATATTCTCTATCGCCGTTCATCGTGTCTCGACGGACACAAAATGACTCGCAACGAGGAAATAGGTAGGAAACTTAATGTATGCTTTAAGAATGATGTTAAATGCTTTCGACTCGTTCTACCACAGGTGAGAGCGGGGCTAGTTGTCACAAGGGCTCACTAACTTTGTTTTTTAAAACGAAAGTCCAGTTAGCCTACACAGAGACATAAACACCCTCAAATTACCTTTTTCTTATCGTAGGCCTACATAAATTCCATTTAATGTCAAAATCATCATGTGTTAGGAGGTTATGCTAGCCCTTTTGAGTAAACAAGGGAACCACAGTAAACATGCTAACATAGGCTATTCAGACTTGAGTCAACTATTTAAGCTTAATGAAGGTAGATTTAAAACCTGAAGAATCTTTAGAATTTATTAATTACAGTATGTTGGCCAATTCAATCGTTTAATATATTTATAGGTTACCTCTTTTCTATATGCTGTTTTACTGTTTAAATCCAGCTGAATAGCCTTTAGGTTCCCAATGTGACAACTTGCCCCATTTAGCCTATTGTTACAACATTGCTTATTGATCAAAAAAAGTGAATGAACTGTAATAGAGTGCCGTTTTCAGGACAGGATTCGCAAGTCAAATCACATCAATATCACACAACTTGCAACAGGTTGTTTTTTTTAATCAGTCTGTTATTTCATCTTATTTAAAAAATAAATACATAGTCTACTACTTGTACACTACTAATTTGTATGTCTGGTTATAATAAACTTATTTTTTTTTTCCTATTCTTATAATCAACTTTAAATCAATATTTTTTTATTCTGTTGTGGTTATACTGCAAGTCTTGTATCAGTCACTGTTTTCTTTGTTTCTCTAAATGAAGAAATTTGTATGGTAATGCATATCTTATGTAGCAAAATTAGCATTGAGCACTTTAATGTCCACAATGTCCATTTGAATGCAGTTCAGGCATTATTTCCTTTTTACTTGGCTGTCACTCTTGGATGGCCCTCTTGTTCTATTTTCTGGGCCCATTCCTTTTACACACAAACTCATTTTCTCCATATTGGACTGTCTCTCTCACTGGTGACTCAGCAAAGACAGGTGGCCACTCGCCTCTAGCAGCAGCTCTAATGGTAGTCATTGATTTACTCGCTCTCACTGTCTCCCGCGCGGTTTAAATGTGTGTGTCTGACTTCAATGTGTATGAATGTGCAGAACGACGTGTGAGTCTGCCAAACTTACAATCACAATCTTGTAAACAAACTCTTAAAAATAAAGGTTATTTATTGGCCTCAATAATGGTTCCATGAATAGCCTATATCATCCATAGAACATTTAGGATCTTTATAGTGTAAAAAAGTTCTTTAATAAAAAATTAAAGTTCTTTACACTAAGATATTTAAAATATGTTCACTGAAAGGTTCTTTGGGGAATCAAAAATGGTGAAACCGCCTTATGGAACCTTTATTTTAAAGAGTGTAGTAGCCATATTTTGTTCCAAAATGTTAGTTTAAGTAATTGTTACCAGAGTTATTGATATGGATTTGAACAAAGCCATAACTAAACAAGCATGTAACCCATACCTGTCAACATTTGGGTATCAAAATCCGGGAGACTTCTGGGTTGGAGGAGATTTTTAAAATCTAAAATTAATATATTTTTTAAATATAAATTAAATTTTTTTTTATTGCTGTCAATCAACTAAAATAATTTACTATATTAATCTTTTTTTTCTGTGATTAATCTTAATCTTAATTAATCTTAAACCTCCAAATTAATGTAGTACATAAATATTTGTTTAATGGCATCTTTTTATCTTTTAGGCTATATTAACATTTATTAAGCTATATATATATATATATATGTATATATATATATATATATATATATATATATATATATATATATATATATATATATATATATATATATATATATATATATATATATAACTTGTAAGTGAATTGAAAAACAAATAAACCCATAATAATAATACATTTCATATGTACCTGTGCTCTTTCTACCTGTATAACAACTTAACAAGTAGGAAATATGCATAAATTGTTATAAAGTTATGAATTATTTATAGATTAATCCTTTTTAAAGGTACTAAAGTTATTTGTGACCCCGTCTATGAAACCCTGGCTAAAGTCGCAATATTGAATTATGAGATTTTGATCGTCAAAGTGCCATAGCCATAAAAATTACGAAAATAGGTAATTTGTGTTTATTGCTGTAAATGATAAATTATACCAAGGGGTTTGAGATACAATACTTACTTTTTAATTCATAACATTATAAATACTGAAATTTGTGATTTTATTGACACTACACTTTATACTTTTGCACACAAAAAAAAAATCATATGCAGGCTCCCTAAACATCGATTTTAATCATCTCAGGGGGTTTCCATCACAACAAGACCAGCTGATTCTTATGTTATTCACTTCAGGTACTTATTTTTTTTACCACTAGGAAGAGAAAGACATTAATATCAATCGGCACGAGCGGCAAGGTCATTGCGACTTAAGCCGGGTTCAGATGTCTGGCGAGATATTTTCGTGTCATCGCCAATATTTTAATATTTTCTTCTTTGTTTTGTAGCTCAACATTGTGCCAATAATAACCATCTAAATTTAAAGTCATATTAGGCCTGCTATGTGTCTATTTAAAACATGTTGTGGATGGTGGTGCGTCAGATTAATGGAGTGTTTCCCAACCGGTGTGCCGCGTAAAAGGTTTCAGCACGCATTTTGCATCGCGGTTCATCTCACATGTGATGACGCATCTTTAATATAGGTTGTAACTTGAAAATAATTCTTTATGTATGTTTCTGTCGATGGATACACGTGCTCGCTCCTCAGTTATACATTACAATGTCAGCGATAAGAAAAGCGTGGGCAAACGGTCTCTCTTAGTAAACTTTGTTCAATGCATGTGAGTGCTGCCGTATCTTCGAATATGAATACGGGTGAAGAGCCAGAAGAACTCACGTGCGATCCCGATGTGAGAAGATTTGTCTCTGTGCGGTCATCCGAAAGCGTGCACATGCACGTCTCAGCACGCAACTATTGAGTTCTCTTTCAAGTCTTGGGCTTGAACGGACAAACTCACACAAGAAGTAGCCGATGTCAACATGTCCATCTTGATGAGTATCCAAGCAGACATAGTTTGAATATGCCTTAAGTTAATATACAGTCGAGAAAGCGATACCCCTGGGTCTTAAAGGAGCAGTAGCCTTTACTGCTGTCTGTTTAATGTCAAAGAAGATAAGGAATCACTCACTGCTCTTGATTGAATAGCTTTTGTGTAACGGATTCACAGAGGCAGGATTCAATTGCAAGTAACTCAGTTTATTGCCAGAAGTGTCACAGAAGCCAAAACTCAGAACACAGAAGAAGTCCGGATAAGACGGAGCAGTGAGAGAGACTCTGTTGGCGACACGGGCAGGCTGTGAGCAGCAGTGACTCGGGAGCGCGGTGAGTTAATCCGGGAAGGGATCCAGCGTTTCACGGAAGGGGGAAACGACAACCAACACGGAGACACAAGGGGAACATCCAACAACGCTCTGACAAAGACAAGAGAGAAACAGAGAGACTAAATAGGGTGAAGGTGATGAGTTGCAGCTGGTGCAGGTGATCAGCCACAGGTGCGTGAAGAGCCAATCCCAGGCTCCGCCCTCACCTACATTCAACACGCACCCAAGAGTGAGACAGGGAATCCATGAACCGTGACAGTACCCCTCCCCCTAGGAGCGTCCCCTGACGCTCCCAGCCGACCTTACCTGTTGATTGTAATCATCAATAAGGGAGTGATCCAGAATGTCCCTAGCAGGAACCCAACTTCTCTCCTCCGGACCGTAACCTTCCCAGTCCACCAAGTACTGGAAACCGCGTCCCCTCCGTCTAGAATCCAGAATGCGATTAACCGAATAAGTTGGTTCCCCATCTACGAGTCGCGGCGGTGGGGGAACCGGGACTGGCGGATTAAGGTGGGAGTGAAAAACAGGTTTGATTTTGGATACATGGAAGGCGGGATGAATCCTCCTGTACGCCGGAGGGAGTTTGAGGCGGACTGTCACCGGACTAATGATCTTGGTGACAGTGAACGGGCCGATAAATTTGGGAGCAAGTTTATTAGATACGGAGCGGAGAGGAATGTTCTTGGTAGAAAGCCACACTTTTTGACCGACGACGTAAACGGGAGGCTTAGACCGGTGGCGATCGGCTTTAGCCTTGGTGCGCGCTCCCACCTGGAGCAGAGTCTCACGGGCTCTGGTCCATGTGCGATGACACCTCTGGATAAAGGCGTGAACAGAGGGGACCGCGACCTCGGAATCCAGACTAGGAAAAATAGGTGGCTGGTAACCTACACTACACTCAAATGGCGAAAGGCCCGTAGATGACACTGGTAAAGAGTTATGAGCGTACTCAACCATAGAGAGTTGCTGGCTCCAGGATGAAGGATTCTTGGATACCAAACATCGCAACACTCTTTCCAGATCCTGATTGGCTCTCTCGGTCTGACCGTTGCTTTGGGGGTGATAACCCGAAGACAGACTAACCGTGGCTCCTAGTAATTTACAAAACTCCTGCCAAAATTTGGACACAAATTGGGAACCTCTGTCGGAGACCACGTCCATCGGGAGGCCATGTAACCGAAAGACGTGGTCTACTACAGATACCGCTGTCTCCTTGGCTGAGGGTAATTTGGGCAAGGGAATGAAATGTGCTGCCTTCGAGAATCGGTCCACGACGGTCAAAACGACCGTCTTGCCCTGGGAGGGCGGGAGGGCGGTAACAAAATCTAGAGCGATGTGGGACCAGGGTCTCGAAGGAACAGACAGCGGCTGAAGTAACCCCTGGGGAGGTTGGTTAGATGTCTTACCAACCGCACAGACCGAGCAAGCCAAAACGAAACTGCGAATGTCGCGAGCCATAAGTGGCCACCAAAATCGTTGCTTTATTAAACTGCCAGTGCGGTTTACCCCTGGATGGCAGGCAATGTTGGAGCAGTGACCCCATTTGAGGACCTCGGATCTTAACCCCTCCGGAACGAACAAACAACTCGGTGGGCCGCCGGGCGGGGGCGTTACCCCTTCTAAGGCCACTTTGACCTTCGATTCGATCTCCCATGTGAGTGTAGAGATAACTATCTTCTCTGGCAAAATACACTCGGGAGTAACCGGGCGTTCGGAAGCATCAAAAATACGAGATAAAGAGTCGGGTTTGATGTTTTTAGACCCGGGGCGGTACGAGAGAACAAAGTCAAAACGTCCGAAAAAAGTGCCCACCGAGCCTGCCTGGAGTTGAGTCTTTTAGCAGATCTAATATATTCAAGGTTCTTATGATCCGTCCATACAATAAAAGGTACCCCCGACCCTTCAAGCCAATGACGCCACTCCTCCAACGCTAACTTGACGGCCAACAACTCTCTGTTACCAATGTCATAATTGCGTTCGGCAGGAGAAAGACGATGGGAGAAAAACGCGCACGGGTGCATCTTGTCATCTGAGGGAGAGCGCTGTGAAAGAACCGCTCCTACCCCCACCTCTGACGCGTCGACCTCTACCACGAACTGACGTGTGGGATCAGGGGCGACTAAGATGGGAGCCGAAACAAAGCGGCTTTTCAGTTTGGCGAATACAGCCTCGGCTGTATTGGACCACCTGAACGTCATTCGGGGAGAGGTCAAGGCAGTCAGAGGTGTGGCTAGTTGGCTGAAATTGCGAATAAAACGCCGATAGAAATTGGCGAACCCCAGAAACCTCTGTAGGGCCTTACGGGAATCTGGACTTGGCCAATCCATCACAGCCTTAACCTTGTCGGGATCCATGCGCATTCCCTCCGATGACACGATGTACCCTAAAAAAGGAACAGACTGTGCATGAAAAGCGCATTTCTCCGCCTTGACAAAAAGCCCATTCTCTAGCAACCTCTGAAGCACTGGTCTGACGTGTCGAACATGTTCCTGGAGAGACGAAGAAAAAATCAAAATGTCATCCAGGTAGACATATATGAATTGGTCGACCATGTCTCTCAACACATCATTGACGAGTGCCTGGAAAACCGCTGGGGAGTTGGAAAGGCCGAAAGGCATGACCAAGTATTCAAAATGCCCCCTGGGGGTGTTAAATGCGGTTTTCCATTCATCCCCCTCCCTGATGCGAACCAAATGATAAGCGTTACGTAAGTCCAACTTCGTGAAGACGGATGCTCCCTGTAACCTCTCGAAAGCTGAAGACATCAACGGCAAAGGATAGGTATTCTTTACCGTGATGTTATTCAGCCCTCGGTAATCAATGCAAGGTCGCAGAGAACCATCCTTCTTCCCCACGAAGAAGAACCCCGCCCCCGCTGGAGAAGAGGAAGGGCGGATGAATTTGGAGGCTAGAGAATCAGAAATATATTTCTCCATGGCCTCCCTCTCTATAATAGAAAGAGAGTATAGTTTGCCCTTAGGCGGAGACTTACCTGGGAGTAAATCTATAGCACAGTCATAGGGACGATGCGGAGGGAGAGAAGCAGCTCGGGACTTACTGAACACTTCCTTCAGGTCGAGGTACTCCGGAGGCACGTTAGACAGATTCACCGTCTCACTCTGAAAAACAGAACGAGAAACAGACGAACAAGCAGACACCAAACAAGACTCATAACATCTATCACTCCACGCAGACACAGAGTTTTGTCCCCAGTCAACCCTTGGATTGTGTAACTCCAGCCAAGGGTGACCGAGGACAACGGGAGCCAAAGGGGAGTCCAGGATGAAAAATGAAATGCGTTCTGTGTGGTTGCCGGAAGTGATCAGTGTAAGTGGTTCAGTGGTGAATGAAATGTCAGGGAGAACTTGTCCGTTGAGTGCGTTGACAGAAATGGTGTTCTTGAGTGCAATGGTGGGTATGTTAAGTTTGTGAGCAAGGGCAGAGTCAATGAAGTTACCTTCCGCTCCCGAGTCGAGGAGGGCGAGGCTGGAATAATCCTGAGCTGCCCACAGCAATCTCACCGGGAGGAGAGTGGAGGATGAGGTCTTTTCCACGGAGATCCCGCCCGACAGTAGCCTTCCTTTTACCGCCGGGCGTGGTCTTTTACCGGGCAGGAGTCTAGCAGGTGTCCGTTCCCGCCGCAGTACAGGCAAAGACCACGGGATCTCCGTCTCGCCTTCTCCTCCCGGGAGAGCCGAGCTCGACCCACCTGCATGGGCTCCGGGTCAAAGGTGTAGCTGACCGCATCCGTAGCGCTGGCCTGAGGGCATTGGACACTCCCATGCTGAGGCTCCATCCTGGACCTCAGCCGACTCAGACGAGCGTCCACCCTCAAAGCAAGATCAATGAGACCGTCAATCTTCTCCGGAAGGTCGATGGCGAATATCTCCTTCTGGATGCGTTCAGCCAGCCCATGCAGGAACATGTCCCACTGTGCCTCCTCGTTCCACTTGCATTCGGCGGCCAGGGTGCGGAACTCGATGGAATAATCCGAGACCGAGCGGTTACCTTGGCGGAGCTCTGCGAGTTGACGTGCCGCTTCTCTTCCGGTCACCGCTCGGTCAAACACCCTTCTCATCTCTGCCGCCAGCGTCTGGAACGAGGAGCAGCAAGGATGTTGGTTCTCCCACACCGCCGTTCCCCAAAGTGCGGCTCGTCCGGAGAGCAGGGTGAGGACGAATGCCACCTTGGATCTTTCCGTGTTGAAAGTCTGCGGTTGAAGAGCGAAAAACAAGGAACACTTGGTAAGGAAGGCTCTGCAATAATTGCTCTCACCGGCATAACTCTCGGGGGTAGGCAGACGTGGTTCCGGTTGCCGCGATGCAGATGGTGTGTGGGGAATCGGCGGTGGGTCGGGCACAGTGGGACCGACGAGTTGTTGCATCTGTTGGGTCAGCTCGGCCACCCGTGCCACCAAGGTGTGTACTGCCTGTCCTGTGGCAGTTAAGTTCGCCTCCTGCTGGTCCAGTCTCTCGTTGCTGCTGGTCAGTAGGGCGTTGATACTCGCTGAATCCATGGTTGGTCAGAGCGTTCTGTAACGGATTTACAGAGGCAGGATTCAATTGCAAGTAACTCAGTTTATTGCCAGAAGTGTCACAGAAGCCAAAACTCAGAACACAGAAGAAGTCCGGATAAGACGGAACAGTGAGAGAGACTCTGTTGGCGACACGGGCAGGCTGTGAGCAGCAGTGACTCGGGAGCGCGGTGAGGTAATCCGGGAAGGGATCCAGCGTTTCACGGAAGGGGGAAACGACAACCAACACGGAGACACAAGGGGAACATCCAACAACGCTCTGACAAAGACAAGAGAGAAACAGAGAGACTAAATAGGGTGAAGGTGATGAGTTGCAGCTGGTGCAGGTGATCAGCCACAGGTGCGTGAAGAGCCAATCCCAGGCTCCGCCCTCACCTACATTCAACACGCACCCAAGAGTGAGACAGGGAATCCATGAACCGTGACATTTTGTAAGTTTAATAAGGATTAATATTTAATTTAAACAGTTAAATATGCAGTAATTTTTCATTTGATTACTTTATTCAATTTATTTACCTAAAACTAATGTTAGACCTACCTGAAAAGAAAAGAAAAAAGCATTATTTTATTATCTTTGCTCAATAGTAATTATTTGTGCTGCTGCTTGTATTTAAGTTATTTGTTCTTTTCTTTATTTTTATTTGACAGTAGTCCTTTTTTCCATAAACATAGCAAATACCGAACCATACAGAAACCGTGAACCTGAAACTGTGAACCTAAAACCTTGATACAAACTGAATCGTGAGCAATCTGTACCGTTACACCCCTAGCGTAACACATGCGAGGGGGTGCCACAAAATTTAGAACATTTTCAAAGGGCGCCATGACTGAAAAAAGGTTGGGAAACACTGGATTCATGAATTAAGTTATCTAGGCTGTTTGACATGGCAGCACTTAAACGCGAGCAGAAACAGAAAATAGCTGATTGCTTAAACAGCTTTTCCAATATTAATCTCGGTGGAATTACCCCGAATAATGATATAATCGGGTTTATTGAAAAAAGTGCAGGTTGAGGGTACATGAGGGTAAATAAATGATGACAGAATTTTCATTTTTGGGTGAACTATCCCTCTCTTTAATTTTACTCCAGTACTGTACTTAATATAGCCCAGTAAAATAATTTAAGTTAGAGATTTTCTACTGAAATGTAATATATTAATTCATTTATATATTAATGACTTTTTCCATGGATATTTAATTTTATTAATATAGTTATACAAATAATTTCAATTAATTTACTTGGTAATTGTTGCTACAATCAAGCTCTTTTACCCCCAATTCGTTTGAACATATGTGCACATTGTGCTTTTTGGACATACACATCATAATAAATAGGCCTGTTTTACAAACCTTTAAGAATTTTCCCATAAATGTGTCATATATCACTGAAAATGGGAGAATCTCAGCTTTAATGTGTTATATGGCTCATATGCAGGATAATTATGCATTAAATGTGTTGCATTTTTAAAAATAAGCTTGTGTTTACATTGGAATTTCTCAAAAACATGATTTTCTCAGCCTGAAATTCAGCAAATCTTTAACATAGCCATACTCAGTTAATATAAGAGATATCAATGTAGGATGATTTTATGTAGAAAACAGTGAATCACAAAAAAATGACTTTAGGAGGGTTTTCACAGACAGGGTCAAATTTAATCAAGAGCAGAGCATATTTAGTGAGCAATTACTTTTGTTCTTTACATTGTAATTATAAGTGGTTACCGTCACATTAAGATCTTCTGCTTCGCACATGAAGCGGATCTCACACACGTCTCATTTTCTCACACCTCTTTAAGTTAATTTAAGATGTTATTTAACTTTTTTAAGGCTGCTCTTATAAAGAAACTAAACAAAACTGGCAATTTGGCATAATTGTGTGTGTTATTGTTCCGTTAAAGCGCGAAAGAGAACTTAAATCTGGTGCATTGTGTGAGTTTTTCAAACAGCACATTCTCTTTGTCTTGTCGCTCTTAAATGGTTTAAAAGCCTTTGCATGAATAAAACCATGATCATATAATGTAACGCTAGCCAAGGCATTACAGAAAATAAATATTTACCAGCTGAGTCTTCTCCAGTTTCTACTAATGCTTGATTCAACTTCCCGGGCCCTGTGCAGTTATCAACAGTGCAACTAGGTTGCCAGGTCAAGGTCACAAATGGGTTGAACTTTGTGTGATGTGTCAATTGTATGAGTTAGCGTTTCATACAAGATCTGGCAACTGAACAACCTTGAAATAACATATTGATGTGATTATTCAAAGAATGAGGTTTAAGCCATACAAATTACGGGAGATTCCTGGGAGAAATTACAAAACGGGAGGGGGACGGGAGATGGGTGTGAAATATGGGAGACTCTCGGCAAAAATGGGCGTTGACAGGTATGATGTTAGCTGTCACACCATTTGTGTTTTGGAAATTAATGATAACTGGTATTTTATGGGAACTATAAAAAACATGTTTTTTTCTGCTGCAAAGTTGGGCAACTGACCGTTCACAAAGACCGCCCCTTTTAGTTACTGTTGCCATGTCCGACAAGCCATGGCACTCTCACATTACATACATGTTCTCATGTAGAGAAAATACATGGCTGAGCGAAGAGGACACTGACAACACGCCGACAGACAGGACAGAGCAAGTAACTTTTGATATGAAACAAAATTTCAGCTGTCAAATTTTGTAATTTTTAAGACATTTTTGTGGCTCTTTAATATGTTGTGACCGCTGTTGCACCTCAGTTAAAGATGTCATGAACTGGCTTTAAAAAAAAATTTGTATACTGTTGTCTGAGGTCAACTAATGACGTTTGTGTGTTTTTTACATTCTAAAACATCATAACTAATAAGTAATAGGCTATTTTCTACACTGGTTTTGAGGCTCGTTCCAAAACGCTGGGTTCTGATGGGTGTGACGCACTGGAGTCTTGGATAATAATAATATTTGCACATTTAATGAGCTTAAGCTCCGCTGTCAGTCCACATGACGGAGAGGAGAGAATGAGGGAGAAGCACCCAGAATGATTTTCTCGATCACAGGGCTCGTAAACGGCTTTTAACAAACAAACACAATGTTTTATGTCTTACGACACGCGGTTGATTGGACTATTATTTTTATATTACACATAGCCCACAAGATCCGACGATATAAGCGCGATTCGCGCGCACACATACACGTTCGACGCTCGCGCGCTGCCCTTCAGATGTCAACGAGAGAGAGAAAATAGCAGTACAAGAACGGAATATAATGAGATTCATCGGCCTACCCGGCTTTGTGAGCCCTGGCCAATACTGGTCTGGGTCCAGCGTGCTGAGGTATGTTCTGTTAGACACGTACACATAAGCAAAACGAGCTATAACAATGCAGTACTATTACATATAAAAACACGTTTTACTCACATCGGTGTGTTGCACCATTTCTGTCAGATCCAAATCCAGCATCGACCGGAGATTTGTTTACAAACGATCCCGCAGTGAGCTGAAGTTTCCTTCTGATAGCTTCCTTCTGATAGCCATGTTATCATGGCTATCAAAATCCAGTGTTCTGTATTTTGCGTACGTGTTTTGTTGTAGATGACTATTGCTGCGCGTTTAGCTAGAATGCCATACAAAACCAACCCATTGGGCCACTGAATCTGCTTAACGACAACAGTTGGGGCAACAGCCTTAGTCCTAATGGGTTGTTATCATGGCTATCAAAATCCAGTGTTCGTAATTTTGCGTACGTGAGTTTTTGTTGTAGGTGGCTATTGTAGATGGCTATAAAAATAAAATAAAAAAAATAAAATAAATTTGTGTACTGTGCTAATTAATTGAGACTTCTTACAGCTCTTACAGGTTGTTGGCCTTGTTTGTTTCGTTGCTTCTATTGCTCTGCCCTTTTTTGTAAGTCGCTTTGGATAAAAGCGTCTGTTAAATGATTAAATGTAAATGTAAATGAAGTGAACACCACGGTCTTCCCAACGTGAGCTGGAACTTCATTAAAAATAAAGTTCAACCACTCATTCCTAATATTAGGATCAGAAGGAAGCTTATGCAGCAACTGTGCTCTTCCAAAACCAGGAACAGCGCAATATCTTAATCTTCCTCCTCGGCATGAAATTGTTGTTGACTAGGTAGCACGAGCCCTCCATGAGTCGGTGGGCGGGGCTATTCTGTAGAGGCGGTGTTTCGTTGCGCACTGACGTCAGTATGAAGCACAGGACCGTTTGCTGAGCCTGGTGTCTATAAAAGCTTTTCTTTGACTAACAGGGAAGTTTTCAGTTCTGAAACTTACAGGATAATCTTATATTACCATGACCTTTTATATATCAAAAGCTCAAGGAAAAGTTGATTCCTCAATTCATCACCCCTTTAAAGCTGTTCATGAACCAATCATCACTTCCTTCTAGTTCATTGATAAGCATCAAATAAACATGAATGAACAGTAAAAGAAATCAACCACGGAAAGATGTCAGTACACACCGTTATTCAAGTTCAAGTTCACCAACGTTAATCTACTAACTCAGATTTGTCAGTCAGATTTGGCAACGTGATTGGTCAGATCTCCTGTCAGTCAAACTTGTGGCGAAAGGTGAATTGGGGCAAATTTCAGACCGCCCCGTGCTACCTTACATAAACCTCGCTCCAGACCAATCTGCTTTAGCTAGTGTATATTAGCTAGTGTATATAAGGCTGCATCAGGTAACTTGTTGGCATGTCTGTTCTATGTGGAGAAGCGTATCAAATTAATGAAAGTATAAATCCTTTAGTATAAACATGCTCATGTGAATAGTCTTTATATATAGTTACATTGTGTTTGTTTTATCTTTATTCTGAGAATAGATATGACATTCTTTTCCTCAGTGGAATTAATCCACAACTTCCAATACTCTAAAAGAACATTCTGAAGAAATAAATACTACATTAAAGGGTTAGTTCACCCAAAAATGAAAATTATTTCATTAATTACTCACCCTTATGTCGTTGGACACCTGTAACACCTTGTTCATCTTCGGAACACAAATAAAGATATTTTTGTTAAAAGCTGATGGCTGAGAAAAGCTTCAGAAAGGCCTCCATTGGCATTCAGTACATTTCCACTGACCCACTCACAAGACCCATAAAAGGCACTAAAGATGGCGTTACAAAGTCCATCTCACTACAGTGGCTGTACAATAATTTTACAATGCGATGAGAATAGTTTTTGTGCGCAAAAAAATCAAAATAATGACTTTATCCACCAAGTTATTGACGTGAACTCGACGCATGCGCGAGAATGCTATGATTCGAACGCCGGAGCTGCGTCATATTCTCGCGCATGCGTCGAGTTCACGTCAATAACTTGGTGGATAAAGTCGTTATTTTGATTTTTGTGCGCACAATAACTATTTTTGTCGCATTGTAAAATTATTGTACAGCCACTGTAGTGAGATGGACTTTGTAACGCCGTCTTTAGTGCCTTTATGGGTCTTGTGAGTAGGTCAGTGGAAATGTACTGAATGCCAATGGAGGCCTCTCTGAAGCCTTTCTCAGCCACCAGCTTTCAACAAAAATATCTTCATTTGTGTTCTGAAGATGAACGAAGGTCTTACGGGTGTCGAACGACATGAGGGTGAGAAATTAATGAAATAATTTTCATTTTTGGGTGAACTTACCCTGTAATGCCTCACTCACCCTAATGTCGTTCCACACCCGCAAGACCTCCGTTCGTCTTCGGAACACAGTTTAAGATATTTTATATTTAGTCCGACAGCGTATCTTAGTGTAGGCACACTATACTGCCCATGTCCAGAAAGGTAATAAAAACATCATCAAAGTAGTCCATCTGTGACATCAGTTAGTTAATTAGAATCTCTTGAAGCATCGAAAATACATTTTGGTCCAAAAATAATAATAGTGTGCCTACACTTAGATACGCTGTTGGACAAAATCTAAAATATCTTAAACTGTGTTCTGAGGATGAACGGAGGTCTTACGGGTGTGGAACAACATTAGGGTGAGTCATTAATGACATAAATTTAATTTTTGGGTGAACTAGGCATGTGCCGATATCAATTTTTCATGTTGTGATTAATTGCTGAAGTTTTATCACGATATACGATATTATCACGATATTGAAATAAGTTGCAAAAAAAGTGTTGCCATAGCATAACAGCTTTAAGAACTATTTTTGTAATAACAAAAATAACTGAATGTTTAAATACAATAGTCCACCAAAAATATATACAGCTCTGAAAATTTTTTTTAAGAGAGCACTTAACATTGAGAAACAATGAGAAATCAATGTTATGTGGTCTCTTGACTTTTTTCAGAGCTGTAAAAGTACAATTTTTAAACAGATTAAAGTGCAAAAGAATTAGGCAATAAAGAACAACAGGTAGGCTAACAAATAAGGTCTCATTATTTAATGCATTAATTAAGATTGAGCAACAGCTACATTTGGTACAGAAAGTATAATGTTTTTGGTAATGTTAGTTAAGAATACTGATCATTGTTAGTTTTATCTTAGGTCCATAAAAAGTTATTTTGATTTTGATTGTAATGTTACTAAACAGTAACTAAGAAATTAACATTACTTAGAATGATTAATTCTTTATACGTATTTTTCATTGTCAGTTTGGTAATAATGAAGTCGGATGTCTCAAAGTTTTACTGAACAATATCAAATAATTAGAACAGTTCTAACTATTAGGACATGTTGTAGTCCAGATTAAAACATAATTTTTAAGTTTGAAAAGAAATAGTCTTTAGTATTAAGTATTTGGTGCTGTGATGAACAACATTGAGATTACAAAAAAGGAATGGCTGTTTTAAAAACTACAAGCAGTTTTTGTTTGTTTGCGGGTTTCCGGGGTAACCACTGCATTCTGCAGTTCATCAGTGCCCTCTGCTGTCACTGAGCGGCACTTCAGCAGCCCGTCTCCTTCACCGGTTCAGTCATGTGCAAACGCACGTTGGGCTTGTTTATATCTGAGCGCGTGTCCCTTTGATGAGAATACAGCGGTGTTGAGCATTTATACGGTTGATGGGCAAAGTATTCTTGCGTGCATTATAAAAAAAATTATAAATTGTTAATAAATTATTATTTACGATATTTTAAAGTGCCCACGATAACAATATCGTGCATATCACTATCGTGATAAATCGCATTATCGAAAATCGGCACGTCTAGGGTGAACTAATCATTTAAGGCAATTCTAAGATGCGTTTGTGTGTCCAGAGTCGCTTCTGATCTGTATGATAATAAGGAATAGTTAAAACTTCATACCTCCATAAAACCTGGACATCTTGGTGTGTTTATGTTCTTACTGACTGTTTTTTCCTTAATCTTAATGTGTCATCTTCTGTGTAGGTAATGTGGGTATGCAACCTGTGCCGAAAACAACAAGAAATCCTCACCAAGTCGGGAGCGTGGTTCTACAGTGGTCCTGAGGGGTCCAGATCAGGGCCCCAAGCCAAAGTAAGGGGAGGCCCAGCCAGAGCAAACCAGGACCCTCTCAGAAACGGTTCAGGGGTCCTTTCAGACAGGTGAGATATTTATATTCCTGCACATTGCTTGGCCTCAGACAATGTAAAATGTGTGGGACTGATGCGCTCAGAAGGTTTTGTCTCAATGAGGATGCTTTGTTAAAGGATTTTTGGCGTGGAAATTACTTAGTGTTTTTATTATTGATAATACATAGAACAGAAAAATGTTTTTTGTTATTGTCATATGGAGAAGTGTATAGAGATTTTTTTTTGTTTCAGGAATTATTAGCTATTTTCTCAGGACATGCATTTGATATCTGTAGTGCTATGGGCATTTTAGGTTTGGTAATTAAGAATATCACTTGGGTGGCATGGTGGCTCAGTGGGTAGCACTGTTGCCTCACAGCAAGAGTTCACACACCCCAGCTGAGCCAGGAGTCCTTTCTCTGTGGAGTTTACATGTTCTCCTCCGGGAGCTCCGGTTTGCCACACAGTCCAAAGACGGTGGATTGGATATGCCAAATTATAGGATTGTGTGTGAGTGTGAATGTGTCCCAGCACTCTCAGTGCTGGGTTGTGTCAGGAGGGGCATCTGGCATACAACCTGTGCCAAGGTGTGTGTGAAGCAAATGCCCCTGCAAATGAGTGGGAATAATGCTGAGATGATGAATTAAGAATATAATTTACAGAAGTATTAATAAACAGGAAAATACAAATGTTTGAGATCTTTAGGACCATCTGTAAAATTCAAACAGACAAATTTAGCTTCTTAAAGGCATAGTTCACACAAAAAGGACTCTCAAAAATCAGTCTCATACTATCTTAGGTATATGATATGACTATCTTTTTTCGGACGAACATTATCAGAATTATATAAACAAATATTCAGGTTCTTCCAAGCTTTATAATGGTAGTGAATGGTGTACCTGATTTTGAAGTCCAAAAAAGTGCATCATCCATCTTAAAAGTAATCCATATGACTCCAGGGTGTTAATAAAGGCCTTTTAAAGCACAGCAATGTTTTTTTGTACAAATAAAAAAAGTCTATATTTAAAACTTTTTACACTAAAATAACTAGCTTCTGGCAGACAAATTAGGTATTTGTATATATACTCTGTAAGTTATTTATGAAATTTGAAATTGGAATTTTTCAAAACTACTGCATTGATCAACACAAAATAGGTGTCATTTTAAAGCTTAGAGTGTTAGCATAACTTTACAATGAATGTAGCCATTATGATTATCTCCAAAGTAGTGCTGAATTATCGTAGGGCTACACAATTATGACAAAAAACATAATTGTCGAATATTCCCTTGACATTATAATGAATGATGTTTTTGATACCTTTATGCCATTTTCTGAAGCAACTGCATGCCATATGTTTATATATAAAAAATAAAAAAAACATGCTTTTCTGTATAATTAATCCTCAAATGTCAACTATACATTGGTTTGGTTTCTTCTTTAAATAAAATGTTTTTTAAAATATGCCTCTAATAATAGGGACTTTCACACCGGGAAGTTCTAGGAACTTAGTTTTTTCTGCTCCAATATTTCCTTCCGGAGTTATTGAATGTCAAATAAGAAAGATTTGTAAAAAAAACTTTTTTTTTTTTTTTTTATGTGTCTTTTATTAGCAGCTTCTCAGCATTAGAATGTCCAAAAAAATATGAAAAGTGTGCTAACAAATGATACCTACCTATTCACTCTCCTTACTATTGTTTGGAAGTTATGGGTCTTTACTTTTGTGTATGTCACTCAGACAACTCTTTAGGGCTTAAGGGGTTAATAGAAAACACAAATTGTACCTCACCTTTCAGTATTATAAATATTTTAGCCAAGCTGGACAGAGATTGAGACGGCAACACTGCATGCAATGCCATAGCTCTCACGGCATGAGATCGGCAAATTGAGAGATTGTCAAGTCAATCATTAGAAGTGATTATCGGCCAATAGCATTCGGTAGCGATCGATCAGAGCACCCCTATTAAGTAGCCTTTTATTTTATTAATGCTATTATGGTCAAGTACAGTTTTTCAAAAATATACTTTTAAGATTTGAAGCACACTAAGGGTATGGTTTCTGGACAATACTTGGGGTTAATAGTAGGTTGCTTACGTAGTAATATTTCACTACTAGATATTTCACTACTAAGCTACAAGCAGCAATACCCATTAGCTCTGGTCTGACTCATAAAGTGGACTAGCGATCCCATCAGACTCTTTCCAGCATGTCATTACGGGTCTGTAAGTGGTCCAGGAACTAATGAGGAAAGTGCACCGACTACACAGGCCACATCAGTGTCAGATGGACTTACACACATTGAGCTCAGATAGATAATGGTAATGATGGCAATCATTTTGACTGCTCAAAATTTTCAACAAATTATTCAATCTATTTTAGTAGTTGAAGTGAGATGTAGGGTGTAGATGGAGCAAGTTCTGAATTAATCCTATACCCTAATTGTTGGTATGTGTCAGATAGATTTCTTCTTGCTGTTTGTTCAGTGTCAGAAACATTATGGTTGCCGACATGTGCTTTTCAATGCAAACCCGCCCAACAACATCCCTCCCATAGAGTGGTGCAGGGATGACGTCAGAACCCGGAAGTCATAATTCGCTACTGGTTCCTGCGAGATTGTCCTATGAATAGGGTTTATCGATTTATCTTGTAAATAAAGCCTGTCGTGGTAAATATACATGGGCGAAACTTTGACATTTTGTTCCACAGCGTAAATTAAGTTAGACTTACCGAAAACACAAACGTGCTTTTGATAAGTATCTTGTAGAGATGCACCGATTGATCGGACAGGGATCGTAATTGGCCGATTTTCTGCATGATCGGCCCTGATCGGTGATCGGCCGATCAGTCCTACGTGTCTCAGATTTTGAGCCAAATCAAAACGATGCCCAACCCTAAGGAACATGCTGGCCACATTAATTTTTAGTAAAAAATAACAATGAATAATAACAAGTTCTGTTGTCATATTAAGCATCTTATCTTCTTTTTTTTTTTTACTGTGGTATCGATTTAGTATCGATCAGGGATGGAAATTAACTTTTTTGTCCACCGGCCACAGTGGCTGGTGGATTTCAAAATCTACCAGCCACTCAATGTTTTAACCAGCCACTTTCTTGTTTATAACCGACAATGTGTAACTGCACGTGAAAATTAATACTACAAGCTCTACACTACTTAAGCTGTTTATTTAATCTCAAATCTCAATGAAATACTGAAATGTTTTTCTTTCACTCTAATACACACACAAACCATGAACTGATATACATTTCATTAAATGAGTAGGGCTCTGTGTTTTTTTACCTGGATGTGGCATTTGGATGATTTGTGATCTTTTATGGCTTCCAGTTTTAGGTTTTTAGTACCAACAATGAAACTACTAGTTTTGGCATCTCCTGAAGCGTGTTGACGACACACCGAGCAGAACATTGTCAGTAGGGATGCACCAAAATAAAAATTATTGGCTGAAACCGAAGCACTAAAAGAAATTTAGCCAATTATCCATTGCATTTATGGCTAATGCTATGACTGTGATTTATTATTTGAAACTTTAATATTAATTAATGCAATTGCAATGCCTTGATTTTTAGTAAAGTTACAATTACAAATTATGCAAATATTTATTTAGCACATTGCAACAACCCACAGTATAAAATTAAATTCAAACTAAAATGTTTAACTTGACCTCACTCATGTGTGTATTAAATAATAATGTACAGGTCTACTGGCCTGCAGAAATGTACAGAAATTGAATAAAGTAATCAAATGTAAAATAACTGCATATTTAACTGTTTAAATGAAAGATTAATCCTTAATAAACTTACAAAAGCTATTCAATCAAGAGCAGTGAGTGATGTCCTTTTGTTTGACATTAAACAGAGTAAAGGCGACTTCCCCTTTAAGACCTTATAGAGGGATATGCGTCATCTTTCACGACTGTATAAAGTTCACTTAAGGCATATTCAGACTATGTCTGCTAGAATACTCATCAAGATGAACATGTTGGCATACTTTTTGTGTGAGTTTGTCTGTTTAAGCACAAGACTCGAAAGATAACTCAATATTTGCGCGCGAGTTCTTATTCGCGTCTTCTGGCACTACATCTGGGTAATGACGGCGAAAACGACTGGTCATATTCGGACATACAGCCGCACTTGCATGCACTGAACACAGTTTATAAAGAGGGGAAACAGTATGTTATTTTTATTTACCCGCCACGGTGGCCGGTAGGTGAAGCGAGTTTACCTGCCACAACTCAAAATCACCCGCATTTGGCTGGTGGCGGGTGCTAATTTCCATCCCTGGTATCGATATATCGATATTTTAGTCTGGTATCGTATCGAAGTCATACTTTTGGTATCGTGACAACACTAGTGCAGACGAGAGAGAATGAACGTTAGTCTGATAACCTATTCAAAATATCGTTCATAACGGATCGATAATAATGTACTCCTGACATAAATTAAGAAATGAATGTCACTGCAACCCAGTTTTATCATAAACAGTGTTCAAATATCGAAGCTGGAGTCTTTAATCTTTCTGATGATACTGAGTTTGTCCAGATAAAGTAATCGTGTGATGTTTTAACGAGCAGTGAATGATGAACAATAGTAATCTGAGGCTTTGAATCGTATGGGTTTAAAGAGCTTGAGCATTTAAGACTTTGAGCATGGTGTTCTCTTCCGTGTTTGTTCTCAATCCTCAAATAAATGTTTGAACGGTTATGAATCAGTGTATTGATTCGGATTGCATGTCAAAGTGCTGAAATCATGTGACGTGAAGTGCTTTAATGCGCACTTCTTGTACTGTGTTTTATTCAGCTCTTACATTGATTTTTTTTTGAGTAAAAATACAGATTGCTCTTTTTTGTGTGATTGAACAATAAACTTCATAAAATTCATCAGTAAGGTTTTTGCCATCATTCAGTCAGTGTCCGCTACAACAGCTTGTACTAATAGTGGATAAAAGCAAGAGGGCAACATAAGTTAAAACTGGAATTGGACCCACTTTATATTAGGTGGCCTTCACTACTAAGTACTAACATTGTAATTAATCATTTGATACACTGCACTTATTGTGTACATATATGTTTTGACAGTGTACTTACATTTTGAAAATACCTGCATGTAATTACGTCTGTAATACATTTCTGTAGCTACATTTGTAATTACACAGTTGGCACTTCCCTTACACCTGACCCTATCCTTAAACTCACCCATACCACCACACCTGTACCTAACTCTACCCGTATCCACCTCAATATTAGCAAAGGTGTTTTGCAATACAATTTGAACACAGTAAGTACATTGTACTTATTTTTGATGTAAGTACATAGTACTTAAGGCCACCTAATATAAAGTGGGGCCCTGGAATTAAACTAAACTATAAAAATTTGACACATACGATCACAGCGAACATTCAAATCTGCGTTGCTATCACTGACCCAGAGAGAGCTTTTGTCATGTAGCTATAGTTATGAAACTGCTTCATAAACAGTCTGTCCAACCATCATTTGTGTTGCAATAATTCAAATGATCAAAGATGTAAACATTTAAGAGATTCGCTCAAAACACTGATTCATTCAGTAATGAAACAAGTGAAGTCTTTATGAGTGAGTCATTGAATCATTCTTTCAAACTGATTTTTCTAAACAATTAATATATATATAAATGTTTAAATAGACTGCAGCAATTAACATTTTATCATAAATTTAAAATGTTATTTTGTTTAGTTGTCTATTTAGAATAATGATCTAATTGGGATCTTTATTTTAAAGGTGCCCTAGAATGAAAAATTGAATTAACCATGCCATGGTGAAATAATAAGAGTTCAGTACATGGACATCACATACTGTGAGTCTCAAACATCATTGCCTCCTACTTCTTATGTAAATCTCGTGAATCTAAATCTCCACTGGAAAAAAAAGTGCTTCTCAACATAATGCCAACAATTGGGGATCATTTATATGCACGCCCCCAACATTTGCATCTGTCCAAACATGTTCATTGACAGGCGGAAATGGAGCGAATCATCAGGTACAAGTTGCTCGCATGGACACTGTTCATGTTCCAGGCTGTTCGGGAGACCTGAGGATTTTACATACCCTTCCCACAGATAAAAAATGTCAACAGTCATGGTTGATATTTATAATCGGATCCCACAACAATTTAATTCAAGATTGTTTGTATAAGAACGTTATATAAACATGCAATATTGTTGACAAAAAAAGACAAGTCTAAAATATAGGCTGAATGTCCGTGCGTGAGAGAGAGCTCGCGTGCATGGTTGCCAGATTGGACATGTTTAGATAAAAAAACGGAGTGTATACGGGTTTCTTATTACAGAAAAGCTTTGTTTGGGGGATTTAATCACTGAAATCTGGCAACCGCATGAACGCGAGCTCTTTCTCGCGTGCGGATGATCTGAAAGCACCAAATAAACAAGTAAGCTGCATTTTATCAATCTCCATTTGAGATGTTTTGCTTAAAGTTTCATTTAGTCGGTCTGTGTTGTGTCAGGACGGTCATTACTTACGAGCCGCTTCACTGAACTGCTCTGAGCTGTGAGCTGCTGAAATAAGCCAATCAGAGCAGAGCTCAACATTAATATTCATGACCCTTCCAAATAAGGCAAAAACAGAGCATTACATCCTAGGGACAATTTAAATTGTTGTAAATGGACCTCTTAAACTGTGTCTGGACTATTTTTTTCCCTTAAATAAGCCACATACCCTCTATGTAGATATCAGAGAACAATTTAACATATTGTTGCAAATCATTCTAGGGCACCTTTACACAACAAAAGTGAGGGGAAGATATTTTGGTGAAAGATTACAAAAGCACATGAAAAAATAAATAAATAATAAATTAAAAAAATGATGATGTGCTATAGACAAACCATTTATAATAAAACTGCAATATTCAAATTGGGGGGGGGGGATCTAATGCTTTTTCATGCATTCTGACTTATTTACACTGTTAAAGAGTTGATTCTCATGCTAAACATGGCAAGACAACAACAACAACAAAAAAAAAACAGGGCAAAAATACAAAAGAAAAAACAAGTTGGACGTAGTGTTGTCACGATACCAAAATTATGACTTCGATACGATACCAGACTAAAATATCGATATATCGATACTAAATTGATACCACAGTAAAAAAAATAAAAAATAAAAAAATAAGATAAGATAAGATGCTTAATATGACAACAGAACTTGTTATTATTCATTGTTATTTTTTACTAAAAATTCATGTGGCCAGCATGTTCCATAGGGTTGGGCATCATTTTTATTTGAACAATTATTGATCAATTGATCAATTACTATTAAAATTATCTCACAAATTTTTGCTATCTCAATGTATTTTTTACAATGGGGTAATTGTGTTGCAAAAGCTTACACACAGCACAAGAAAGCTTGATTTCGAATGGTAAATTGAATTTAAAAAGAAGAGTAAACAGTAATAAAATAAGAACAAATAAACAGATTAAAACAATAACACAAATAAATGCAATTGAATAGAAGATACAAATTAAATAGACTGCTTTATTTTTTCAGGTAGGTCTAACATTCAGATAAGAAACTAAATAAAAAAATGCATAGTAATTACATTTAAAACAACATTGGATAATGTTCTTTGTAAAAAAAATTCAATAGCGTACAGATGAAACTATTAAAGTTACACAAGTTGATCAGTCAAGAGCAGTTGATCGATTGTCTTTTTGTAGATTGAATAACAAATGACTGCAGTCCCTTTAAGACGCCCGGACGCATGGATCCTAAACACTGTTCCTGTTACTCGTTCTTCCTGAACTGTTTGTGACTGTGTTTACGTTAATACTTTTCCAGATGTGCACTGATAATTCTTTGAGTGTATTTGACCAATAATAAGCTGGAAAAAGGAAGCAAATGTTTGCACTTGTATCATGTCAGATGCGGCTTTATTACGGTAGGCTGTGTGTGCGCTTCAGATGTGAGCACGAAATCTGTGGGGATTAGTAGAATGAATTTTTGGGAAATTCAGGCCCCGTCCACACGAAGCCAGCGCTTTCCCAATCCGATCTTTTTTTTTCCTCGTTTCAAGAAATATCTGCGTCCACACCAGATTGCAAAAACTGACTAAAAACGATGTACGCCCATCAACAAGCTTCGTTCGGGTTACGGAAGCTGTCGACAGTGCTCTCATATTGTTTTTACACCACAAAATCAACAACATCACTAAAGAAGTGGGTTGAAGAAGTTTTTGGTTGTGAGGGAAATGAAACCATTTTTTTAGCTTCCCAAAAAACCCAATAAACCAACATTAAGGAAACAGTGGATGCAGTTTGTTTTTTCAGAAGCAGCAATGGAGTTCTGCAAGTGTGTTTGTTTGTTCCGAAGTCAAAACCGCAGGTGGTGAATGAAACTGCATCAAATGTCTGTTTTGTTGGCAATCCACGCATAAGTTATATAATGTAAACAACACAAATGTATAGTGAATCAACAGTTATCCAGGGATAATGCCATAATGTATTTTGTGTGTTTGTTTGTGTGTGCGCACACTCGTGTCTCTTTAGCTCCGCCCGCTGCACTTCTGCACGAGTTCAGCTGTTTTCGGAAAAAAACGGCGTATCTGTCTTCATCGGAGATATGAAGGATGCAATACTACTCTATAGGTAGCCTACTCAACATTAACATGAGAAGAAACTGTGTGTTATGTGCCCTTTAAATAAACCAAGAAAGGTCCCTTTTGATTTTATGGGTAGCCTACTTTAATGATAATGATCAGCTCTTATGATGATGATGATGACAGGGAGAGAGAGAAGTGGATGAAAAATCGAGAAAATGTCCTGTAAAATGCGGTTATAGATTTTAGCAGCTTCCAAAAAACATTAGAAAACAAAATTAAATATACTCACGTATCAGAACGCTCAAGGAGATTCGATTCG
This sequence comes from Pseudorasbora parva, assembly GCF_024679245.1. Lineage (NCBI taxonomy): Eukaryota > Metazoa > Chordata > Actinopteri > Cypriniformes > Gobionidae > Pseudorasbora > Pseudorasbora parva. Next base: position 20,081,003 of record NC_090190.1, read on the forward strand.
CCAAGTACAGAAATGCCCCCGTGTTGCCAGGTCCTCTTCAAATAGCCTATCATCTCTTAAAGTGAGAAACTCCAACACGCATCGGTGAGGTAAAATATAAAATAAGTTGAAGCCAAATGAAGTTGTTGCATATATCACTCGTGCACTGTAGAGCGCGCTGCTCCAGTGCTTAGAGCGTCTGCTGAAATAGACCCCGGCGCTCTGGCTGTGTCTGAAAACCTAGTAAACTGACTGCTTAGACAGCATGTTAGGGTTGGCTATATGCCCTATAGCCTAAAAATGCTCACTGGGTTTTGCCTCTCTCTACTTCCCCTGTAAGAGCTCACTGGAACAGTACGCCGTATTCACGCTCCCATTTGCGCATCTCTCCCAGAGACCCGTGTAATAAAGCAGCCTGTGCGTGCGCGTCAGGAATGATGTGTGTGAGAGTCTGTGCTGCTCCAGTTTGTCTGATTCTCCGAGGCGAGACGGTGGCGCATGGACGCAGCTCCAGAAATTCCAGCCGGTAAAAATGCAGCGCTGTTTTTCTCTCTCTCTGGCACGCCGTCAGACAGAATCCATCCCCCGCTCCCAGCAGCCGCAGCAGCAGAGGCACCTCAGGGCTGGAGCATGAGGCGCACATCCATCAGATCTCCGGGAAAATATGGGACTTGATCGACGCGGCAGCGCATCGGATGTAGCGGTCGTGGGGCTGTGGGTGTGCTGTTGTCGTCTCCTCAAGTGAAAGACTACTGGGTTCGGATAGGGAGGAGGGGGCTGGTGAAAATGCAATTTGGGACATTGCGACAGTTCTGTAGCTCTTTTCTATCGCATTTTAAGCCACCCCAGAACATCTCGAAGCCAGAGCTGTTGGGACAGGAGCGGAACGGCAGGTGAGGCGATCGATACCCACTCACCGATCATCACACGAGAGCTAAACAAATACAGAAATACATTACAGGGACATCCATTGCTATAGATCGACATTCGAGTCCAGAAAATGCTGAAAAATCCTGTGGGTTTTGAACTTGTTTGTCGTTTAAGATTCACATGGGTGTTTTATAATGGTAACTGCGCCTCTGTGCCAACAGCTTCATTTGATACACTGTGCTTTTTGCATAAGAGAAGGTGGGAAAACTCTTTATTACAGTGTCCATTAATTACTACATGCAAATGCAATTCATTCAATTATCAATAATAATAAGAATAAGAATGACACCTGCTAACACGTATGTTGTGCCTAACAAGTTGTGCCAGGAAATAATTACAATTTATTTAGTACTATTAGACTACTCAATGCACTGTGGAAAATTAAAAACATGCAGTTATTAACTCATTACCTAGTTATTGCTTAATGTAGTTTTAATTTTATTCAGTCATAATATTCTTTAAATGCTTTGACAACGTAAAATGCAATCTCTAAATTTCTTGCTTGTATGTTGTCAAAGCATTTAAAGTAAATGTATGAGCACTCTAATATATGGTAAAGAGTGACTGGGAATGTTTTTGCCTGTGCATTTATTAAACCATTCTGTTTATTTGCCCACTTTACATGCAAATCCCAGCTGGGATCGTAGTTTCCTGGATTTAGGGCAATGGAACATTGTCAAGTTTTTCTTTTGCCCCCTTTTATAGTGCATTGCTATAAATTGGTCACATGGTTTTAGGGACAAATAGCATCTAAATGCTTCCTTGTGTAAATTTCTATAGATATATATAGAAGATTATTTCCATCTGAAATTGCTCACTAATGCTTTTTTGCTGATTCTCTGCTGAAGTAGATTTGAGACTTTCTTTATGATGCTAATTTAGACTATGAGGAGCCTTGAGCTATTTATAACTCAAGCACAATAACTTGCTTCGGGAAAATTATCCTAGTGAGTCATTCAGTAAAGTCATGATTTATTAAGCAATGTTATGGCATGCCTGAAATAGTGCTTATGGATTATATCATAATGCAAACAGCAGTGTATATACATTCTCATTCCCAACATACAGACTACAGTACAGAGTCATGGTTTCTTAGACGGGTGTAACCACGGGGGCCTTTCACAAGAGTCTTGTGTTCACAGAACCATCTTGTTAAAGTAACACTTTGTCATGTGCATGTGTCATCTGCTCATAACTTCTGAAGAAAATGAGAAAGAATCACATAGCAGCAAAATTCAATAACTAATAACTCCAAAAAACTCCCCCAAAGAAGTCAAGATTATTTTAGCCTAGTCTCTTGCGCAGATACCGTTAAAATGGAATGGTTTGCATGTTTTGAAGGCATCATACAATACTGCATTTTATTGACATGGCATTCTCATTTCATTTAAAGTCCCAATCGAAATGGATTTGGTTTTGATATTGAGTTTGGAATTATTTTGGCTTTGAGTATGATGTTAGCCTCAATGTTATCTATAACATAGTGTGCTAGTGTGTGCTCCAAAACAATGACAAAATTCACATTTAGAAGATATAAGCATTCAAAACTTACCGTCTCTCGCTTCCGGCAATATGGATCAATGATTTTGATGACTTCACTCTGCACTTCAGCTTCTCATCAGATTTTCTGTTTAATCAAATGCTCTCTGGAATCTGAAGCATCCCGTCCCCTACATTATAAATAGATGCTGAAGCTGCGGCTAAAATTGGTGACTTGTTCACACATTTACTATTTTCTACATGGCGAATGGCACAAACTGCAGTATATAGGGGATAGTGAATGATTTAAACAGTGTACATATGCTGTCCATTGGGGCAAATGAAGTCTGGTTTTGTGTTAAAGCAGCACCAGGTAACTTTTCAACCTTCGGAATAAATTTTCAAGACTCGTGATGATAAATTGACTTACAATAGGTTGAATGATACCTCTGCCATAGCCTGACGGGGTCTGTGTCGTTTTTAATCGTACTTTTAAACTTCGGGTTTCGGTTAGTAACCTGAGAACAAAAAGAACTACAAAATTCGACTGCTTTACGGCATATTTCGTCACTTCCACCCCTACTTCCTTAAATTCGGACGTGCAAGCCCAACTATCGTTTGTTTGCCGGATGTTATAGTCATGGCCGAAGCAGCACAGGAAGATAAAAAAAGCAAATGTTTTGTCGGAGGAAAGCAAAAAGAGGAAACGAAAAAGTGATCGGATTAAAGCCAAGACGAGGATCAACATTGTATTATGATGAACCTTATGTTTTTTGGCTGAAAAAACAAATTTCAAATGTAAGCCTATGTCTAAACGCCGAGTACAAGTTTGGTAGGGGCTATATTCTGAAATATGTAAATACATAAGACATACAAAATCATATTTTAGGATGCCTAACATGTCTGTGATGTTTGTTTATGTTATATTTGTCTTTCCTTAAAGGGGGGGTGAAATGCTGTTTCATGCATACTGATCTTTTTACACTGTTAAAGACTTGGAATCCCATACTAAACATAGACAAAGTTTCAAAAGTTAAGGTGGACGTTTGATGGGAGTATTTCTTTGTCAAAAATACTACTTCCGGTTAGTCATAAGTTTCGGCAAGTTTTTTGAGATCATGCGTCCCCTTTGACGTTAATGGGGGCGGAATTTCCTTGTATGGGCCTTACGGACAATTCTACCGGAAGCGCGTGAGAGAGAGAGAGGGAGAGAGCGAAAGTAACAGGCAACGCCCATCAAAGCGCTGGCTTGTAGGATGCTGGACAGGTGACAATTACACATAGCACATAACAATGTCACCAAAAAAGTGCGTTTTTGGTTGCCAGACCAAGACAGTCCTGCACAGATTCCCCAAAACCCCGCGTTAAGGCAACAGTGGATGTAATTTGCTTTTCCGGATCAGCAACTGAGTTGCGCGAATGTTTATATCTGTTCGCTGCATTTCGGTGCCGACTGTTTCATAAACAAGGCCCAGCTCGACGCCGGATTTTCCCAATCGCCTAATGCTGAATGATGGAGCAGTCCCAACGTTAGAAGGGTGAGTGAGACTGCTTCAAATGTCTGTGTTTTTTTTAGTCCGCTTACTGTCTACACAAACCACGCTTAAACACACAAACACACGTGCACAACTGCACTTCCCACATGTACACCTTCAAAGACAAAAATACGACGATATAATTCAAGTATAAATATGTAAATAACACAAGCCGCTAAGCATATTATATAGTTAGTGTATAACTTGTACCACATAGAGACGTCCTGCTCTAGTCGTTTTTGCTGCTGCTCCTGTTCAACTGCAGCCTCTGGGTCTGATTCCGGATCATAGATGTATGGCTGTATCTGATTAAAAGCCATATTTTTATTTTGAATAAAGTTTTTTTCCCGCTGTTAGGGATGACGCACTCGACTCAACACACAGCGCGCTGCTGCACACGTCATTATTTAGCTCCGCTCACACGACACGCCCCCACCCGCTCGGCTTTTTTCGGAAAGACTCGGAACAGCGCATCTTTCTTATATAATTATTAAAAAAATAAAGACTTTTCGGAGATATGCAGGATGCAATGCTACTCTATAGGTACTCAAGATTGACATGACACTGACTGAAACTGAGTGTTTCACCCCCCCTTTAAGCTATAATGCAAATCGATTTTTCAAATTTACAGATTCATCTACGGTAGCTTTATATCATAATACTGACGATATATGGTTATTACCTACCACCCAAACATTGACTTGAAGTATCATATAGATTCTGTAAAAACAGTAACCAGTAGACTAGGCTACTATAATGACGCTGGCTTGTAAACGTGAGCATTGTGATCATTTGGCGTTTGAAAAAAATAAAACCCATGAAATTATATTCATATGACATGCTGAAAGATATGCCACTGTACCTGAGATGAAGACATTTCGCACGCGACGCAAGCAGAACACCTGCATGTGAACTCCTCCTGCAGTGTTCAGGGCTATCATGGTTGTCATGATAACAAATGCACGTGCGCATCCCCTGATGTAGGATGACAGAGTTTACGACAGTAGTAGAGTATAAACACAATACTGTTTCCCAACTTTAGGGGGACCCCGAGAGCAAAACCTACCTGGTGCTGTTTAATGTCACACGAACAGGCGCAACATACACTGTCTGCTCTGGTCCAGAGACACGATAGCACAGAGCGGATCTTATGAGTCTGCGCATACCACAAAATGTATCGGATCCATTTGAATCATGCACATAATGCTATATTTTAAAGCGATATGGAGGAGATTAGCAGGAGAAACGGTTCAAAATTAGGAGGAAACTGCAGCTTTACCAAGCTCAACAGCTCTGCTTGAGCTGTGACAAGCTAATATATTGGCTATTTTAAAAAGGGGGTGGAGCAGTTGGATATGTCCCGCCCTGTCTTCCTATTTCAGTGGAAATTACATTAATACAGTGAATAATGCTGTGCATTTCAATGCGCTTCAGTGGGCTTTTTAGGAAATGTGACATTTCTGAGTAAAACAGGATATTAAAGGAGAAAAAAATGTAGGGAGGGACTTGATTTTATCCACTTAGAACTGACTGGATTGTGTAAAGTGCTCTCTATGACAGATAGTTGGAGGGGAGGGGTTGAAAAATAAGTGATTTCAGCCATAGAGTAATGATGTTATTACATTTTGATAAATAATTGTCATGAAGTAGCATGCATTGATTAAAAAATAATAATAAATAAGACTGAATAGGCTTTAGGAAAGTAAATAGGATTAGTGTTGATTTAATGTTGACTTTAAGACTAACTTTTTTTAGGTCATGCGTTTAGATGGGGAAGGTTTGAGGATACATGCAGCTGTTTACATTTCTATTAATTAATTTTGCTGTAGTTATGAGCATGTAAAAAAAATGTAATCACATGAATTTTAGCTATTTTTGTGGTGGTGAATTCAGAGGTTTTTTTTTGTTAGTTCACCTTTAAGAGATTTTATCTGTCACCTTAAAATCATTTCACTTATGATGCTGTTTTCTGGTACATAAATTGGCTACATTACAGACTTCAATGCAGTCAGCTGCTGCTATCTAGTGACAGTGCGACTCCCAGAGTCAGTGAATTAGTGTGTTTTATGAGTTTGTGTGTGTGTGTGTGTGTGTGTGTGTGTGAGCCTGTTTATGTGGTTTATGAGGACACAAATTTGTATAACTACATGGGTATTACACTGGTATTACTCTATAAATGTGGTTTATGAGGACATATCAAATGTCCTCATAATTCAAATGGCCTTAAAAACATACTAAATGATGTTTTTTTGAGAAAGTAAAAATTCAGAATGTTTCCTGTGATGGGTAGGTTTAGGGGCAGGGGCAGTGTAAGGGGATAGAAAATACGGTTTGTACAGTATAAAATCCATTACGCCTATGGAGAGTCCCTGTAAACCACATAGACCAACGTGTGTGTGTGTGTGTGTGTATGTGTGTGTGTGTGTGTGTGTGTGTGTGATGATAATAAGATCCTCACTGCATGTTTAATAATTAGCTTTTTTTTTTTTAAAAAACTAAAATGCAGATTCATATTATCTGACATTTGTGTAATTATTATTATCATCATCATAATCTACTGGACTGACTCTAGCATTTTGGAGGCCCTAAGCAGATTTCCAAAAGGGGGGCCCCACTACCTAGAGCTTCATCTAACCACCCCCGACCCAGATTCCAACGTACACTTACTACACTGAAACCTTATTGTAAAGTTTGACCAAATTTCAAGATATAATATGAAGATATCTTTACTTATGCAACATTTTTTTTGAAGATTTTAACGATTGCTTTTAGATAAATGTATAAACATTTAGGGAACTAATGCTTTAATAAAGAAAACAAACACCTGCCAATGGGTTATTAAAAATTACAATAGAGAATCGTATTTTAATAATAATTATAATAATAGAGGATAGGCTATACTGTTCTGAGCTGGCATGTTTTAGTCCAGATTAAAATGCAAAGAACCTAAACACATGTTTGAAAAGTATTTAAGTATGTATATTTAAATATTTGAAGTCAAGGCGAATACAACAATCTGAATGACTGTTTGAAAATGTAAATACTGGTTGCCTTATTTTCCTCTCCGTTATGAGCATAAACAGAAAGTCGCGCTTGCCTTGCGCATCGCTGCTTTGTGTACAGGGGTAACCACGGTAACCGCTGTATTCAGCTGTTCCATAAGCGACGCCCACCTCCTGCCAGAGTGATTTAGCTTTTTTATTCAGCCCGTCTGCTGCTTGTACAGATGATCAATGTGAAAACCAGATCAAATTTACATGGAGAAAACATGCAGTATTGTAGAAATGCACTTTAAGGCGGAAAAGAAGCTAATATGCATTCAAAAAATTGGATATTAAGGTATCTAGAATAATGAACGTATTGAAGTACCCAAGATAACAATGCCATGCACGACCCAGATACTGTGGCACATTGTCTTCAAAGCGCTCGTGAATGTCAAATTTAACCAATAAGACATGATGCAGCAACCGGCATTTTAACAATATCTTTAAAAATTTAACACTCTTGCTCTCTGCAACAAATTGATATTGTCATCGCCTCTTCATTTTCAAACATTAATGCACAAGACTGGCATAAGCAAAACTTTTATAAAACTTTTTACCATGCATTACTGTCTTAAAAATGAAAATGATGTAATTAATTACTCACCCTCATGCCTTTTCAGATCCGTAAGACCTTCAGAACACAAATTAAGGTATTTTTGTTGAAACCCGATGTCTCAGAAAGGCCCCCTTTGGCAGCAATGACGTTTCCTCTCAAGACCCACAAAAGGCAATAAAGACGTTGTTACAAAGCCCATTACAGTGGTTCCACAATCATTTTATGAAATGACAAGAATAGTTTTTGTGTGCAAAAACCTAAATAACAACTTGTATAGTGATGGCCGATTTCAAAACACTGCTTCCTGAAGCCGTCGGAGCGTTATGAATTAGCGTATCAAATTGGCAGTTCAGAAATCATGAATCGATACGCTGATTCATAACGCTCCAAAGCTTAAAGGGTCAGTTCACCCAAAAATTTATATCATTAATGACTAGGCCTGTCGCGATGGTCGATAAATCAATTAATCGCACGCTAAAAAAAAATGAGCTCGATAATTTTTTCCGGCCGCGATAATTTCCATTTGCATGCTTTTTTGTTTTCCTCGTCTCTCTCGTTGACTGTGCGCACCTCGTCCGTTTGGGGAGGTGTTTATACTCAACGCGCAGACCCCTTTGCGACGTGATGAGACGTCATTCTCGGCCAGCAGATTCATCTGGAACTCGTGGCTCTTCGGTTGCGGAGCCACACACAAAGTTACGAAATGCACAACGGCAAGCGAAATGGGGTCTTGCGCACTCCGCGTTGACGTCTTTTTTGCCGCGCGCACCCTCGCGCTCGAGCAGGTGCGTTGTGTATAAACGAGGCTTAAAGCTACACTGAAGTTTGATAAACGCAAGTTAATTCTTCAGTTCAATCTTTGTGTGCTAAAAAGGCACACAAGGTCGTGTAGAGATAGCAATACAGAATACACATTCTCCTTTTTTTTCCAAATAAATGAAAAGCATGTCATCAATGTCTTCTCTCTCGCTGTATCAAAATATCACTTTCCTCAGAGATGGTCAAGTTCAGTTTGTGCATGATTAGGCTATGATATAATATATCATATGCTGAAGTACATTTCTGGATTAAAAGAACAACAAGAACCGTACAGAACGGAAAACCGTGTGCCTAAAACCGTGATACGAACCGAACCGTAGGTTTTGTGAACCGTGCCACCCCTAATATGCACCTAAAAGACAATCATCCGTTTTAGTTTTCATCCATTTTATTTGTGGTTTTTGGTACTTATTTAAATGCATTTTTTAAACAGACTGAGAGACCATGCTTTTATTGTTTTTGGTTGTTTTGTTCATTTATTGTGGTTATTCAAAATGTTTTCCATTTTTAGTGATAAATAGTCTTTAGAAATTAAAGTTTATTGATCTTTGAAAAGGTGTACCTGCATTTTTATGCCATTATCATTATTTTAGATGAAAATAGTCTCAGAACAACAATATTATCGTTTATCGCAATAATTTCTTGGCCAATTTATCGTTCAGCAAAATTTGTTATCGTGACAGGCGTAATAATGACTCGCCCTAATGTCGTTCCACACCCGTAAGACCAAGAGATTAGAATCGATTCATGATTCGGATCGCCAATGTCACGTGATTATAACAGTTTGACACGTGATCTGAATCATGAATCAATACGCTGATTCATAACTGTTTAAATCTTTATTTGAGGATTGAAAACAAACAGGGAAGAGAAGGCAATGCTGAATAAAGTGGTAGTTTTTGTTATTTTTGGACCAAAATTGATTTCTAATGCTTCAAGAGATTCTAATTAACCAACTGATGTCACAGATGGACTACTTTGATGATGTTTTTATTCCCTTTCTGGACATAAACAGTATAGTGTGCATGCACTTGCATACTCTCTCGGACTAAATGTAAAATATCTTAAACTGTGTTCTGAAGATGAACGGAGGTCTTGCGGGTGTCGAACGGCATTAGGGTGAGTCATTAATGACATACATTTCATTTCTGGGTGAACTAACCCTTTAATGAAGTAGTGTTTTGAAATCGGCCATCACTATATAAGTCTATAACTATTCTCGTCGCTTCATAAAATGATTGTGGAACCACTGTAGTAAGATGGACTTTTTAACGTCTTTAGTGCCTTTTATGGGTCTTGAGAGAGGAAATGTCATTGCTCCCAATGGAGGCCTTTCTGAGCCATCGAGATTTACACCAAAAATATCTTCAATTTTGTTCTGAAGATGAACAAAGGTTTTACGGGTCTGGAACGGGATAAGGGGGAATGATTGATGACCGAATTTTCATTTTTGGGCGAACTAACCCTTAAACGCCGGACGGGGAGCCCCCTGGTGGCCACAGGGGCCCTATGCAACCGTTTATATCGCTTATTAGGTAGGATTTGCACTGATCATCTATATAAGCTTAGTTTGTTAACATGTAGTTTAATGGTATTACATTATATATTTGGCATGTAAAGGTTAGTTACTTGGTTATTTTTGACAAGAAATGCAACAGTTGTGTAAATAATGTGTAAATTTACAGCACTGTGGTATATAACCCTATAGCAGAATCTCAACATATTTCTATGGCCGCACTGCGCTGTATATCCCGTCACGCCGCCCAGCCCTTCTTACAATTCAGGCTTTTATTTGCAAAAGCCTTATACCCACTTAGTAGTAACCCATATCTCAATGGACCAGATCATTTTCTTGTATCCCGGTCTCTGCACTAATGCTGTTGATATTGCATGTGAGTGGTGGGCTACAGAAATGGAATCTGACTCCCTCAGATGTCCTAATTAATTGCCAGCCACATTTCGGCCCCTTTCACTCTGGCTGATTTACTCCCTCAATCATTGATTATTTAGGAGCTGTATTTTCTCTAGTGTACTCTCTTCCCAAAAGCACTCGCTCTGAATCAGTCAGTCCTTGTGCGCCAGCTACTTTTAATGGAAATCCAAACCGATCGATGAACAGTCAGAGCAGCCCATCCCGTTGCGGGCTGGAGCTGTTATAATGTTAGACTAGATGTTTCTCTTTTTCAAGTGGTGGAAAGTCAAAAGAGGTGCAGATCCACTGATGCAAGTATATTTTGTATCATGCTGCATGTCGAGAGAGGTACATTTTAGCTTATATAGTTTATATTAAGGTTGTGCGATATTGAAGATATTTTTTATGTGCAATACCTTATTGTGCGATATTTGATATATTATACAATATTGCTATAAGTGTGTAAAATCTACTTAAATTATATATATATATATATATATATATATATATATATATATATATATATATATATATATATATATATATATATATATATAGGGCAATTCCAGCGTTATGGATGTGACATTTGAACTCATAAGGACAACTGAAATGTCTCAGTAAAAATCTATTTCTTACAATATTTATATTGGCAATGCATATTCTCAGAGCACCCTATCTGGGGAATTGACAGCAAAAATATTATTTTCAAAATTATATTTAAGACACCCCAAAAAAGGAAAATAGTTGTGCGTTATGGATGTGACAGGAAATGACAGTGTTTTCAGTGTACTGTTCGATTTTCTTAAAAGTCTGTGAACTTTTAAATCTAATGTATAAATATTGCTATCCACATGAGGAAGGGGTCTTATTTGAAAATAAAAATATCAATGTTTAAAATGTAAATAAAATTTATGAAGTGTATCATGAGAAAAAACAACGTTATGGATGTGACAAAACCCTGTTATGGATGTGACGAGTCTGAAATACACATAGAATCTGTTTGGAAAATCAACGAACAAACCATCATGGCACATTTGTTGACACATAAAATTACTCTAAATGTTAATTTAATAGTAATCTAGTTATATCAATGACTCATATGAAGTAGCCTGACCTGATTTAGTTGAAATAGCCCATTCTTTCATTGTCTCAGGTAAGATGGGTCTTAATCAACATGTAAATATCCTGACAATAAAATGACTAATATATATATATATATATATATATATATATATATATATATATATATATATATATATATATATATATATATATATATATATATATATATATATATAATATATATATATATAAGGGCTGGGTAAAAATATCGATTCATCAATGCATTGCAATTATTTGTTTCTCAATTCAATATCGATTAATCAAACCCTATGAATCGATTCAGCCCACCGGCCAGTGGCGGCGCTGTGGGCAACACTCTAGTGAGAGCGTTCAGCGCTGTAAACAAGACGTGCTTTACCAAAACAGCAGCTGCACTCCGTTCAAGCCTGCACCACTAAAGGCTGCAACATACTCCGCAAGAACAGAAAAAAGTTCTCGCTCCCAAGGCTATGAGAACAAAATTACGTCATGTTGTTCTCTCAGCCCTGGTTTGGGAGTTCTCGCAGCTTGTTCTCGACACATTGCCTGAGCAGAACTTTTTTCTTACGGTTGTCCGAGAACTATTGTGTGATTGGTCAGACATTTAAAGTGGGCGTGGTTAATGCGGAGAAACGCAGATGATCGGCACCTGCTTTTCTCGTGAAGTATGAATGTACTACTGCCAGAACGAACTTTGTTCTTGTTCTTGCCACCTCAAGAAAACAAACAAATTTCTTTGTTCTTGCAAATTATGTTCCAAGATTAACGTTAAAAGCCGACGTTTGGGCTCATTTTGGATCAGCTGCTCAGTTGTTCAGTGTTATTGCGCCATAGAATCAACACCAGCCGTGTTGGCGACATGCTTTCATATCATGGCAACGCGCGCAGTCACGTAGATCACTGCACTTTCAATAGTTGTAAAACAAACCACCGCTCTCAGTACATTTGAATGGCTTAAGTGGACAGACAACAGCTTCACTTCACTATACAGTTAATTACTTTCGAATCTGTAATGTTGTAATGTTATAATATCAATCCACTTTGTTTTATGAATATGCACATTTTGTGCTTCTGTTTATATTTCTTTCATAACTTGAATGTATAGGAAGAAAGAAATATACTATCTACTACTTACAGTTGCATGCACTTTAGAGGTGTTAATAAAGCACCTGTTTGTAATAGGTGTGGTTTGTATTCAACACATGTACAATATTGTACAATTTATTCTGCTAAATAAACCATGACAGGAAAAATGCTGGGGTCAATTTGTTCTTACACATTGATAATACTGCACACATTATTAAAAAATATACTCAGGTACTTAATTACTTGTGTATTTACTTATTAATCAATCAATATCGAAGCTAATAAATCGATATCGAATCGAATTCTGAAATTCCTAAAAATACCCAGCCCTATATATAATATATACACATACATCGAATTTAATCGAATTTATTTATCACATCATTCAGAAAGTGACCATTTGTTTTGCTAACATTTACTTATGATTGTACTTAATAACCTAAGGCTATGAGGAGAAATATGTTTATCACTGCCATGCTACAGGAAAACACATTTATATTACATGTGGGTTTGATTTTAGAATTGTCTTTATATGTAACGTCACATCCATAACGCAAAATTAAAATGTTTACAAGTAATAAAAGAGCATGAAATGTTCATCACATGATACATTTATATAAGTTAACATTGCACAGAAATGCTGGACATTTTTTCATCAACACTGTATATGTAGCATAAACTTATCCTCTAAAACGTTATGGATGTTACATGGCCCTGGAACTCAACGACACATTTAATAAGAGGCTTATAATTTCATAGAACTTTACTGTTAAATCATGCTAATTGAACACAGTGCATAATCATCCCCTTGTTAATCAGGAAATTGCCAAATAATAAACTTTTGCTGAAACATTGAGTCTATATATTTCCTTTTCTTGATAACACTAAAACACAGATATTTCAAAAGCTCTTCTTGCATTGGTGCACACCTTATTCATGGTGTAATAAAACAACAAATACCTAAACAATTCAATGAGAGTGGTTGCATACAATAAAGTATAGATCCAAGTAAACATTTTAAGAACAAATCTGTTTGTGTGTGACCAACTTTTTTTTTTCATCGTAAAGATGACCTTTGCATGGAATTGCCCTATATATATATATATATATATATATATATATATATATATCTTTCTGGGAAAAGAAAGAATCGCTACAACTTCTGAAATGTGACCAGTAGTGTTTTAGCAAAAAAAATTGTCACAAATCTGACAATAAAATTTTAACATCAATGCAAACAAACAAAAAATGTACTGCAAATATTTAAATACCAAACATCAAGCACATCCAGGTAAACAAAAACAAAGGTGGATGATTTTTTTTCTTATTTTAATTTATCATTGTTATTGAAAATAAGAAGTAAAAACAGTAGTCTTCACATGAGTTAAATATACACTGATACATAATAAAGCTAAAAAGGTTATTCAGCCAAGAGCACTGAGTGATTTTCTCTTTTTCTTTTGTTGTTTAACAAACAGCGGCAGGTTTACTGGATTGGCAGGCTGTCACTTTAAGGCCTAATGCACAGATCCTATTGACACACATTCGGTTTCTTTCCCCAACTGATATCTTTCACTTGAAGCATGTGTTTACTTGAATCCTCATCAAGACAGCCATTCTGACATAACTGCGTGTGTATTTCACAGTTTGAGTGTATAACAAGACACGAAACAATACTGAAGGTATCACATGCTCTCAGAGAGGCGGCTTGTGCGCACATTTCGGTGTGTGTGACAGACAGTGTGAGAATGCAAGGAGTTGCAAGGAGAAGTCACATAAGTAACAGTCATGTGCCCAGTCTGTTCTCTGCTATATGCGTCAACCTAAACGTACACTTTTCACAATGTTGAAGTAGCAATATTAAAATCCTTCAGCTATGAATAATATTGTGCCGTTGCGAAATGCATATTGCAAAAATTTGGGCTGGTTATTTTAAAATAAGTCTTTATTTACCAAGGCATTTATTTTAATAAAAAAATATAGTAAAAACATTAATATTGTGAAATATTATTAACATTTTAAATGTTTTCTATTTTAATATATATTTTAAAATGTATTTTTTTCCCCACGACCATTACTCCAAACTTCAGTGCCACACGATTCTTCAGAATCCATTCTGATATGTTGATTTGCTGCTCAAGAAATTTTTCGGATCATGTTGAAAACATTTATGCAGATGCTTAATATTTTTGTTAAAACCGTGCTACATTTTTGTCAGGATTCTTTGATAAATAAAATTTTGAAAGAACAGCATTCATTTGAAATATAAATCTTTTTTTTAACAATGCAAAACTCTTTACTGTCACACTTGACCAATTGTAATGTGGCCAGTGGCCTTGATAAATACATATATTCATTTCTTTAAATAACATTGTACTCTACTCTCCCAAAACTTTTAAATGGTATTAGCATCTACAAACCAAAAGAAAAAGGTGTTTTTTAGTTACTGTGGCGAGGTAGACGAGCGAGAGACATGGGAGGACTCGGAGTGAGTCCTCTCGTGAGGGAGCTATGAGGCATATAAGGACGAGCGACACCTGTGTAGGACGAGAGAGGACCAGGCCTGGATTTTAGGTTATGGTTTTGTTTATGCTGTATTATTCGTGTGCGGGCAGTCGTCCGTGAGAGGCTGCTTTCGTTTTGTCTGTTAACTATTTTTATTACATAATATAATCTTTATATTGTTCAGACCCCTGGTTTAAAACCCTGGCTAATAAATTAGTTTAAATAATTATACTGAAATGTTTAATCTTTCATTTAAATGCTTTATCTGGTAAGTTCTGCAGACAAAGTACAAATGAAACAGGATTTTTATATTTTCTGAAAAAGTGTGAGTACTTACCTGTGCAAAACTTCCTGGCACAATGCTAGGGTGGTGTGGGTGTTTGCAGAGGTGTTTCTAAAATAGGCTGTTGTATGTGGTTTGTAAGTTGTTCTGAATGGTTTATACAGTAGAAAATTATTACTATGCAGTTGCCATGGTGTACTGGGTACATTGCTATGTGGTTGCTTACTGGCCCATCAAATAAAATAACAACCGCAAGTCTATGTCTACTTTTAGTTTCAACAACTCCCTTAAATTCAAGAAATCTCTTATCAATGTTACCCTTATTTTTCCTAACTCAAAGGTTTTTTTTGCAGGCAGCTAGGACTAGGATGCAATGGTTGACTAGTGTATTGTTTATCTAATGTTTTCTAATTCTTTTTTAGTTTTGATATTTTTAGCAGTGATTCTTTAAAGTGCTGCTATTATGCTTTTTTAAAGGTCCTGCTACAATCGTACAACTAGATTAAAAGCACTTTAATTTTCTTATAACATGCATTGGAGCATCACCTCTTTTCTTGCAGAGTCTGAAAGGGTTCGATAAAGGATTCTGTCTCTCTTCTTTCCGAGAGCCTGCTCTGCTCTGATTGGTCAGATGGCCCAGTCTATTGTGATTGGTCTACTGCTTACAGTGCGTGTTGGAAATAAAACATCCTCTACCATATCGGACTTTCAACTCTGGAGGCTTCTTCCTCATTTTTTTACACAGTGATTCAAGCAGTAACGATGACGTCGGTTTTATCGTATCAATTCGAGCCAGAGTCTGAGTCCTCATACTTTGGAAAGTGCAAAGTGCATTTGCTTTCTTAAAGACGGAGTTTATCTTAGTCTGGAGATGGCTGCTTCTGGGTGATTTCATACACCAGCTAACTACAGCATTAAAAACTTTTAAAATAATTTGAGCTCAATTCACTTTCAGACAGCCGTGAGAGTGAGTGTTTGAAATAAATTCTGTTTGTACTCGATAGATTCTAACCACCGTATAAGGCAGAAATATTTATATGCGATGCAAAAGACTATGTGCACTAACCATTAGTAAACATGGTAAATATGACCGCTTGAAGAAATCAGACAAATCATATAGGCTATCATAATCATGTACTTATTTTATCTGTACGTCTCATCTCTTTATTCCGGACTGTCTGATATCCATATTTAGCTATGTCATAAAATAAACTCTGAAAAGATTACTGTATTGGGACTGTCAGGTCTTCAGAAGCTCCCCAGGTCATATTTTTGGTGGAAGATTTGTAGAAATGATCACTCTTTCTCTATGTGATGTAAACATACCGTCTCGTGACTACAAATAAACAGAAACAGACACAACTGATTAAGTATGCATGTCCTCTTTTATGAAATAACGGTAAAAAACTAGCCTGGATGCCAGCCGAATTTAGCCCCGCGCACAATTTTTTTAGTTCAGGCAGTTCGGTCTGGCCTTGCTCCATAGAGGAGTAGTTATCCCCGAACAGAAACTGTTCGGACCAATGAAATCATCAGGGCAGGCTTTAGACGATGACGGACAGATGATCAACAGTAACGTAATCATGCACGTCATCAAAGGGGCTTGGATTATATTTTTTCGAATCCTAAATGGAGAGCTTGTTTGTATATGCATTCACCTTCACAATTTCTCTCAGAAATGATGATCAAGTTGAGTAAGTACTCTGTGTATCATTAAATTATTTAATTTTTTTACAACACCGGCAAAGATCGTGTATTTCAGCCTGATTTCAGCGGGCGTGCAGACAGGGTTGCCAAGTTTTTACAACAAAACCCGCCAACTACTAGCCCTAAACAATAGATTCTCGGGGGGTTCTCAGTGGAAAAAGGGTGTTTGGGGGGTAAAATGTGTTATTTTGGCAAGGTTGCCTGCTAAAATTCGCACTCATGGGTCACATAATAGTCGCTTCAACCCGCGGACATAGAAAACAACCAGATTAAAAAAAAAATCCGGACTTGGCAACACAGTGCAGTTGAACTATGCTGACGTTAGACAATGCGTCGCTTCGTTGTTCTGATTGGTTGTAGGTCTATCCAATTGATGTCTTTCCTGGTTCGGTTGAAACACGCCCCATAATCACAGCCCAATGGAGCAGTTTCAGACTCATATTCTGACTAGAATTGAGTATGACCACGTCAGGCTAGTAAAAACACTATTTTTGCGGGATGTGCAATCTTGACACATATTAAGTCATAATGATCAATGTGTCACATCAATTAAAGGCAAAAATGGCAACAAACGTCCGCTTTTATCATGTTCATTTTGCCAAGCTCTTGTTTCCAGTGATTTCTTTCTGATCAGTTCTCTAATAAAACTTTCATTTGTTGGTGAAATGATGGGTTTGTGTGACATTGTTCTAGAGAATCGTGTTATGGGCAGTTTTAGTGAAGTGCTGCAGAGTTTCTGGCAAGATGGTGGAAACACAGTGTGGTTTTGGACTCTAAATCATTTAAAAATAGTTCCTAGTTCCACCGGTGTGAACACACCAAAATCTGAGTACTTCCGCCAATAGTTCTAGAAACTATGAAACTATAAGCTTCCTCCAGTGCGAAAGCCCCTAATAAAAACGCTGTCATGTTATCTTATCATTCAGAAGCAAATACCTGATGTTTGGGAACTCAATTGTATGATACAGATCCGGTATCAATCAATGGTAATTATGGTAATTAGGTGGTAATTATACCTAAATGTTTTGCTAACAGATTTAGCCTCAAATGAATATTAATATAAACATTTTAGATACTGTGCAATGAGCACGTTTTCTTGTCGAATAATGAAAACAATCCTCCTCATTTGAAAGCATACATTTTTTAATGCATATTTTTAGATTTGATGGACATCTTGGCATTTCCATCCAATGTTTTTAATGGAATATCTCAAAATTCACACACAAATATGTGATTAGCTAAATTTATAGGATTATTTTCCATCCTTTTACGCCACATCCACATGAAGCCAGAGCTTTATCCAATCTTTTTCCCCCCTTGTCTCAAGAAATATCTGCGTACACACGGAACCACTGAATCTGACTCAGAAGAATGTAGTATACATGCCAGACCAGTAAGTGGTGCTGTAATGCACAAAGATACACTGTGTTGGCTTTAGAGTTATCCACTCTGGGACCTGGTTTTAAAAAAAGGCTCCTGTCTGGACGAAACGCTGATATGATACAACAATGTACAATGTTTCCCCTACAATGTATTCACAGCGGCGCAGCGCTGCCGCAGGATTTTCAGTGCCGCTGCAAGTTAATCAGTCATATTTTTGGGAAGAATCGACTTTTTTTTTCTGTCAACTTTTACTCTGCTACATTTTCTACATGTATACTGTAATAAAGTTTGTAGATGGGAAGGAAGGAGGCGGGAACCGGCGAACGTTCAAACAAACTTTAATTCAAAAGAAATAAACAAACCGAAAGTAAAACCGCGGGCAGCCCCTCACGGACGACTGCCCGCGAACACACAAAATAAAACGTGGGCAGCGCCTCACGGACGACTGCCCACAAACACATAAACAAAACATAACATAAAATTCCAGGCCTGGTTCTCTCTCGTCTTCCGCAGCTCTTGCTCCTCCTTATATGCTCCCGTCACATGGCCGCGAGACGAGACCGGTGTGCCACGCAGCTGGCACTCGTGAACGTTAATCACCGGCCCGCTCTCGCGGTCCCTCGCCCCGCTGCCTGTCACACCACATATACATTTTCCCAAAGCATTTTTGTTACTTACTACAAAATAAATTCTGAAGACTGCAAGCGTGTGTAAACAAGGGCTCGGGCAACCGCGGCGAGCGTGTGTCTGTTGCTATAGCGACTGACACGTGAGACTGCGGACAGCACAGCGGGACACTTCAAAAACGGATTTAAAACAGACAACAAAACGGTGTGTAGAGTACGCTTTACTATCACTATAAACTAAGTAATTACTTTGTTGACTAAATGCTGTATTAATGCAATCAAGGCTGATGCTAACATTAGTAACTGTTACCTCAAGCAGTTAAAGCAATGGGACAAAAACACACACAAGTCTGACCCAAACGTATAATGCCACGTTTGTTACCATCTCACTTTATTTGCATTCTTTTATATCCATCTGGACACTTTTATGTTGCGAAGTGGCATATTTGAAGCTAGTGACATGAAGAATCAAACTGTATCCTCACACAGCTGACAGAAACATAAACAAATCAGAAACTCATTCGTGTTTTTTTAACATCACTGTGCCATGTTTTGATTAGATAACCATCAAGTGTTCTACAGTAGAAGCAAATAAAGTTTGTGAGAGTGACTTTTCGGCAGTGAATAGGGTGATTTTAATCAGATTCATTATTCATTTATTAAGACATTGACGTGGTATCTACAGCTCCAGCCACATTAAAATCTCATCATGCAGTGTTTGTATGTGCTTTATTTCTAGTTAAAGACAGACCTGAGAAATAGGCTACAAGGACAGCACCTGTCCACATGCATGCGTGTCAGCAGTAATGGCCCAAAATAAGTGCTCACAGATTGGGTGTGGCCTTTGCCATTACGATACAATTTTCAGTAAATTGTAAATAATCTTTTTCTGGGTTGTGCCGCTTCATTTTTCTCTTATCAACTTCTACCAATTCTGTAAATGAAAGCTGAAAATTAACACAAAAGACATGAATAATCCTGTCTAAAATTATAAAATGAAGGTTTCTATTTGTGACCAGTTTAAGGTACGTGCTGCTATAATCATGCCTTGAATCTGTTGATGGTATGTCATAGTTGTATGTCTCAATGTCCATTTCTATCCACAAAACTTGCCTGAAGTTTACCCCCCAACCCCCACGTGCGGCTTGGTAACAACCTTCGGCACCGTTGCTGGAAAATTTTCTAGGGGAAACACTGTAATAGCACACCTTTCCTCAACGAGCCACATGATTTGAGGCACCATTCATTTCTAAATAGTGTGGGGTGAGTTATAGCAATAACAATAGTGAGCATCGCCTTATCAAGCAGCACTAATAAGGTCAGGGTGGATGTAATGGACAAGGTGAAGATAAATCAAGGGTCGGAGTTTGGTGATGGTTTATTGATCCTTAAACTGAGGTTAAATTTAAATGATGCCATTTATCTGGCAGGAAATTTGTCCTAATAAGATCATTGATTGGGTGATTAACAGCATTGTGTGTCTATCGAGTGAATTCCATCAATAAGAGATCCTTTTTAAACCTCTATGACAGCCATTATAACAATAAGTAGCCCTTAAAGAACAGAAAGATGTGATGACACTTTTTGGAACATGTTTCTACAATATTGTGTTTGTGTATTAAAGACGCTCATTTGGATGGTGGTGGTGGCCTTACTTAGTTTACGGGGACAAATGAATGCATGCTATGTGTCACTGCTTGACCTTTGCCTACCAGGTCAATGTTCTCAGATCACATTTGGAGCTATTTATATAGGACAGGCGAGTATAGCAATATTATTTGGTCACAATATTTAGCCGGATACCCTTTTATTCGGCTTAAATGAAAAACATTAAAATTTAGGGGGGTTTTCAATGTATTTCAATTAATTAAAGTAAGTGATGAAAAGAGATGGAGCATCTGTTGAAGACAAATTTTGCTTGCCTTTGCCAGTTTAGGGGAATTTTACTTTTAAAAGAAAAGAAAGAACTACTATAGTACATAAATACAGTACATACCACAGAGACGGACGTCCTGCTGTTGCCGTTTCTCCTGTTCAATTTATTTCAGCCTCCGAATGATTCTGGATCATTATCTGTGATAGCCATGAGTTTCTCCACGCTTGAGGACGTCACTGCTTTGCACGCTCGTCGTTCTTTAGCTCCACCCACACTATACGCCTCCAGGCGCTCGTTTTTTCCGGAAAGACTCGGTACAGCCCATATTTCTTTTATAAATATAATAAAACTAAAGACTTTTCGGAGATTTGATGGATGCAATACTACTCTATAGGTACTCAAGATTGACATGAGATTGACTGAAACTGAGTGTTTCACCCCCCCTTTAAGAACAGTACATTGTTGTCAAAGCAAGAAACATTTCTTAGTCATTTTCAAGTTATAAATAATTTTCATTCATATAACTGCGGTGAGAGCGAAACGAGGCTGAACGTGTTGGCATAGTAACGTGATACTTCCTGCCTGTGTGTCCTACGAAGGACGTCTCATTTAATTCTGATTGAGGACACTCCATATACTGCATCCTTCACAGGACGTGTCCTCCGGAGGACGCAGCCTTCAAGATGATATGAAATGAGACACAGCTAAAGTAATGCATGTTACATATTTGACAAGTATTAGTTTTATGGTTAAAAAGTCAAAGTCAGAAATACTTCCTAAAAGTAATTTGATATGTAACATTTCTTTGTGGTATTTCCAGTAACTGATGCCTGTTTAAGTAAAATAAATTTGATGTAAGCATACACAGTTGAAGGTGTAGCATGCTTAATATTTTCATTAAGGTGGCAGTTAACCAAAAAAATGTATATTCTGTCATCATTTACTCACCTTGTTGCTTCAACCTGTTATGACTTTTTATCTTCTGGGGAACATAAAAGTAGATTTAAAAAAAAAAAAAAAAGTTTTTGTACAGGGCACAGTAACTGATCACCAGTAAGAGTTTTCAGTTTTTGAAAGAAGCCTCTTATGCTCACCAATTTTATGGAATAAAAATTGTATGATCAAAAAAGAAAAGAAAAAAATAAATTACAATTTAATATTGTTTTCTATTTGAATATATTTTCAAATGTAATTTATTCCTGGTAAAGCAGAATTTTCAGCACCATTACATTACTACAGTCTTCAGTGTCACATTCCTTAATATTATCAATGTTAAGAACAGTTGTGCTGCTTGAAATATTTGTGGAAACTGAAAATATTTTCATGATTTGTTGATGAATAGAAACAGCATAAAAGAACAGCATTTATTTAAAATATACTTTTTTACTTGCAATGTAAATGTCACTTTCGATCAATTGAGTGCATCCTAGCTGAATAAAAGTATTAATTTCTTTCCAAGTACATCAAATGAATATGGAAATGTATCCATTCTACTGACATTTAGCTCTGCGTCAGTGTTTTTGCAATGAATTCTGCATGTATTTTGCATGCTGGGGCATTTTACAGAGTAGGAGAACATGAACACAGTATCAGTGCGTCCCTTCATCCCTGGCATTTTCGAGGACTGCCTTGACTTCACATGAAAAGAATGCACACAACACTTCTTGCTAGACTGTAGAGTGTCATTTCCCAAACCCACAGCCGTTTCATCCCCCTCAGAGCTCCCATCCTCTCCGTCACTGACAGCGACATGACATCTCTGTGCCTTTGATAATACGCTGAGAAATATTCATCACTTCTGCCCTTGAGAAACAAACTTTGCTATAGAAATAACAGGGATACTTAGCTCGAGCTGGTCGCCAACGCATTTTTAGCTTTCTGCGCTCGGAGCCACTGCAATTTTCTGCACTTCAGCCATTGTGCACCGCACTGCATTTTTCTTTTGTGTGAAATCTGATTGAAAGTGCTAGAAAGGGCTCGACTGGAGTGGATGAATAGGGCAGTGTTTATCTAAGAGAGAAGAGAGAGGAAATCTGTTTTAATTTAAAATGAGACAAAGTCTCCCATCTGACTGCGCTGCTCACCCACGTCTCTCGTTGCACTGTGCTGCATGGCATGCGTCAGAGGACCCAATGTGTGTTCATTTATACTCTTTCGCTCGCATCCTCTTTTAAGGCTGCCGACTTAACCGGCATCCGCTTCACCCACTATATAAAGAAACAAATAATTTATTCAGCAGCCTGCAAGGCACTCTACGGCCCTATGACCTGCCTGTCCAGGCCCAAAATAGAGACAGTCTGTGTGCAGCGCTGGACTAAGTGTTTCAAATCCCTCCTTACTGGAGTGCCCATTAGTTATAGAGGGATCCTTACAAGAAAGGAAGTGCATTTAAAGCAAAAGTTTGCTCACCCTTATGTCAGTCCACACATGTATGACTTTCTTTTTCTTGACACCCAAAGAGAAAATTTAAATAATCTGCCACTCTTTTCCATGGAGTTAAGCATTCAACGTCATATAAGTATGGCTTGTGTTCCAAGTCTTCTGAATTTATTCAAGCTTTGTGTGAGGACGATACGGTGGCCCAGTAGTGCAGCCATGCTAAATTAAGACACAACACAACGATATTGCCACAACACAACGGAAACAAGCAACAACACAACGAAATCGCCACAATACAACGGAAACAAGACACAACACAACAAATTCGCCACAACACAACGAAATCGCCACAAAACAACGGAAACGAGCCACAACACAACGGAAACAAGCCACAACACAACGGAAACAAGCCACAACACAACGGAAACAAGCCACAACACAACAGAAACAAGCCACAACACAACGGAAACAAGCCACAGCACAACGAAATCGCCACAACACAACGAAATTGCCACAACATAACGAAATCGCCACAACACAACGGAAACAAGCCACAACACAACAGAAACAAGCCACAACACAACAGAAACAAGCCACAACACAACGGAAACAAGCCACAACACAACGGAAACAAGCCACAACACAACGAAAACAAGCCACAACACAACAGAAACAAGCCACAACACAACAGAAACAAGCCACAACACAATGGAAACAAGCCACAACACAACGGAAACAAGCCACAGCACAACAAAATCGCCACAACACAACGGAAACAAGCAACAACACAACAGAAACAAGCCACAACGGAAACAAGCCACAGTACAACGGAAACAAGCCACAGCACAACAAAATCGCCACAACACAACGGAAACAAGCAACAACACAACAGAAACAAGCTACAACACAACAGAAACAAGCCACAACACAACGGAAACAAGCCACAGCACAACGAAATCACCACAGCACAACGAAATCGTCACAGCACAACGAAATTGCCACAACACAACGAAATCGCCTCAACACAACGAAAACAAGCCACAACACAACAGAAACAAGACACAACATAACGAATTCGCCACAACACAACGAAAACGCCACAAAACAACGGAAACAAGCCACAACACAACAAAATCGCCACAACACAACGGAAACAAGCCACAACACAACAGAAGCAAGCCACAACACAACGAAATTGCCACAACACAATAGAAATGCTCCCGACCACGAGGGAGCTCTAAGAGTGTGGTAAAGTTGGTTTTCCTTGTATAGGTTCTATAGATTGTCCGGTCTTACAAAGATATAAACACTACGATCAGTTAAACCATTGTATGGTTAAATGGAAGTGTGTAACCATTGTATATCGACATGAAATATCAGTTCAAAATCACCTACATGCATTATAGCTGCATATTTATACTCCTGAATGCTTTTAATCACTATCACTGGGACTTGCAGGCGCTTATCATTGCACCATTGAAGTAATTTTAATTCAGAAAATTATACATTTCAACCACTTGGTGGAATTGATATTTCATGTTGATATACAATGGTTATGCACTACAAACTGATCATGATGTTAATATCTTTGTAAGTCTGGCTAATCTATAGAACAATGGCAAGGAAAACGAACTTTATTGCACTCCGAGAGCCCCCACATGGTCGGGAGCATTTCTGTTGTGTTGTGGCTTGTTTCTATTGTGTTTTAGCGATTTCGTTGTGTTGTGGCTTGTTTCCGTTGTGTTGTGGCGATTTCGTTGTGTTGTGGCTTATTTCTGTTGTGTTGTGGCGATTTCGTTGTGTTGTGGCGTTTTCATTGTGTTGTGGCTTGTTTCCGTTGGGTTGTGGCGTTTTCATTGTGTTGTAGCTTGTTTCCGTGGTTTTGGCGATTTCGTTGTGTTGTGGCTTGTTTCCGTAGGGTTGTGGCGTTTTCATTGTGTTGTAGCTTGTTTCCGTGGTTTTGGCGATTTCGTTGTGTTGTGGCTTGTTTCTATTGTGTTGTAGCGATTTCGTTGTGTTGTGGCTTGTTTCCGTTGTGTTGTGGCGATTTTGTTGTGTTGTGGCTTATTTCTGTTGCGTTGTGGCGATTTCGTTGTGTTGTGGCGTTTTCATTGTGTTGTGGCGTTTTCATTGTGTTGTGGCTTGTTTCCGTTGGGTTGTGGCGTTTTCATTGTGTTGTAGCTTGTTTCCGTGGTTTTGGCGATTTCGTTGTGTTGTGGCTTGTTTCCGTTGTGTTGTGGCGATTGCGTTGTGTTGAGGTTTAATTAAGTATGGCTGCACTACTGAGCCACTGTAGGAAATGGCTGAAATTTAAGTCAAAATCGTTCAATTTGATTCACAAATAAATCATTCTGACGATTTGTGAACTGGATCAAATTATTTACTATTAAGATCTGTCTCAAAATAACAGAGGTGTCAAAAGTACTGGCATTCATTACTCAAGTGGAAGTATAGATACTAGGGTTTAAAAATACTTTTGTAGAAGTTAAAGTATCAACTCAAGCTTTTTACTTAAGTAAAAGTGTAAAAGTACTGGGTTTCAAAACTACTTAAAGTATAAAAGTAAAAGTAATGTAAGGAAAAAAATGCCATTAAAGACAAAAGCTAAGGCCACACAACACGGGGCCTATAGTGCTCTACCCCACCTCCTCAAAAAAACATTTTTCTAAAGGCCATAATGACTATAATGTTATATTAAAATGTTAATGTTGAAAAATTTGGGATGCACTAGCTACCTGTTTCAGCCACATATACCCATTGAAAATGTATGCATTTTAGTACAATGGACATATGTGTACTGCTGAGCATGTTTCCTGAAGCGGAAGATATGATGGCTAGTTGCCTATAAGTTATGAATAACCTTTATCGGAATGTAAATGTAGGCTACATGTGTGATCAGTGTTGCCAGATTGAGTCGACGCTTTAGAGCCCTACGGGCCCTGACTTTTGCACCCCTAACCTCATACCCACTGTCGGCCACTGACTGCTTGGTTGTCACTTTAAAAAAAATTAACAAACAAACAAATTATCCAAACATTTTTCTAAATTAACTTTATTAAAGAAACTAAACGAAATATAACTATTGGACATTACAAACAAAGCTGAACTATTTTAATGACTGCAGGAGTTTGTCATAAGAAGGATTGTGCAGGGCTCAAAGCAGTGGCGCCTCCAGAAATTTTTCATAGGGGTGGCCAGATGGGATCACTTAAAATCTTGGGGTGGCACACCAAAACTAGAAACCATAATTTCAGAATTTTATTCTACTGGTGTAGTAAACCGGCCTGTAGCACGTCACGACACATAATTCCGCGTCGTCTTTTACTAAAAAATATTTTTTGACTTATTTACTTACCAGTAGTCTACGTCTTCTAACGTTAACTTCTTTTGAAATTGTTGACTGACGGGCATGAGCTGACCTGTAGCTGTCTGAGCGCACAAAGACTTATTAATAAGTCTATTAATTTATGAGGCTCTTCAGTTCAAATTATCCAGTACCAAAATAATAATACTCTTTATTTTCCAAGTTCATAAATGATTTTCAAAATGGATTTGGAAAAAAAAACATACACACAAAATGACTCGTTTTAAATATAAAATATATAAAAGTCTTGGGCATGTCAAAGATTAGTAACAACTTTAGCTTTGATGCATTGTTAGTTTTTGTGCAGCATCAGATTTTTCCTCCCTCATTTATTGTTCGTGGCTGTTTTTGCCCCATTGACTTCCATTATAGCCACATTTTTTGATTGGAAAGCAATGACACCATATAATCATGCATTTTTGATTGTTGGTGGTTTTCCCAGTTGGGAAGAGGTAAAATGTGTAATTTTTACAGTTGATAACCAGGTGGCACCATTAACCCTTTAGATAGGCCTGTGCTGAAGAAAAAAAGAAGAAGCTTAGTTTCTGGCATTTGTATAGAATAACTGCATATAAATGAGGGATTAAAAAAAATGTAAATCTGATGCTGCACAAAAACTAACAATGCATCAGAGCCAGTGTTGTTACTAATCTTTGACGTACAAGAATGTGATAAAAGGTCAACAAATATCCAGTCCACAATCATTTTTTATATTGAAAATAAGTTATTTTGTGTGTATGTTTTTTTTTTTTTTCAAATCAGTTTTGAATCCGTTTTTGAAAATAATTTATGAACTTGGCAGTTAAAGAGTGATAAGAGTGACAATGAAACAATGACAGCAGCTCAACAATAAACATGGAATCATGTATGTAAACTTGCAACAGAACACATTTTAAATTATTTTACTTTTGATTATTTTATTTATTTCTGAAGAGCTCTTTAGAAGCCTGTATTGGTGTACTTTAAAGGGATAGTTCACCCAAAAATTAAATTTGGTCTGTTGAACATAAAATAATATATTTTGACGAACGTTTGTAACCAAATGTTTGCTTTGGGGGCAACATTGACTTCCATGGTAGGAATGTGTCTTCATTTGTATTCTACATAAAGAAATGCATACAGGTTTGGAACAACTTGAGGGGGAGGAAATTATGCCAGATTTTTTGTGGGTGCACTGTCTCTTTAAGCAGTCATTCTGAACCAGTAACCACTTTACTGACAAATCTGAAATTCAAAAATGTTTAATCCTCTTTATTAATTTACTATTATGACTATATTATTATGTAATTATTTGTCTCATTTTAAACTAAATATTTTTTAAATATCAAACTGCTAAATGATAAATTGATAACATTAATAGGCTATAACCTATTAAATTAACCGTTCTAATGTCTAGAAAAAATAAGTCTGCCAAGCTCTGATAAAGTATGGAATATTATATTATATTATCCATTAAAAAAACAATAGGCCTACCTTTAGTTCACGGATGTGTCTGTCATCACATGCTTTAAGTCAGACAGCCTGAGACACTGAAATGCTTCTCTGCAAAGGGTGCAGTTTGTCTTAGGTTCATCTTAAGTTACTGGACAGCCCTATATCTGGAAATCCTCTTGCGTTCAAACTGTGGACGCTCGACATGTTTTTAAAAAACCGCGCAGGTTTCCAGCGCATGTTCTCGAGACTCCGTCGCTATGGCAGCAAAGCGCCGCTAAAATGCAATCTTGTGCATCGCGTCCCATATTGGTTTGATACGGGACACGTCATTTTGCTTATTTTAAAAATTGATTGGACTAGTACCTAGCGTCCCCCCCAAACCTACGCCCCCTGGTGGCGCCACTGGCTCAAAGGTCACCAAAACTGGCAAAATAATGTGATGATATTTTATTGAAGAAGCCACTTTAAGTGCAAACAGTGCCCAATATAAGATATCGGAAAAAGCAAATAATTAACAGGCATTTCACACGTTAAAACACACCACTGCCAAAATGCGTAATTCATTGATATATATACTGTACAATAATTCGCCGACAAAAAAATAACAAGAATGCGTTTAGCTTTGCTCTGACAAAACTACAGTACCCTTGTGAAGTTCATGCACTTAACCCAGTCAAAACTGATTCATCATTGATTCAAACCTCTTTCAGCAGCTGTTGGGGTTGCTAGTTGCAGATGTCCTGAGTGTGTATTATGATGGACAGGATCATGATGATAGTCTTCGAGTCACAGGTGTAATCCACGTTTGAGAGTTGGTTCACTCTACCACTCCTTACTGTAGAAACGGCTTGTGTATATATATATATATACTGTATGTATGCCACTTTAGCATAGCAATCACTTGAATATACATCTACAACGAGTTATCGCGCTAAAAACCTGGCTGTCACGAATGAGCGCGTCTGCCTGCTGATCGCTGATTGACTGAAAGTGCGCGCGCTCGTGCGCTGGAACCCGCCCAATCTGGCAACACCGTGTGTGATTTGTGCTTTGAGTCATGTGCAGGCGCGATGTAACCAATAGGGTGTTGGAATGGTATATGTTTACACTTCTCATCCATCCACAATCAAATTCACACTATCGATGACGCGATTTATCTGCATAGTTTTTTTTTTAAACAAGATGAAATGAAAGAGGAGTAACGAGGCTATTTTTAAAAAGTAAGGAGTAGAAAGTACAGATAATTGCTTGAAAATGTAAGGAGTAGAAGTAAAAAGTAGGCAGAAAAATAATTACTCCAGTAAAGTATAGATACCCAAAATTTCTACTTAAGTAAGGTAACGAAGTATTTGTACTTCGTTACTTGACACCTCTGCAAAATAATAATTGTTAAAATTTAAATGTTGCTCTGTTTCTCAAAAATAACTATTGCATGACTTGAGAAGACTTGGAATATAGCGCCCAAGTCATATGTATTACTTTTATGATACTTGATCTTGAAGTTTGAAAGATTTAGTTCCTGTTCATTGTATACTATTGTTCAAATCGTTTGGGTTTAGTAATATTTCTTTACCTCTTTTAATCTCTTACCAAGGCTGAATTAATTTGATGAAAAATACCGTAAATGATGTGAACAATTATTACGATTTAAAGAATATGATTTCTATTCCAATATATTTAAAATGTAATTTATTCCTGTGGTGGCAAAGCAGAATTTTCAGCAGCCATTATTCAGCAATAAAAAAATAAAAATGTATTTAAAAAAAAGTCTAAACCCTAAACTGTGGAATGCTCGTGTAATTCCAAGAGAAAGAGAACTCATTTTGTACTCCACAGATGAAATAAAAGTCATATAGGTTTAGAACAACATAGTGAATGAAAAAGTGAAATGTGTGTGTGTGTGTTTTAAGCCTTCCTTCCCTTTCCACTGGAAAGAGAGGAAGTTGACTGAGGTTTTGGACTCCAGTAAACAGCATTACTACTTCAGAAGTGCAGTGCTTGGGTGATGTATCCCGAATCAGAAGAGTAGGTAATTAAAATCAGTGCATATTTGGAACACAACGAGCATACTAATAGATTCAGAGTACTGCACCAACGTTCTGGAGCATTCCGTTACTGCCTTCTGAAGTATGACTCATGTCTGGCACGCTGTACTTAGCGCAGAGTTGTGTTTTTGAGTGGTATTGTCTCTGGATATTGGTGTTGCTTGGGCTGGGTGGGATTAATTGACAGGTCTATAGCATTCTGTAATCTAACTAATGGTGAAGCTTATTAAAACAGTTCAGTGCAGTCAGCTGTGATTTAAGAGAGACATATTTTAGTAGTGTTTGCTAAGGCAAGCATCACTATTGCTCATACTTAGGTTCTAGGGCTGGGACAACGCTTGACGTCGACGCAAAAAATACGTCGACGCAAAATTTGCGCATCGATTCGTCAGACTCAAAATAAAGAAGGCGGCGCCGGAGAGTAGTAGCAACCATAGATATACATAATAAAGTTTATTATGTAATTAAGTATATTATTTATTATGTATATCTATGGTAGCAATACGGGTGGCTCCTCAGACTTTCAGAAGTGCAAGGTTTGCGGGTTGGCACCCGGCGCGCACGGAGCAAGCGCTCTTAACACAGGCATGCGCGTCTGTGTTAAGAGCGCTTGCTCCGTGCGCGCACGCGTTTTGTTGTCACGGCTACATAAACAAATTTCTGCACACAGGAAGACAGATGTTTTGGTAATATTTTATGTATTTTAATCACAAAAAACAAACGTTTGCATCAAGTGAAAGCATTGGGCACATTGGCTCCCTACATAATAAGCTGTTTTAAATTTAAAGTGTTCAATGTCTAATCGCGCTGATGTGACCGAGGGTATCACAGTTTCATCCCAGGACTATTCCGTAATGCACTCTACATGTAACTGTTTCACTGTCATGCCGCGGATGCGCGTGGCGTTTCTGTTGCGGGTCAGCCACGGGGCTGCGTGGCGTTTTCTCTGCCTTTGGACACTATAGAAGCGTGTCTGACGCGGCGCTGCTGCTGCTATTGATGCGGAGGGAAGCCCTGTTCTTAATGTTAAACATAAATAGCCTACTGATACAGCAAAGATAACGTCGGCAGTAGCCACATATCTATGGTATTGAGGGCAAAATAGGCTACAATTTTTTGTTCTGTATTGACAGTTGCAATATTTCAAAATCGACAATTGTCGTTTTTTATTATTACAATTAGGCCTATATCTGCATTTATGTAAACCTACAGACTTTCAAACATGAAAATGTCATTTGATAATATGTATTCGTGTCAAAATGATATATAAACATCTTTTCCTATTGTTTGCCTGGAGACACGCGTGAAAAATAGGCGCTCTTCTATTTCTAGCATGCACGCGTTTTCCGCGTGTCACAGGCAGTGTGCAAACTCCAACCCGTTAACATGGGAGCCGAAACAAAAACGGACACGCCACGCAGCCGAGACGCTCACGCTTGCAGTGTGTCCCTGGATTTGATTAACCAACTTGTTGATATTTAATCGATGGGCATAGCCTGTAGGCTGAGTTGCATACATAGAAAAATCGTATATTGTGTTTCTTTGTTGTTGGTTTATACTTATTTGTGTGTGTGTGTGTGTGTGTGTGTGTGTGTGTGTGTGTGTGTGTGTGTGTGTGTGTGTGTGTGTGTGTGTGTGTGTGTGTGTGTGTACTTTGTTTTCAAGGTTTTATTGAATGCATTGCTCTTATATAGTCTTACTTTGGAATTTTAAGAGCAATCAACATATATTGCAATGTTAAGGAATTAGTTTTTCATTCAGATAATTAAATCAACATGTATACATTGCTATTAGGCAATTAATGGGGAGATAATCGATAATCGAATCGAATCGTAACAGAATCGGACAGGACAAATTAATCGTTAGATTAATCGATGCATCGAAAAAATAATCGCTAGATTAATCGTTTAAAAAATAATCGTTTATCCCAGCCCTATTAGGTTCATAATTTAAACTAACCCATTACCCTATCTAAAGACGCCCAGTAATGTAGCAAACCCCTAAGAACCACCCTGACACTGTAGCATTTACATATCAACATGTTAAAATGTTTAGAATGCACTAGTAACACCCTAGCAATGCCCTAACAACCACCTAAAAACCAAGCATAGCACCGGGCTAAAACTAACAAGTACTAGCAACCACCTAGAGCATCCTAACAACTACTTAGCAACTCCCTAGCAACCACACTAACATGCCAGCATCTATTCAGAGCACTCTATCAACCACCGATCAACACCTTAGCATCCAAATAACATGGTAAAATTACACAAAACACACTTGGAACCACTCAGGGCAGCTTAGTATCCACCCCAATGCCTTAGCATCAACATAGCAACATACAGCACTAGAAAGTACTCACATAGTAACATAGTAATCACATAGTACAACACAACACAACAACACAAATCATAGTAACCACCTAGCAACCACCACCAAAAAAAACCCTCAAATAGCAATGTGCTAAAATCACAGAGAACATTATAGAAACCATCAAGCGATGCCCTAGCAACTACCCAGAAAACCATAGCAACATGCTAAAAATTTCACTGCACCTTAGGAACCACATAAAAACACCCTGGCAACCCAATTTGCATTGTGGCAATGAATTTTGTATGGTCAAATGCCAGTTCATTTTATGATGCAAATATAATACATTAAATAATACAACAAACACTAAGATATTGAATATTTAAGACTAATCTGATTTTAATATGTCTTAATATAATGTGATGGCCCATTTTTAATAGAATATGGCAGTATTTGTAATAAATGAATTATATATGCACATCATTATTGTTTATAAATTCATGTTCCCTTGTAAACTTTAATCAAAAATAGCTTTCCTCCATCTTGCGACGACATCTCATCTCTTCTCTGAAGACGTGCACTCTGATTTCTTATTGTTAGGTCTATTTACCTCACAGTTGTTGATTCTTTTCCCTGAATTTTCTGCACCTCTTCCGTGTCCCGCTCTACTGGGGTATGCCCTACTTACAGCTTGTGTGTGTGTTTGACAAGCTAATAAGGCAGTCTTAGAGCTTTTTACTTGGAAGCAGGTCAGACAGATCCCCCTTGGTGAGAGGCTGTGATCTCTGCTGCTGTCTGATCACTGTGTGGAGGGTCCAACAGGCTGATCACAACACATATGCTCTGCTGAAATCAATGTCCTGGACAGATTTGATTTTATACCATCTCTCTTAAAGTGGGACTGGATGATGAACCTTGCTACTAGCAACATTGGTTGAGAAGGTGCAGTGTGTCATTCCCACTTGTGCAGTGATTCTCTTAACCCTACTAGAGGGCCTCAAGGTGAGTAAAATTATTTAAAAGAACACGCCGACTTTTTGGGACTTAAGCTTATTCACCGTATCCCCCAGAGTTAGATAAGTCCAAATATACCATTTTCATCTCCGTGCGTTCCATTACTCTGTCTGACGCACCCACCACTAGCCTAGCTTAGTACAGAGACTGGAGGTAAACGGCTCCATCTAGCCTACTGCTTAATAAGTGACAATATAACGCCAATATTCTCCTATTTACATGTTGCGATGTGTATAGTTACATCGTGTTACAAGGCCCACGGGAAATGAAAGGAGATCGATATGGCTAGGAACTATACTCTCATTCCCGTGTAATAATCCAGGAACTTTGCTGCCATACCAGTGGCGCAATGATATTATTATTTACATATTTATATATATATATATATATATTTCTGAAGGATCATGTGACACTGAAGACTGAAGGCAGAATGTAGGTGGTTTCTATTATATTGCTCTGCAGTGGCTTAGGGTGTTCTAGGTGGTTGCTGGCATTTTTATACAGACTTTAAAGAAATTTAAACAGATTTTAATTGCACAGTCTGTGGCATAGAGGCTGTCTTAACTTTATAATATGTCCTAAGGTACATATTAAATAAAAAACACTAAACATATATAGCATTTTCAAAGATTACACTAGAGGGCTGCATTGGGATTGAGTCCCGCCGTGTTCCGCGGGACCCAACGCAAATCTCGCGGGAGCGAGCGGTTTGAATTATGCTGCGGGTGGGAATGGGCGGCTAAAAAAAACGGGATAGGGAGGTTGCCTAGCGCCATGATGGAGATGTCAACGAGGTATTTACAGCACAAAAGCTAAGCAAGGAAAGCCTGACATTTGGAGTTTCTCAATTGTTTATGATGAAGATGGAAAGGAGCTGGACTTTGTTCATTGTGACAAATGTGCAAAAATACTCATCTACAATGGGCACAAATCTGGCACGTCTGGGTTGAGGCGACACACCTGCTCTGTTCTCCCTCTTCAAAGTTTTCATGTAGCCTAGTTTATCATATTATGTATATATATATATATATATATATATATATATATATATATATATATATATATATATATATATATATATATATATATATAATTTTTTTTTTTCTTCTTTTTTTTCTTCTTTTTTTTGCAAAGCAGTCTATTTTTATGTGCAAAGTTTTTGATAAAAATGAAATTATATTTGAATGTATTGTTTTGTCTGTTTTTTTTTTTTTTTAAATGCAGGCCAGGGAAACGAAACAAACAACCCCATGAGTCTCTTTAATAATATCAATACAAATAGGCCTTTGTGTTTTTTTCTTCTTCTGCGGGACGGGATAAGACACAAAATCAATGCATCTCTATTATTGTGCGTGAATAAATTCTCATAGTTTTGCGGGTGCGGGCGGGAGTGGACATACATATTGCGGGAGCGGGTGGGAGTGTAACACATCCGTTGCGGGAGCGGGCGGTAATGGTCAGAAATTTGGCGGCCGCGGGTGGGAGCGGGATGAAGAAAACAGTGTCGCGCAGGGCTCTAGATTACACTGTTTAAAAGGCCTAGAAACCTTAAATACAACATTAACACAGGAGCTGCAGTCAGACATGATTGAAAATGATCTGACTTGTGATTCAGTGAGCGTGTAATTAATTCAGTAATCACTCCCACTGTTTTTGATGTATTGAAAAAAAGACTGGGTCATAAGAGTCATTCTCATCTCATAAGATTTTCACATTCTATATAAACTGCAAGCTAAAATAGAAATTCTTCTGCATTGGATCTGTAGATT
This sequence comes from Pseudorasbora parva, assembly GCF_024679245.1. Taxonomy (NCBI): domain Eukaryota; kingdom Metazoa; phylum Chordata; class Actinopteri; order Cypriniformes; family Gobionidae; genus Pseudorasbora; species Pseudorasbora parva. The sequence goes on from NC_090190.1 coordinate 20,116,139, forward strand.
GTGTTCCATTCACACTGGCAGATAAATGCAGGTGTTCAAGATCTGTTCACGCAACCTCAAGTTATGAAAATTATTTAAATATATAATGAAATTATGTAATTTAAATATATTATGAAAATTATTTAAAAAAATCATTATGGGTCTAAATAAGGTTCTGAATACATTTCTAGTAGGGCTTTGCGGTAAATCAAAATTAAGGTTTAAATTTTATTGTGTGTGTGTGTGTGTGTGTGTGTGTGGGGGGGGGGGGGGTCTAATGCTTTTTCATGCATTCTGACTTATTTACACTGTTAAAGAGTTGATGCTCATGCTATACAGGGCCAAAAAAACAAACAGAGTTGGGCGTATGACTGTGCCAAATACAAAGTTTCAGAACGTTTTTTTCCCCCCAAATATGACCCTGTATTACTTCATAAAGAGAATTCCTTGTATGAGCACTTCTCCCGAATGAGCGGGTGCGGGTACGTTTTTGTTTGTGAAGGAAAGATAACCTTGTTCAGATTCCCAAATAACCCATTGTTGAGGAAACAGTGGATGCAGTTTGTTTTTCTAGAGCAGCAGCGGAGTTCTGCAAATGTGTTTGTTTGTTCCCGGTCATGAGTCGAAACCGCAGGTGGTGAATGAAGCTGCATCAAATATCTGTGGTTTTTTGGCAATCCATGCATAAGTGGATATAATGTAAACAACACGAAAGCATAGTGAATCGAAAGTTATCCAGGGATAATGCCATGATGTATTGTGTGTGTGTAGGGCTGGGCGATATGGAGCAAAAAATATATCTCGATATATTTTGCTATATCTCGATATCTTTACAGGAAAAATAACCCCCTAAAAACTACAGCAAAAACAAATATGCCAAATATCATAGTCATAATATTTTTATTGAAGTGCAAAGAGGTAGTCATTTCATATATGAAATGACATTGCATGTTTCATGTATGATTACATAAATAATAATAATTTAACTGTAAAACAAAAGAAATAATACATATAGCCTTAATTCTTTTCATTCATTTCATGCCTTCAAAACATGAATCAAAGACTCCCTTTTTTTACAGTTAAAGTAAACAGTAAGCATTTTGCAGAAAGATTGGGGCATGACTGAGATATAAATAAACTGATTTTGTCATAACACCACTTCCTGTTAAATTTGTATCAAAATTCAAACAGTATGCTAGATGTCGCGCTCTTTACTAAAGCGTGAGCGCCTCATCATGCGGATCATGTAGGCTACACATGAGGCGAGCTTCCCTTCTTTTCCAGTTACAGAACGAAATATGAACGTCAGAAGGTAGGCTATATGATACAGTGCAACTTAAAGAAGAGCACTGTGTCTCATAGGACACCCAGGATGTCGCGTTTTTCCCTTTTGGTTAAAACATGCATAGACCTATTCATCATAATCCCGTGATAAAGCTGACAAAATAATAATAATTATGATATTGCAATAATTTTTAAAAGTTTTTAAATAATATGCGATCATTTTGACATTTTAACCGAAAACCATGCGATCAGTTTGACACAAATCATAAACTGACATGATTGCGACTGAGAGTGCGTCTCGCACCAGTAGTGTCAATCACCTGACTGTGGGTGATTTGAACTCTGATGAACATTAATATTTCTTTATGAATTTCAGCAAGCAGTTGTGTTAGAAGGAAATTCGTGGTCTCTAAACTAAGTCTTAAACAACGCACGCGCTTGTCAACATGATAACTACTCCTAACCTAGTTGCGGACGCCGTCGTGTTCAATGAGACAACATGCGAGGGGAGGGGGAACAAAAGCAAGGAGGCGGGAAGCGTGCGAGCACAGCACAGAGAAGGCAAACAAGCAAAGTGGCAGAATCAGAATTAAATATAAACAATATATCGATTTATACGATATGTCAAAATCCATATTGAGTTTAAAAGATATATTTTAAATATCGAGATATCGCCCACCCCTATGTGTGTGTGTGTCATAGGTATGTGTGTGCTCGTGAATATTTAGCTCCATTATTTAGCTCTTAATATGCAATAGGTATATAGGTACTCAAGATTAACAGGATTGGCAGAAACGGTGTGTGTTATGTATCCTTTTTTAATAAATATGTGGGCTGCGTGTTTCAGAGAGAAGCATGGCACTGTGTTCATTTACACATGAGCATCTCACTCTCTGAGTTCTACATTTTGAGTTGCCACCTCTGCGTTTGCTCTAAGAGTGTGAATCACTTGGGAACGCAGCATTAACCAACCATTTTCCCATACTTATCTACAAAAGAGAAGATTGAAACTCCCTGCGGTTTTGTCAAAATAACATTTTGATGGTTTGACATTAAAAAACGAAATTGAGCCATAAATATTTGTATTGTAATTTGACAGTTGTAATGTAAAATTAAATAATTATTATTGTTAAAAAATGTAATGTACAATGAAATATTACAATATTATTCATATTGTTATTTAGCTTTAATAGTAATTTGAATAAATTTGATTTATTATTATGTTTTATGGCCATAGTGATATATAATCACATTTTATCCAAATTGTACAGCCCTTCAAACATGCGCAGCAAATTCATTTTACATTTTAAATTCTCAGTTGCAGGTTTAATGAGATAAATCGCAATTCGATTTCCCCCTCGAATCATGCACCACTAAATTCCAGCATGTTTGTGTACTCTCCTTTTTTGTAGATATTTGCATGGGCTATTAAAAACCCTCATAAAAGTAATTTTAACATACAAAATATACTTTTCATTTTCATATAATCATCATACACACAATTAATTAACACCAATCAGCTACTGTATTATATATCATTGACTCTAGGTGGCGCTATGTTCTCACTGATACACAGGTGCATTTATGCACACAATCTCACAAGGCCCAGTGTTAATCTGTCTGCTTGAAAAAGAGACCGGACTGTTGTGCCTTCCTCAACAAACACACACACACACACACACACACACACACACACACACACACACACACACACACACACACACACACACACACACACACACACACACACACACACACACACACACACACACACACACCGGATCTATGAATATTTGTGAACATGCCCACACTCACTCAGAGCTCTGGGAAATGCGCCCACACACACACATGCAATTGCTCCATACATGCTGAGACAGCCAAGTTATATATGCTGATGCATCATATCGAGAGAGGTTTATTTCACTGGGATATTGTGTCGCTTTGTTCCTGGAGTTTGCCGGGGCAAAGAGGAAGATGATTATGCTGAAATCCAGTCTTGCACTCGGAAAAGGAGTTCCCAGGCCGTACAATTGGTAGGCAATAACCGTCAGGCAGCCAGTAATCAGCTAAGTACCATAATCCTCCTTGCAGGGTAAAGTCGTGCTTGACCTCCAGCTAAATACAGCCTGTGATAACAGCATTAAATGGTAACACTGCTCTCCACTCCCAGAAGCCTTTGCTCCTCGTGCGTTCGGCCTCTCGGCACCCCTCGGCACCTCTCGGCCCACTTCGGCTTTCTAGAATTGACTCTTTGCTCCGGTGCGGCCTGCCAGCGGGGCGTCTTCCGCAGACCGTAACGCCTCCGCGCGTGAGAGCATGCTGGGAGGGCTGGATGATGCGCTAAGCTAGCAGCTGCTGTACTACGGGAGTAGTGCTTCTGTTTTCTGTAGCGGTGACCTGGTTTCCCCCCAGCTAGACCTCTTCAGCCCTTTCAGCGGAGTGGTGTGGTGCAGGGTACTCAAACAGGGATTTGTGGTTGATGCAGCCGCACACTCAACATGCTCGCGCCCGCAGCCCAGATGTGCAGCTCTTGATTGACAGGTGCGTGCATGCGCGACGCGCTCGGCCGTGGAAGATTGTTTTTTGCCTGTGCAGCATTTGTGTGACAGTTGAGTGCCTCTCACCGAATGCTGCTTAGTTGACGGTTTTGTGACAGGCGTACAGATGTTCCCGAGACGAGTAATTATAACGCCTGAGTAATGCCCGCACAGAGATAGCCTTACAGTTAGGAAAGCTTATCATGCTTGTGGTGAGGTTTGCATAGATATAGAAATTACACTTATTCTATTTGTCTTCCTCTTTTTTGTCTCATTAAGATGCTGTTTTGAGGATCTTAATGGGTTTGAGGCCCTTTCTATGCAGTATCAATACCCTGAATGTGAAGATATTACTTCAATATACACTATTATTTTTGTTCCAATTTTTGTTTTTCTGAAAGAAATTAATAGTTTTATTTTTTTTTAAAAAGCATTAATTTAAACAAAAGTGACAGTAAAGACATTTATAATGTTTTAGAAGATTTCTATTTCAAATAAATGCTGTTTTTTTTTTTTACTTTCTATTCATGAAAGAATCCTGAAAAATGTTGGTTTCCACAAAAATATGAAGCAACATTGTTTTCATCACTGATAATAATAAGAAACATTTCTTGAGCTGCAAATCATCATATTAGAATGATCATGTGACACTGAAGACTGAAGTGATAGCTTCTATTACATTTTAACATATATTCAAAAAGAAAAGTTAGTTTGAATGTTTCACAATATTAATGCAGGGCGGTAACCACCATAGACACTGAAGGGAACAAGTCCCCCTGAATAAATAGAAATGGCCAAATTGTCCCACCAATATTTGATATTACGGATGCTGCTCTGCTGTACTCCATTACACACCGACCGCTCTGTTTGTTGCTAGGATGAAAAAAGTAAAATGTTATTTTTTTTTTTTAGATTAGTCTGCCTCAGTGGCGGCTTACTGTTTAGTGTGAACTCCAAGTCGCAACACTTTAATTATAGCAGTGAAAGAATACATCATAAGATGTAAGTAGCTAAACATTTAGTATTTGACAACTGTTTTACGAAAAATACATTCAGCGACCAACAGTAATATCAACTGATGCAAACTACTTGATATTTGTTATAAAATTTCTCCATTTTGAATTAAAAATATGACATTATTTATGTAAATCAATACTGAATTTGATGTGACAACAAATGGTTTGCATTTTTACATATAGGTGCAGACGAAAATAAGAGGGAATGTGTGTATATTTAAAAAAAAAAAAAAAAAAAAAAAAAAAAATATATATATATATATATATATATATATATATATATATATATATATATATATATATATATATATATATATATATATATATATATTTGCAAATAGTTTACTACATAACTACAATAGAACTGGAACTTCTACCATTCTTATTTCTTTTTCTTTATTTCTTTAAATCCATTTTAATCTTTTAATAATATAATTCCTTTAAATAAACGAATAGAATTAATACAAACTCCCACAAAAACACTTTGCGGACCCACTTTATATTAGGTGGCCTTAACTACTATGTACTAACATTTTAATTAATAATTTGATACACTGCACTTATTGTGTACATACATGTTTTGACAGTGTACTTACATTTTGAATATACCTGCATGTAATTACGTCTGTAATACATTTCTGTAGCTACATTTGTAATTACACAGTTGGCACTTCCCTTACACCTAACCCTAACCCTTAAACTTACCCACACCACCACACCTGTACCTAACTCTACCCGTATCCACCTCAACATCAGCAAAGTGCTTTGCAATACAATTTGAACACAGTAAGTACATTGTACTTATTTTTTGATGTAAGTACATATTACTTATGGCCACCTAATATAAAGTGGGGCCAACTTGGTTCCCCCTCCAATGTCTAAGACATGGTAACGGCCTTAATTATATGGTCTGTGTCTAGCAAATGATGTGTTGCTTTTAGTTGACAGGCATCCCATCCTATTTTTGTAACATTGCACAGTTACCCAAGTGTTTGTTTACAAATGATCAGTGCATTTATTACAATACTTGAATTGTTATATATTTAATTGGCTTCATGGGTATTACCTAATGAACATAAATAAGATGAATTAAGCACTATTTCAGAGGAAATCAGTGTTTGGGATCTTTTAGTTCCATGGCCATTGTAAAGCATCTCTATACCACTGTTATGTATACAGTCTAGCATTTCATTGTGTCAGCTGTGTTTAAGATGATCTTTGTTTTAAAGCAAACAACCCCTGAATGTTGTAATGGCATATTGTACACATACACAATATGTTTTAAAGTATGCTCATGCTTTTCAGTGTGTCAGGCTGCTCTGATTGAGAAGCTCATAGGGCTTTAGCACAGGGTTAACATATTCCAAGCATAAATAAAATGGCACAGTGGATGATGTCACATTTACTGTATATTTAGCAATCATTTAGTGCTGGAATGTGGTACAGCTCAATGTGGTACTGCTGCTGACTCTGCCCAATCATTTAATGATGTATCCCCCATGTCAATAAAAGTAAAATGTTTGCCCATGCAAAACTAACCACTATAATGGTAAGGTATTGTGGGCGGTTGCCAAAGTGTTCTCAGTGATGCTACGTGCATTCTTCTCAACAAGTGATTTTAAGTATTATTCGTGCCTAAAACACAAATAATGAGAGATGAATTACAATCTAAAGTTTAATATGTAGGGTTATGGATTTGTTCAAATCACTAACTGTAAGTATGAGCTATAGTAAAAATAATGTTTACTTTAACAATCCCACCCATCCCAATGTCTCATTTTTGAAACTGTGCTGGAGAGTAGAGGCATCTGCTGTAAGTGACTCTGGTTGGCATGACATGACATAGGTAATGAAAAAGAAAGAAAGGGTGGTACTGTAACTAAATGCATCTGGCTCTCTCTTGGCACTGCAGTTTTTCTCTAACTCAGTGTGACATACTTCCCCTCATGATTGTGGCCAGAGCCGAACTCTCTGGCCTTAAAGGTTAACCACTATGAAAGTCATGGCTCAAAGGTCTGTTATGGCAGACAGGTCCCAGACCACCGAACCCGATCCAACTGCCCACTCTCACAGTCCCTGTGGGCTCCTCACAATGAAAGAGCTCCAGGGCAGGAGCAACAGTGATGCTTGTTGATGTATGCCTGCTTAAACAAGAGAGTCCTGAAGCCAAATGGGTATAGACCCATGGGCATTGAACTTGAGGTGACTGTTGGCACCAAACTATTTAGTCTGTGCCAGCCTGAGGGTCTGGTAAGACTGGTAAAATCCTCCCACACACAAAACTTCCCACATAATGAAGATTCTCATGATTTCTGACCAGTATTTTAGCATCCTGAACCATGGACATCCCGAGACCATGCATTCTAGTCGTTGTATGCATTGCATCCTACGTGAAACACATCTGAACTGTGTCTTGGGCATTACCCTAAATAAGAGTAGTATACAGAGCTTTCTTGAGGTAGAATAGTTTTTCAGACAACTTACCCTCTAGTTATCTAAAAAAAGAAGAAGTAATTTTACACATTCCTTGTCTGAATTTCTTGAAGAGAAATGGAGGTGCCCAAGACTCATTTGTGATTGATTACATTGAGCAGTCACATTGACCTTATTTTCTTTTTCCATTCTTAGAAACAGAAGCCCATCAGCATCCAGAGACCCAAACGCGGCATATAACCAAAGGGAGGGGGAAGGAGGATTGCAGTATGCCCCGGCTGAAGGTGGCATGCCCCGCTCTCCGTCCGACTACGGACGTGACCCTGGCCATTCTCCAAGGAGTTCAAGAATGTACAACGAGGTTGGCGATTATCGAGACAGTCGGGGACGCTGGCACTCGCAAGGTCAGCGTTTGGACGGCCAGTTAGACGACTATGAAATCCAGAGGCGGCGTGAGGAGGAATACCAGGCCCGATACCGTAGTGACCCCAACCTGGCACGCTACCCGGTTAAACCCCAGCCCTACGAGGAGCAGATGCGCATCCACGCCCAGGTGTCACGTGCTCGGCATGAGCGGCGGCACAGCGACGTCTCACTTGCTTATACAGAACTTGACGAGCCTCTGCATGGCCCCGGTGTGCGGAAGTCGCGCCTCCCTCTATTGGGAGGTCCAAGTCAACTCTCATACTCTATGGACAGGAGCTCACCGGGACATCGGATGTCAAATCATAGCCCACCAACACCACACCGCAGTCCTGTGCTGGGTGAAAGCCGGCGAGGACTGGCGGAGCCAACGAGGAAACCCATACCCCAACAGCACCACTTGGACCCTAGCTCAGCTATGCGCAGGAACAAACGGGACAAAATGGACAGCATGCTGCGAAATGACTCTCTTAGCTCAGACCAATCCGAATCGGTTCGGCCTCCTCCACCTCGACTCAACCGCAGCAAACGCCTTGGCAAGCTCAGAACTATGGGCAGCTTCAGCAGCTCAGAGGAGGAGTTGGCCACTACACCAGAGTACACCAGCTGTGAGGATGTGGAACTGGAGAGTGAGTCCATCAGTGAAAAAGGTAAACGCTGCTGACTGAAAATGAAATAATTTTTTATTGTTGATTAATTGTTGTTCATTTGCAGTGTTTCAGTGAGAAAAGTAATTTTAGATGAGACTCCTGTCATATCAGTTGCCTAGAAAAAGCTGTACCTTCATGGTAACCACCATGTTGTTCCAGAGCTGATGGTGGCAGCAGAGTGTAATGCTGTTGTATAGATTTTTTAGGGAGACCAATTAAAGCCAATGAAACACGGGATATGTCCAAAATCGCCCCTATACCTTTAAATAGGGCACTATCTGATGGGACAACTATTTGTAGTGATGTCTGAAACCATAATGGATATTTTCCAGTGCACTCATTCATTCCCATGATGCACCACAATAACGATGTACACTACTAGACAATACCCATAATGCACTGTGAAAGTCACATGCCGAATGAATTCCTGTGCCTGACCAGAAGCTAGCACCCGCAGCCCATCCATCCATCCATCCATCCATCCATCCATCCATCCATCCATCCATCCATCCATCCATCCATCCATCCATCCATCCATCCATCCATCCATCCATCCATCCATCCATCCATCCATTTTCCAAACTGCTGGTACAATGTAGCTACAGCATACTATAGGTTCCATGACAGAGTTCAAGATAAATATTTCCATCTTTCTACTGGAGCTACCAGTTTAAGTTCCAAATGATGATTAAACAGCACGCACAAACTAGGCAAAAAGCAGCAGCCCTTCCGGCACTCAAATTTGTGAATGAAATTTGAAAGGTGTTCAAATTTACTCACTTGTTCTCTCCTTCAAATTAACTATATTAGTGGGGTAATGTAGGGAATAGTGAATGAGGGTATAGGGGGCGATTTTGAACACAGGAACTGGCTGTATCCAAAAGCTGAAACAGGCTGCCTCTGTAAGCGAAGGAAGGCAAGGAGGCATGCCCGGATCCAATGATTCTGTCACATTCTGTTTGCTGAGATACCTTCATCCTATTGGTTTTTGAAGGCAGCATAGATGTATCCTTTGCTGTCCATCTCACTATCATGTGCTGAAGGTCGCGGTTGTTGGTCAGTTTGTTTGAAAAAATATGTTTTTGAATGAGTTTTTCAACTTTTGATTTCCGTTCTAGCGAGAAATTAGTATTATAGTAATTAAATGTTTGCTTAGTTATCATCAAAGTGTGCTTTGTTTTGTTGTTGATGGTTAGACTGTTATGCTTCCTCAGAAGCCTGTTTGAAATCAGTTTTGTGAGGTACCTTTGTGTACAAACTCTGCTGTGAAATCATTGCCTAAAGCAAAAAGTCAGCTGCCTAAGCTTTCGGACGCAGCCATAAACATGCAATTACTTAGTGCAGCTTAAAGGAATAATCAGCAGTCAGATGAATGCTGTGGTTTGACATCCTAGATATTAAATTATTTTGGTTACTCTTTATTTTGGTTTCTCGTTTCTCCCTCTTCAATGAAAGTCAGTTTTACATGATGCATTGTTGCATGTTGGTTGACAAATTGTTACATGTTTTTTTTTTGTTTGTTGTTGTGCTTGATGCAATGGCAATTGTAGGATTAAAAGGCAGTGTTGTTCATTAATTAGATTGTTTAATATTGTATGGCCATACCTTAAAGGGATAGTTCACCCAAAAATGTGATGTTTATCTGCTTACCCCCAGGGCATCCATGATATAGGTGACTGTTTCTTCAGTAGAACACAAATTAAGATTTTTAACTCCAGCCATAGCAGTCTGTCAGTCGTATAATGCATGTGTAAGGTAACAAAATCTATGAGAGTAAAAAAACAAGTACAGACCAATCCAAATTAAACCCTGCGGTTTGTGTGAGAAACCGGTCGGTTTGTGCACGATCACTTCTGTTATGTGAATTCTGTACATGACCTGCCATAGTTTACGCGACATTTACAGAACGGGAAGTGGTTGTTCGCGAATGCTGTTGGACATTTGGTGTATTAGAGGTAAAACATTATATAAATACTGTTTGGTTTCTCGTACAAATCGATCGTTTCGTGTCTTAAGACTTCACAAGCTGTTGTCACAAGCCGCAGGGTTTAGTATGGATTTGTCTGTGCATTTTTTTTTTTACTCTCATAGATTTTGTTACCATTCACATGCATTATACGACTGACAGACTGCAACGGTTGGAGTTAAAAATCTTTATTTGTGTTCTACTGAAGAAACAAAGTCACCTTTATCTTGGATGACCTGGGGGTAGGCAGATAAACATCAAATTTTTATTTTCAGGTGAACTATTCCTTTAACAGATTTTGAGAGACTGGGTGTTTGTGTAATTGTGGATGTAATTTTGTAACGGTTAGGGATGTTCATTAAATTTTGTTCCCCTAAACGTCAACCAAACTTGTTAACCAATCAATAACCGTTAACCGACAAGATTGTTAAATTAGAATAAATTAGAATAAACAAGATAAAAATAAGATTTCGTTTTATATACGCAAATATTCATTCATCGTCACATCACGCATCTGCAACGCTTCTGTGAAAGACATAATAAAATTATATATATATATAAAATGAATAGATATGCAAAATATATTTCACTTAAATAATCACCACTAAACCAAAGAAAAAATAAAAGTAGGTTAAAAGTATAATTTTTGTGACACGCTCTAAAAACGAGTTAATGGAAAGGAACCTGTGGCAGCAGAATGCGGCAACCTGTTTGTTTCTTTATTTTAAAAAAGCACAATATTTAGTTTTTATTTGTGAGAGTAAACTAAACCTTTACAGTTTAAAATGACGATTTACACTTATCTGTATGACCAAAATTACAATTCTAAGTTGTTTCCACTGTTATAAGTGATTGCACAGATCGCCTCACGTGTACAAAACAATTTCCAGCATTGTTAACTTGACATCATAGCCTGTTCATTATCCAAATAAAATAGTCAACCAAAAATGTCAAAAGTTACACTGCTCAATTAAAATGGTCCAGCACAATCTGTGCCGTTCAGCATGACAACCGTCTCACTAAGTCTAAGCACATTTTAGCACGTGTTAAGGATGAAAGTTTTACGTGGATATCTTACGTGGATTCTAATTATATTAGTTTCACATATGTCTAATTTACTTTCCTCTGGTTTATATACTTTCCTCTGTTTATGTTGCCATGTGCTTCAGTTGTTCTTGGTCAGGGCTTGTTTTTGCATTGTGGGTTTAGCGTTATTCTCCTGCTTGAGTTTTTAATTATTAATAAAGCCCGTTTTGTTTTTTTAATTTTCTTTCATCTCCATGCCTGCTGACCACATTGTAACACTTATTTATATAGAAAAAATTAAATGGCGGAAGTCGTCATCATTAAGAGCAGGAGTTGTGATCTGGTAATATATTTGACAAATCTAGTCTGAATGAGAGCTTTGTGACTCATGACATGCGCGGATCCTGCACGCTTTCAAGCTTTTCAGATTGCGCAATTCAGTGAAAAATCAATAGATAGTATATTGTGTTCAAAAAATAATTAATAAAGTAAACAAGAATAAATCAATGTTTCTCCAAATGTGCATACTTTTCAACTAAGATTGCTAATGGAAGCTGATAATTGAAGCCATGCGAACTCAAATGCAGATGCGATTGATTGTATAATATTATTCTAGTCAAAATATCAATAGCTACAGATGAATTATTTTGCACTGCACACAGAAATTAAGAAATCACTGACACTATAGCCGTTTTACTCGTAAACAATGGTCAGATAAGAAATGCTTTTGTATTGACTGCAGTGTATTGAAAATATTTGCTGCTGGCAATCTTTACTTGTTTTTAAAGCACTAACAAGCAGTACATTTTAGCCAAGATAATTTCCATGCTAATTTGCTTACCTGCAAATGTTTCAAGTTGGATGTTTGTTGAGTGCTTTGATAAAGAAAGCATCTTTGTGGCTGAAAGGCATAGTTTACACTGTACACGTTGTTTCCATGACATGGAAGCGCTTTGGCCGCATCGTAAACAAAAAGTTTGCTGCGTCTCAACCTGCGTCCAAGGAGAATGATTGGAGACGAGTGTTATTTGTGCATACACCAAAAGGTGTCATGGCTGGCAACAGAACAAAAACTATAATCAAGCATGTGTCAATATAGTATTATGTCAAAAATACTCATTTATTTAGTTTTAAATTAAACCATTGTAATCCTGATAGTACTTTTTTTTTTTTTTTTTTTTTACAAAATGTAACTGTATTCTGATTACTTTTTTGCATCCTGATTACGTAATGCCGTTACTCCCCAACCCTGGTGCAGAAAGAGCGAGGTTGTCTACGCTAGCCCAACGCCTCTTTCTGTTTCAGTTTCACTTTAAATGCATTAAAGTATGTAGCTACTGTTCATTCTTGTTCTGTTTTGAATACTGTTACATTTAAAGGATTTGTTGTCGAGTGAGAGGAACTAAAATAGCTATAGCCATGTGTATAGCGTTTATAATGTTTGTAAACATTTCCTTTTTTTTTCAGTATTTTACAATACTGTAAAAAAAAAGCAAATTGAAAATAAAAAAAATTCGCTGAAAAACACATTTTTTATATGTGTAGCGTAATTTTAACCATGCAGCAAATGTTTTCACAACTTGAAAAATAACTTTTTAAACCGTTTAACCGATAACATTAATCAGTCAAAATGATTTCTGTCATTTAACAGTTAACCAGAGCACCCCTAGTAACGGTAATCCCCGAGTAACATTCTTAATACAATAACATGGGAAGTTAAAAAAAATGAGAAGAATGAAAAGACTTGCTAGGTTGTGACCTCAGATTTAGTACAATTGTCAATTCTCTTGGCAAATCTCTTTAAGTTTTAATTTCTGTGGTATAGAGTTGTTGAGATTCAGTAACATGCAGTTTATTATGTGATCGGTCACCTTTAAATTCAGTTTAAAACTACACTTAAGATAAAGAAGAACCCACTGATACTGGCAATTACATGGGGTGAGTCACATGACCAGGGTTTTAAACCATGGAGGCTGTTTCATTATTCAGGCAGGTTTAATTATGTAATGCAAGCTGGGCTGAAGATGCTAGAGTGTGAATGGGGATGACGTGTAGAGCTTCAGTGGACACTGTCATACACTGCTATTCATTAAGTTAATTCCTGTTACAGTATGATTTTATACTGTGTTTGCTACAGGACAGTTAAAGTGAGTATTTTACTATGACCTTAAATGACAAAAAAAGAAACAAAAAAGCACTCCTTGATGCTCACCACCACAGGTTTGATATACGACTGTAACTATCAAAAGAAACAGACATATCTTTGTTCTAGTTCATTTGATGAATCCATTGGTTGAAAAAGCTGCCTCTGCTGAAAAAATCCAGGCTGGTTTATTGACTAAAAAAAATACTTTTTGAATTTACTTAAAAAAGCAGTGTCAAGTGGTTCCATGTAACTACACTGAGTAATTTTTACAAATAACAATTTAGTTATACGAACAAAAGAAATTCAAGTAAAGCTAACAAAATTAAATATAAACCACTTGAATTTGTCACTGTTACATAATATTTATATGTGCACTACTTGATAATGTAATGCTAAATTTCTAAAAGTTTATTATGTAAGGTGAACACCTTTATCAATTTAATTTACCTTATTAAATGAACCTTATTAAATTAAATGTAATGCTGTTCCATTTCCTGTTGCACAGGAATTCAATAAATAGGTGCATACGAGTGCCCACAGCCTAAACACAGGCACCATTCTGCTTAATGGTTACCACAGAATTACAGAATCTCCTCTAAATGGCCAACATAACTGAACATTAAAGACTTACATAAACTAACAACATCCTAATGAAGTCCCTTACACAGCATGCTGGGAACTACAGATCCACTGCCAAGTTTGTTTGTTTCACTCAGCAATGTTAAGTTGTCTGAATAAACACTTAAGCTGACAATACTCATTTTTAGTAAGACAACAACTCAGACAATTTAAGTTCATGAAGTTACATGAGTTTTTTTTAAGTAATGTGAACAAGGATGATTTGAGTGCCACTAACAACAGTGAAAGTTCTTTTTTTTAGCGTGAAGTTGGTCGATCAGCATACCTACTTTACATCCTGGGCAGCAATCAGCATTCCAGAGTATGAGTATGTAAAACATGTTATACTTTTGACCAGCAACGCAGGGTTATTTACTGGTACATCCTGACAAGTATTTGAGCTAATATGAATCTTAGAAAATTCAAAATGTTAGATAATTAAAATTTTAGCTTTTTTCAGCCATGCCCATCATATTATTTCAATAGTCATACAGACAGGGTTTCAAAACGTATTCTCCCCAGCTCTGCATGGACATCTTCTTTATTTAACATACCTGAATTAACTCAGCCATAGCCTGAAATGGATCTGTCAAACAAAAAAAAGGCAGCACCAAAATGTGCAGCACTGGGACGGCTTCAGGAATTATTTAAAAACCAATAGCACAAAGGAAAACTATGGCATGATGATGTTTACAAACATGAAATAATTGCAAGTAATGTGCCAGCAAAATGCCTTTGGAAGAAGGACCCTTAAATAAATAAACCTCTTGGAACCTCTGTTCCCGCCTTCAGGGAACGAGGGATTTGTATGGATATATAACTGGTAATCAATACACCAAAAAAGCATGGTTTTACTATAATAAAAGAGGAATGTTCTGCAGGAACACACACACACACACACACACACACACACACACACACACACACACACACACACACACACACACACACACACACACACACACACACACACACACACACACACACACACACACACACACACACACACACACACACACACACACACACTGTGTTGGTCTATGTGGTTTACAGGGACTCTCCATAGGCGTAATGGTTTTTATACTGTACAAACCGTATTTTCTATCCCCTTACACTGCCCCTGCCACTAAACCTACCCATCACAGGAAACATTCTGCATTTTTACTTTATCAAAAAAACATAATTTAGTATGTTTTTATGGCCATTTGAATTATGAGGACATTTGATACCCTCATAAACCACATTTATAGTGTAATACCAGTGTAATACCCATGTAGTTATACAAATTTGTGTCCTCATAAACCACATAAACAGGCACACACACACACACACACACACACACACACACACACACACACACACACACACACACACACACACACACACACACACACACACACACACACACACACACACACACACACACACACACACACACACACACACACACACTTGTTATGAACAAAGTAACCTGTTACTGTTATTTCTTTATCCTGTTAATAGGCTATAAGAAACGCCTCACATTTATACGCTGTTATCCCTTTATAGTTACTACTCTCATAAAATACTTGAATTGCATGTTGACTTTTAAACCTAAATTTAGTGTTCAACAGCAGATATTTCAGATATTTTCTGAAAAATCCTCACTCACATCTCCCAATATTGACAGAAATGAGAGAGGGAGGGGGAGATATGAAGGAAGATTTTTCAGGTGTGACTTTTTACTGCACAAAGTCGAAGTACTCTCAGAAGTGCTATTCCGCCATACATTATAGTTATCCTTTTTAACACGATTAGAAAAGTGCCATGTTTTATTTTGTGTCACCATTCTTGGTCATTTAACTATTCGTACAACTGTATTTAAATAGGAAAACGTGGAGGTGTTTGGTCGCTTCTAACTTGATCTCTGTTTGGTACCATAGTGAATGAACTGGGCTTAGTGGGCTAGTAAGCTAAGTTCTATCAAAATGTCACCGCGCGTCAGAGTGATTAAGTGCACGCAATTAATTAAGGGAATTACATAGTTTAATATGAAAAAGCATTGGAGTATCCCTTTAATGCAGACTTTCAGGACTTGCTTTCATGCAAAATAGAAATGCTTGCGTGGATTAGTAACATTTACAGATAAGGATATAACCTGTAAAATGAACATTTTGTACATGACAGGGTATGTTCAACGCTAATGCATTAACTTGAAAATTCTCATGTTTGGGCAGCTTGGATCATGCTCACTCTGTTCACTCACTATTTTTAGATGCATTTTGTCCATAGAAATGCGTTATTCAGTACTGTAATTTGGTGCGACTAGTGACATTTTCCATGCAATGAGGGCAGACCCGACTAATTGAGAAAGGTAATCGTTCTTGATATTACAATTTTTATCAGTTAATTGTTGCAGCCCTAATCATAATATACATTTTTCTTTATTTCAGTTTGTGCTGATGCATAAAGATCATGATTGCCATTGCTCATTTTTGAAGTTTTGACTGTCAGGTGTTTAGATTCACTTTTTTGACTGCAAATTAAGCATTGAGAATGCATTACAGAACTATGTATCTGGTTCCAAAAATGGTACATTTAAAAAAAACACAGCTTGAAATGCATTAAGAGCCGGGTCAATTTGAAATGAGTGAGAATACAGTAGATTGGATGTCTGAAAACAGCTTCTCATTGAAAATTCTCATTGATCAGCGGTTGCCTATATCAAAGGTTTTCAGCAAATGTTACAATATTCTCTAGGAGTCTAGGTGCTCATTATCTATGTTAGGAACCTGTGCTTCCTCTTCTTGCGTTTTCTTCTACCATGCAAGGTATACCCTGTGTTTCTGACCCCTCCCATAAAAGCTCTGATGTTGTCAGGGTCACAATTAGCTCAATTGGATAAGCCTCTTTGCAAAGGAGCAGTCTCAAGAGAGCTCCCCAGAGCCTTTCCTCCATCTGTAGAGGTAGAGAGAGGGGGTCCCAGCCGCTTTGCAGTGGAGGGCGCTTGTAGAGGGTCACTTCCATGTCAAAGTCAGAAAGTAAAATTTCACCAGTGCATATGTCATAGCCACATCTCCACCACATCTACTTAATGCACTCAAGAGACTACAGTGGAGCAGAGTTTTAAAGAATATAGGACACATGGTGACCCAAAGAGACACTTGCTTTTACATTCAACCATGCTCATTCTTCATCGCTCTGTTTCAGTCTGCTATCTAATAGCAAGTTTACTCTACCCCAACAAGCACCAACAAACTTCAGATCCCAACAGTTGATTGGTTTAGTTCGATAATTGTGATAACCACTTTGGTGTTTCTTGAGGTAGTGACTGTTTCCCAAAATTCTTCATCCAACAGCCAACTTTTTCTAGAGTTACCTCAAATCTAGCAGACACCTAATAGCTCGTTCTGACCTCGTAAGTGTGGCACACCTCTTGACTGCAGACATGAAGGAGCTTGATCTCCGACAAGATTATCCCTCATTGGGCGCCATTGGACATACGTCAATCAGTCGACCTGATTGGTTCAAAGTATTCAATTCCCTCCCCACCTGCGAAAAGAGAAAAGGATTTGGTCAAAGTAGCAAACTGGTGGAGGCGCATGCCGAGACGCTACGCTGTGTGAAGCCAGGGAAAATGGTGGTAAGTTGATATTTCACTGAACCGTCAACGCTTAGAAGGGTGACAACTTTGCTGCTGTGTGCTTTGGAGTATTTCTCAGTCTCAAATGGGCGGCGACTTCTTACTAACTTGTTTGTACTCTCCGTAACTGTAACTTCCATGTAAAACCAACAACTGGAAGGACGGAAAACCGAAAGGAGTGGAATAGGACTGTTGGTTTGGTGCAGGTGATTGAGGGCCATACTTGCTACCAAGCAGGCAAGAGTGAGCTGTATAGGGGTTCACAGAGTCAGAGATCAGCCCGGCAAACTCTGGGAAAGAGTCTGTAGAGATGCAGGGACTATGTAGGGCAGGGTGTTTGAGCTGGCTTACAAGAATAACAGTAAGCTCATTATTCTAAGGCATGAACGCCATTTCAGTGGAAGGAGAGAGAGAGAGAGAGAGAGAGAGAGAGAGAGAGAGAGAGAGAGAGAGAGAGAGAGAGAGAGAGAGAGAGAGAGAGAGAGAGAGAGAGAGAGAGAGAGAGAGAGAGGGAGAGAGAGAGAGAGAGAGAGAGAGAGAGGAGGGGGGGATCTATACAGTGAGGGGCAATTAAAAATTGCAAACTTTGGGGTGTGACATCTTTCTTGAAGGGGATGTGCCAATTCTTTAAGTACTGACCCATGTGTGACTTGAAGAGCTGCTGTTGAGTTCTGGTCATTGTCCCGGTGGATGTGGTCGAGTAAATCAGCTTTGCAGAACTTTAACTTGCCAAGGTTTGGAAGAGGTGGTGAAGCAAAGACGGATTATCAACAATATATTGCGACTACACAGAAAATATTCTTTTTTTCCTGAAGACACCCGGGACGGTCTACAGATGATGCAAAAAATGTCGAATGCTTCTGGTTTGTGAGGCATGGTGTATGTTAAAGCAGAAGTAATGTCTACTGAAGTAAGCTTTTACAATGCTCATTCTTTTCATGGTAGAATACAGATACCACTGTTTGTTGGGAGGGATAATGGGAGCAGGATGATGCAGTGTTGGTGACAGCAATCAGACTTCTGCAATATTAAAGTTCCTATGCTGTTTGGTAGGATAGGTTTTTTTTTTTTTGTTTCCTTTTTTCTCCCATTCATTATAGTGCTGTTGTAATATTGCACCGAATTTGACTGTTAAAGTTATGGATGCGTAATGGCCATATTTTTCATCTTTAAACTACAGCTTGGTTTCTTAATCAAAGATACTGTTCCTTCTGTACTGATGGTATAGTCACAGGTAAATAACTTTTTGTACATTTTAAGTGAACCCTATAGTGTGATGGTTTACATAATCCAGTCCAGTTTTGTTTTGTACTGATAAGAAGGTATCAGTACAATATTGCTGCATCGCAATCTCATCTATTTGCTAACCCATGTAACCAGTTGCAAGTCAGGAGAAGTATTGTCAGATTACAATAAGTCTCCTAGGCATACTGACTGTTGAAATGTTAGAGATGGAAAACTTTACTTTTAAATCTAATGCTTTATTCTATTAAAATGACTTATGTTACAATGGAAATGCAAGGAGAAATATCCCATAATCAAAATTAAACATCACATCAAAATAGTATGAATTTTATGGTAGATTTATGGTAGTACATTTTACAACAGCAAAGAGCAATATCAAACCAATGTGTCTTTTGAATGTTATTTAAGCACTAGATTTGAATGTTTGTGTGTAACCACTGAACCAGATATAGATTTCTTAACTAAAATCTAAAACGCTGCTGTGTAGATGGCAGTCAGGTCATTTAATATGAAAACTAATGGTCAAATGTTGAGCTTAGAAGTTGATATCAGCTGTATTTTTGTTCTTTTTGCCAAGTTATTGTTTTGGTGTTTTGTAGTTTTGGTGGTGGTGGATTTTATATAACACTGTAAATGCTGGCTTTTATGTAACACTATACAGCTTTAAAATATCTGCATTTGTTGTTTCTTTCCATTTCCCTTTTTGAATAGGTAAATGTAAAAAGTAATAATAATTACTAATATGTTCATTTAAAGGGATAATTGATCCAAAAATGAAAGTTCTGTCATCATTTAGCCACCCTCATGTTGTTCTAGTCCTGCGTGTGTGAATTCTTCTGTGGTGAGAATTGTGTGAAATCTTCTGTGGAATGTAAAAGAGACTTTTTAAAGAATGCACTGGTAATATTTTCATTGTGATTACAATGAAAGGGGATCATGAACGTCCAGTTAAGGTAGTTCGTATGATTTGTACATTATATTCCAAATCATAAATATCTTTGTATTAGCACAGACCCAAGATTTCATTGATAATATTCAAATCCATTGAGTTCTTAACCACTGCAACCAAATCAATGGGCCCTACTTTAACGATCTAAGCGCATGGTCTAAAGCGCACAGCACAAGTGCACTTTAGGCCATGTCCGAATCCACTTTTGCGAGTTTAATGATGGGAAAAATGGTCGGCGTGGTCTTAAAGAGTTATTCTAAGTCTCTTAATGAGTCATGAGTGTGTTTTGGGCGTAATGTGCAATAAACCAATCAGAGTCCCATATTCCATTACCTTTAAAAGCCAGTTGCGCTCGTGCCATAACGGATTCGCTATTTCCATGACGGAATTTGCAAGTGTAAAAACTGAACGCTTCTCAAGCAAGGAAACGGATCTGCTCGTCCAGTGACACCTGCTTGCACATCATTACTTTGCCGTAATTCTGATAAATGCAATGACAATGTAGGCATTTTTATATTTATGTGCACATTAATAAAATTGTACATTTAAATCCTTTAATTTTTTATATTTAAACATTTTGTGTGCTGCTGCGCGACCCTGTGTGTGTAATAAGCAGAGTGAATGCACGTTATGGACCCACCTATAGGCGCATGTTCCTAACACGCTCTTTAAATAAAATAAAATATTGCGCCATTGACTTTAAACCAGGTTTTTGTTGGTCAATGGCGCAATCTATTTCAGATGCCTCAAAATAGCAACACGCCAACCATGCGCCTGAGCACACCAGCACGGTTTCACGATTTCAGACCAGCACACCCATGGGCAGGCTGAAACTAACAAAAAACACATTGCACCAGGTTTATGATAGGGCCCATTCAGTCAGAGAGTTTAACTCTTGAATTTATCAGTCCAATTCATTAATAAATTAATTGTGATTTATTTTTGTGAACTAGGGATGGGCGGTCGATACTGCAAATGTTTGTGCCAAAACACCCCTGACATATTTAGCTGTCACATGAACTGCGAGAAGCGGACATAAACCCACTTACTTACTTACGCACACGCAACATACGCACACGCAACGGTGGACATATTTTTATTTAATTTAGCTCATATTTGCTTTTGTGTAGATGTTATTTAACTTTTTAAAATGAACATTATTTAAAAAATAGTATCAGTATTAGTATTTGTATCGGTATTGTTAAAATTGTAACAAAATGTAGGCATTGTATCAAATTTAAAAAGTTTGGTATCGCCCATCCCTTTCATGATCCTGATAAACTGATTCAGTGAAAAGATCCTATTCAGAAGAACGATCAGTTTACAATTAAGGCATTGTGATTTTAATCACAAATGTCCTTTTTGAAACATGAAATTTCAGTCCCCATTCATTGCAATTGCTAGAAACAAAAATGGCTTGTACATTCTTCTCTTTTTGTGTTTCACAAAAGAAAGAAGGTTGTACAGTTGTGGATTGACATGAGGGTGAGAGAACGATGGCAGAATGATCATTTTTGTTGAACTGTTCCTTTAAAAGAGCTGTAAGAGTGTGAAAGTGTGCGAGTAAATGAATGTTTTATATCTGACTATATAAGTTCATTCTTGTTTACACAAGTGTGTGTGTGTGTGTGTATCACTGTGCTGTCCTCAGGAGATATGGATGGTCACTGGTGGGACCATGCGTCTTGGCATAGCGAGGCCTCCTCAATGTCTATGGTGAGGCTTCTGACCCTCTCGACCCATTTCCCCTCGTTTAATTCACCTCTGCATGTTTTGTTTCTCCTCCTTTTTTTATATCATCCATAACTTTTAGGCAACATTCAAAGGGGAAAAAGAAAAACAAATGAGCAAGCATATTTTTTGGACGCCAGTTATGCCCTGTCTGAGAGGCAAAAGACAGTGGTGCAATTTTGGGAGCGCTCCCACGACGAAGACGTGGAGTGGTGCGAGCCGCAGGTCAAAGATTCAGGGGTTGACACGTGCAGTAGCACCACGCTAAACGAGGAGCATAGCCATAGCGACAAGGTACTTAGACGACTTCCCGCCGCTTGACTCTCGCCTTCTGTGACTGACCTGCTCGAACCGCTCACTGTCTGTTTCTGCCCCTAGAGGGTTTTCTACTCTAATCGTGCCTCCTGATTCGAGAAGAGAGGAGAACCCTCTTGTTTGCTTGGCTCCACTGTCTTCTGGCTGCAAAGTCGTAGCGCATCCTAACACACAGAAAGATTAATGACAAACTTCCTGGCACTGTTTGCTCCATATGCTGCATGCTTCTCGATGCGGACAGACGCTCCATTCTTATTGCAAACCTGTTTTCCTCACTTGGTCACGTTACCTTCTCACACTGTTCCCTCCTTTGGGATTTCCTGACATGATTTTTTCCACACAATCCTTCAGTCTCAGCTTAAACACAGGGATAGACTAGTGTGGGAATCAATCTTGCACTAAGCAGTTGTTTTTCTTTTCCCCTTTTCACTGTCTCATCCTTCATGCTGCCCTTTCCTTTCCTGTTCTGCCTTTTGTTTTTGTTCGTTCCCCACGTCTTTCACAACAGTGAATAGAAGTAGCTTGCCACATCCATACTGCTTGAGGGTGTGAGAGCAGTTTACTTTGCTTTTGTCTTTGATTAATGGATTGATCTAGATCAGCGCTTCTCAACTGGTTTTGCTTTATTTATTTATTTTTTTACGCTATGTCTGAACCATATGTGATGTGATCGAAGCAACAAGCATGTAAAGTTGTGCTTTCATCTCAAATTCTAACCACAAGAAGTAATGAGACATTTTATTAAGGGTTTGGTTTTTATTTCAGGTGCGTTGTACTTCATAGTAAAACACAGTAAAGGCTTATTTGTCTAAAATTCCCCTCTAAACATATTGAACATTCAATATCCTGTGACTGTTTCACACACACAATTTGCTTGTCGCTGGACACTAGGGCTGCACAATTAATCGAATTTGTAATCGTGATTACAATTACGGATGACACAATTATGTAATTATTCAAAGCCGCAATTACAAAAAAAAAAGTCCACTTACATTATTTTGTGCTTAAGATGTTAATCTTAAAGGTAGAGTTCACCCAAAAATGAAAATGATCCCATTATTAACTCACCCTGAAGTCATCCTAGGTGTAAACGACATTCTTCTTTCAGACGAACACAATCAGTTATATAAAAAAATGTGCTGGCTCTTCCAAGCTTTATGGTGCGTTCACACCAGTCACGAACGAAGCAATAAGTGCGAGTGATTTACATGATAAGTCAATGCAAAGACGCGACTAGACATTCTACGGCGCGAATTGCTCAAATGAGGCAGTGCGACTGACGCGATTCACGCGAATGACACGGTGCGAATGACGCGAATTGACCGTGTGAAATGAAATCTGAACTTTGGCGGATATTCATGCCGTGTTAACCAATCAAGAGCCTGCTTGCTGCTGTCACATGGTGAAGTGATGGATGGGAAACCCAGAGGGCAGAGTAATTTAAAAATACTAATGTTATTGTGTTATTGTGTTATTGTTATTGTGAGTTTTTCAGGCGAGAATGTAGTTGTTTAAAGCTCAAATCTGTGGTGTTTTCATTAAGAGAGCACCTATTTGAAAATGTTATCTGGCGTTTTCGGAGTTAACAGCGCTCATTAACCCCGACCAGAGCAGCCTTAACTCGGCCAGTCCTTTTGACGACTACCGCTCCCTGGTAGAAGCCCCTCCAATGATGTGAATTTGCGTCTGTTGTGTAGTGAATGTCACACGCGAATGGAGCGAATTTTAAGCGCAAATGAAGCGAATGGATTCAAAATGTTCAAGCCTCCAACTTTGTGCGAATAGCACAATTTATTTGTTTCATTCGCGTCTAGTGTGAACGGCCCATTATAATGGCAGTGAATGATGTTCCGGTTTTGAAGTCCATAAATTGCCTCAGTCCATCATATAACGTACTCCACACGATTCTGGGGGGTTAATAAAGGCCTTCTGAAGTGAATCGATGCATTTGTGTAAGAAAAATATCCATATTAAAAGCTTTATAAAGTAAAGTTCCGGCTGGTCACCTTCCGTATTCAACTAATGGAAAAGGTGTCGAAAGTGCCTCTACAGTTCATAATGCTTACGCTAACAGTTACAATTTTTAAAAGGTTAGTTCACCCAAAAATTAAATGTATGTCATTAATGACTCACCCTAATGTTGTTCCACACCCGTAAGACCTCCGTTTATCTTCAGAACACAGTTTAAGATATTTTATGTTTAGTCCGACAGAGTATCTTAGTGTATGCACACTATACTGTCCATGTCCAAAAAAAGAAAAAAAAACATCATCAAAGTAGTCCATCTGTGACATCAGTTAGTTAATTAGAATCTCTTGAAGCATCGAAAATACATTTTGGTCCAAAAATAACAAAAACTACGACTTTATTCAGCATTGTCTTCTCTTCCGTGTTTGTTTTCAAACCTCAAATAAAGATTCAAATGGTCATGAATCAGCGTATTGATTCATGATTTGGATCGCGAGTCAAACTGCCAAACTGCTGAAATCACGTGACTTTTTATTCCCTTTCTGGACATGGACAGTATAGTGTGCATACACTTAGATACGCTCTTGGACTAAATATAAAAAAATGTAAACTGTGTTCCGAAGATGTACAGAGGTCTTACGGGTGTGGAACGACATTAGGGTGAGTCATTAATGACATTTTTGGGTGAACTAACCCTTTAATATAACTCTGATTGTATTCGTCTGAAAGAAGAATGTCATATACACCTAGCAGGACTTGAGGGTGAGTAAATCATGGGTTTTAAATAATGTCCCATTGTTTTAATTTTAGTTTTAGCATAACATTATAATACCATGCATATTTTTTTATTTATTTAAAGAAACCAAACCAATATATATGTGACTTTTGAGGATTAATGCTATAGAAAATCAATATAAGTTTTTCAGGAAGAGTGTTTTCAGCTTGTTTATTTTGATATAACAGTATGTTATGCAGTCGCTTCAAATAATGGCAGAAAGCTGTTCAAAACATGCAAATTATGATAATCGTAATTAATAATCCCAATTTCAATTTCAAGAGAAAATTTTTAAATTAGGATTTTTGTGCAGCCCTACTGGACGCTTTTGTAACACACTTATCTGATAACAACCTATCTATCTAAGAATCTGTCTAAATTGTACATTTACCAAGTGAGGGACGAATTTATGCTAAAAGTTGCACAAACTATAATGTTTTACTGAATGTCAATATGTTGATTTCTTCCCTCTTTTAAAACTTTATTTAAAATTTTATTATTTGCATTGAAAAGGGGCTGTCTACATCCCATACTACAAACCATGCCCAATACACGTTTCTCTTTAAAAATGTTTTTAATAAATCTGATAGTTCAGCACCTTGATTATGATTGGCTGAGTCATATTTTAAGATGTAAAATGCTTTATAAACATTACATCAATATTACTGCACAACTCTGCTTCGCGTTGTGCCTATAGCTGTTCTAAAATCACTGTAAACCACGGCCTATTGCTTTAATCTATTAATATCTGCCCTATCAGAACAGTGTTGTGATCCACCAGTTGAGAACTGCTGATTTATTTCACTACTGTGATTTGCTGTCCACAGCATTGTGTGCTTGATACCTCTCACCCTTCCCTGTCTATTGTGTCTGTACTTGATGAACGCACAAACCGACCCCTACAGGGTATAAAATTATTTGAAGACAATTACATTCATGCTGTTAGCAAATGCCAAGATCCTGTCATCATTTACTCTCCCTTATGTCGTTCCAGACCTGTGACTTTTTTCTTCTGTGGAACACAATAGAAGATGTACTGCAGGATGTTTAAAGTGCTCATATTCATAATGGGGACTGAGGCTGTCAGGCTCAAACAATGGCAAAAACATGTACTGTTCCAAAAAATGGTCTATACAAATCATGTTACATTTCCCAAGTTTTGTGAAGCCATACAATAGCTTTGAGTGAGGAACAAGTCCCTCATTTCTTACAAAGTCTGTAAAAATAATGTAAATGTTGTTAATCACCGATCCTTGTCTCCTTCATATCAGCTCTTAAGTCTCATTCAATTCAAATATGGTGCAACATTTAACACCAACGTCAAGATATTTTACAAAACAATTATATTAAATATAATTTGCCAAATTTGGCACCACATTTCTTAATGGACCATATGAATTAAACATAAGTCTATATTACATTTGAAAACTGCAGAGAATGGAAACTTTTTCAGGCTTTTCGTTACCATATTGGTTTACGACATCAGCAAAAGAAAATGATGACACGATTTTCAATTTTGTGTGACTTATTTCTTTAAATATTGCAAATGTTATGGTATTTATTTCCACCTGGATTTGGCCTTCCCAAAGTGAAAAGCTTCCCATACCCACATACAGTGGTCTAAATACAACATTTTGGGTGTAATTTTACAGGAAACGTTACATAGAACACTGCTAAAAAAGATAAACATTTAAGTTTATGTTGTCTGAGCTGTAATAAAGCAACCTTCTCCCCCCAAAAGGTGCTTTTTTTATTTTTATTATAATTTCATTTTTGAAAGTGTATATCACAGGCCCTGTGTGCTCTAGCACTGAACATTTGAAACACTGGAAAAAATAATATTTTGTGATGCGCCTCTTTTTTGGGGGTGTATTACAGCTCAGAGAACATATATTTAAATGTTTATCACTTTTAGCAGTGTTTATGTAACTTTAAAGTGTTTCCTGTAAAATGACACAAACAATGTGTATTTATACCACTATATGTGGGTATGGGAAGCTTTTCACTTTGGGAAGGCCAAATCCAGGTGCAAATCCCCAAAAATGGTCCCAGAGCTAAGGAGGTTAAAGTGAATATATATATATATATATATATATATATATATATATATATATATATATATATATATATATATATATATATATATATATATATATATATATATATATATATATATAGATATATATATATATATATAGATATATATATATATATATATAGATATATAGATTTTTTTTCAGATTTTTTGATTACAAAAGTAAAACTGGCTGTGAATCAATTTAATTTTTACTTTAAATATAAATGCCTTATTTCGTAACACCTTGGGATGGTTTGTGTCTTCACAGCAAAATAATTCAGACTCCTCCTCTAATTTCCTTGAGCCTGTGTGTGTGTGTGTGTGTGTGTGTGTGTGTGTGTGTGTGTGTGTGTAATGTGCAGTGTGGATGCTTGTATAAAAATCAAAGGTGTATTGTCACTTTGACCCCATAGCACCCGGTGACATGGCAACCATCCAAAGATGGAGAGCGCCTAATAGGGCGGATAGTGCTAAACAAGCGGATGAAAGATGGCACGGTGCCCAGAGACACGGGGGCACTGCTGGGCCTCAAGGTAAGAGATGTCTAAACACCATGAGAGTTCACTTGTTAAAACTTGTGCTAATAACATTAGATCACAAGAGAACTTAAACAAATACTTGAACAGTTTCATACACAATACTTTCACTAGCAGGTTTCACTTTCTCTTAATGATTTGAATCTTGACCTTTGCCACAATATTGTAGACTGAATTTGGCTTGAGTTCTTGTATTTTAAATTGGTTACTGATGGTCAATTACACTTAAAAGAGTACCCATTCCCACAAAGGGCACAATTTATGCTGATATAGTGCTTGAGTTACAGAAAGTTTGCTGTCTTTCAGACATTATCTGGGTACATTTCTGTGAATAGGGAGCAATTTTCCCTGGACAAACTGTTCAGAATTAATTTTGTGAGTGTGTTTCCGTAGTTCCTTTAGTGAATGAGGTGTTAAAATGATACAGAAAATACATGCAAACAAGCAACTATCAGTTTATTATAGGCTTATTCATTTCAGATAATTCCAGGCTGCTATGGTCGCACAGGTTGTTTACACATTTAACTCGTGGCCATGAGAAACAGATGTCGTCCCTTCCACGAGAAAAATATATTGTTCACTCAACATATGATCTCGAGGCAGGGACTTTACATCGCACTACCATGACATAATGATGTCGTTACCTCGACAAAATGATCTTGAGGCCACAACGAGTTTATATGTCATGGCCACGACAAAACTAAGGGAACCGGACATGTTTCCTCCCAATCACAGTACCTTTCAGACCATTTGTACTGAAAAAATGGTGATTGCATGTAAAACATATTTTAAATAAATTGCATTGCCTTTTGTCTGTGTTGCAGGTTGTGGGAGGGAAGATGACAGAGTCTGGCAGACTTTGTGCTTTCATCACGAAGGTGAAGAGAGGAAGTCTAGCAGACACTGTCGGCCATCTCCGACCAGGTGAGCACTTCTGTTCAGACGAACAATTAAACATTTCTTACAATACTTTGGCAATTTTTTCTATTACCATGCTGTATACTGTGCAAAGTGTAACGTACATTTGCTCTGAAACTATGTTTCTCACTAAAGTCAGAGCTGCTGCTTCTACAATCCTGCTGATCCTGCTGGACGATAGAAAATGTCTATCGTTTTATATAAGGCTCTATCGCTTACGCCACGATAAGGCGTTTATGGCAGAATTTTACGTCAAGACGCACCTCACGCCACGGCATGCCCATGCAATACATAAACAAACATGGAGGAAGACGGTAGTAGACGCGGTTCAGACCAGGGTAATTCTCAGAGTAATTATGCCAGAATAGTGGCATAAGCGCTCAAAACAAACTTCA
This sequence comes from Pseudorasbora parva, assembly GCF_024679245.1. Classification (NCBI taxonomy): domain Eukaryota; kingdom Metazoa; phylum Chordata; class Actinopteri; order Cypriniformes; family Gobionidae; genus Pseudorasbora; species Pseudorasbora parva. The sequence continues at coordinate 20,144,748 of NC_090190.1, forward strand.
GACACAGACGCTGCAACGGGCTTTTACACGTGGCACACCATATAGCCATATATTGAAATATTTTAATGGCAGGTGTAGGGATGGCGAAAACTAAACATTTTCTTGACCCACCACCGAGCCTCATTAGCCGGTTGAAACCGGTTAACCGATTAGTTTAAAATATGCTGCGCTATTTGAAATAACAGCCGCGAGCCGCGCTCCCTCTGTCTCTCTCTCTCGCTCTCTCACTCACACACACACGCGCTGCCGCCTCCCTTCCACTCACGTCACTTTTTTAAAATCCCCCACAGCGCGAAACGCTGTTTCGTTTTCGTGTGTTTCGTTGCCTCTTCTTGACGGATCGCTTCCTGTTCTCCTGAGTTGTAAGTCGCTTTGGATAAAAGCGTCTGCTAAATGCATAAATGTAAATGTAAATGTAAATGAAACACGAGTCCCGCAAACGCGCCGCAGAGGAGCTTGTTTGTAATCAGAGGATAAATGGCTCCTTAGTTTCGAAATGGTTTGGGTACAAGGTGATCGCGTTGAAAATAAAGGCGTTTGTACAGCGTTAGAAGCTCATTTGAATCATTGCCGCTAGTGATTGTAAGTTCGGTTCTTTTCCGCGAACCGGTTCTTTCGGACAGTTCGTATCAATAATCCGGTTAAAAAAACCGGATCACCGGTTCTTTTACGTCTTTACATAATGACGTCATTTCTATCATCCCGGCGGATGAAAATACATTCAAACACATCCATATAAAGTATTTGTAATCAAAACTAAGTGTAGTAATAATTATTATTGACATCATCATCATCTTGGATACATTTTTTCATTTATGTTTTGCAACAGCACTCAATACAGTTCACCAAATCAAACTGAATCGATTGTTACATCTACTTCAAGATATTAGTTTTATTTCTAGTTTGAGAGACTGTCACTGTCACTGTCGTGCAAACACTGATGTTTTACATGGATTAAATAAACTTACATTGACATAATACTTACACAAATCCTCAGTTCACCCGTGCTCATGTATCAGCATCAGCTGTCCCAGTCCGAGAGAAACAGTTCGGTTACGACCCTCTCACGCATGCTCAGTACCTCAGCTCACCGGTTCTCAGAATCGAACGTGTCCGATAGAAACGGTTCTCGATTCTGTACCAGTGATCCGTTGCAACCGGTCGATCTGACTCGAGAACCACTGTATCAGTGTGTGTGTGTGCTGAGCATAGGGTGCTGAGCTGCGAACTGCTGCAAGCTGAATAGTCTCTATCAAACCTACTGTTTTGATTACATTTTAAAATGTGTATCGATTTAGAAATTAAATAAGATAAAAGCTGATCCTGAAAATATCATGCATTATTGATAAAACAAATAAATGTTTAATTTGACCGTTTTACAATCCATTGTTTCCAAACTTTAAAGTAATACAGTGATGAGACGGCTTTGTTATGATGTTTCCAAACTTTAAAATAATACAGTGATGAGACAGCTTTTTTATGATGTTTCCAAACGTGATTAGTTTTATACACTTAACCTGTATTTCGTTCCTCTGAACAAATAACACGCATGCGCAGCTCATCGGCTCTCAGTATCGAACGTGTCCGACAGAAAAGTTTTTTGATTCTGTGCTGATCCGAGGATCCGAGAACCGCTATGTTCGGTTACACGCGCATGCTCAGTATCAGCGGCTCGTGAGTTCATCAGATCTCTCAGCAAAACATGTCTCACTTCAGCTAACGATTGGAGTTACAACATCTACTTCAAGATATTAGATTATTTCTAGTTTGAGAGACTGTCACTCATGTCAGAAAGTTAATAACTACAGTAGTTTGTGGGATCATCAGCCCTGATTTGAGACGCGAACCGTTTAGAACGATTCAGTTCGATTTGGTGAACTGGTTCGACCGGTTCACTATAAAGATCCGGTTAAAAAGAACGATTCGTTCGCGAACCGGACATCACTAATTGCCGCGGCTCATTTAAGAAAATGACAGCTCTGAAGAGACGCCGCTTTAGTTCGAGGTAGTGCTAACAATAATAAAGAAAGACGATCAACACCTTATGTGTTACCACTGAAATTAAGATGTAATATATTTCCAAATGTAAGCCCATCTTAAGCGAAATGCACGCTTCATACTGTCGTCTGCCCTGGCTCTAACCTCGAGTGTTTACTTTTTGCAAACCTTGTGAGCGCGCAAACCCAAACGCTGTGACCTCGCGCCAAATGTTTTTATTGGTTTATTAAGTACAAACAGGCGAGTTATGAAAAATTGAGTGCGAGGGATATGTTCAATCACACAAAAAGATTTTGGAATGAGACGGCCAACTGTAGTAGCGTTTAGTCCACTGTCTATAATAGCCTAATTTAGAGATCACTTTTTTACTTATTTTAACCGACAACTTTGATCGGTTAACGTTGATACGGTCAGCCATCGGTCAAACAGTCATCGGTTAACATCCCTAGGCAGGTGTTAACTTTACCAACAGTCTTGCTTTAAAAAAAGGTTCTAAATAAAATAAAAATGTAGTCCATACTACCTTTATTTGTTTTGTATATCATTTCAAACTGCATTTCCACATTGCAATTTTGTATAGACTATTCATAAACTGAATTAACAGAAAAATTGCTTTATCGTTATGTATATCGTTATCGGGATATCAAATGAGCTATATCGGGATATGAAATTTTGGCCATATCGCCCAGCCCTAATATATATAGTTAGTTAGTTCACCAAAGAAAAAGAAAAGAAAAGAAAACCCTGTCACCCTCATAGGGATTACTTACAACAATGCCTTTATGAAATTGAGGAGATTGTTTTGTTGAAATATACGGTGACACATAGCATCCACATACATATTAGTTTTCCCCTCAATTATGTCGTAATAATGAGATGTGTTGTTTTAACGACATCTTTTCTCGGAATAATGTGATGTTATGTCGTTAAAACAACATATATTTTCTTCTAATAAGGACATATGTTTTATAGTGATGTGTACAAAATATGCCTTTATACACATAAGAGAATTTATATAGTTTATCCAATGTGCCTATGTCACACATCCATGTTTAAAAAGCAGAAGCAAGCTCAGCGTAAAATAGGCTCTTCCACTGTTTGTGTCAATGGCAGTGCCCATAGCACAAAATTGTTGTAATTTATTGATGCAGCCTACAGTTCATAACAGATAGCCATCATCTAAATAAAAATTTCACAAATTTTTTGGGGCCATGGACCGCTCATGATTCGCCTCAGTGGCCTAACTTTAACCTAGTAATGAAAGACCCCGATGCAGCCACAAATATCATAACTATCTATAGGCCTAGTGTAATTAAGACATATATTAAATAAATATTTTAAAATTTGATTAAAAATAGAAAGACGCTATAGTTTCAGCCTTACTCTAGGCTGAAACTATAGGCTACGGAAAGGCACAGGCAGTTAGTTGATGAAACATTGATCAAAATTAAAATATAATTTATACAAAATGAAATTCACTTTAAAGAAAGGCTTTCTACAAAACAAAACTCAATGAAGTGTTTAAAATCATGTGTGACCCAACTTCATGTCTCCAGACATATTTCACATCTTATGATGTAGCCTATCTTACTCATGCTGCTCACTTTTCATAATCAACATATGATATAATTTTTTAAAAAAAAATACAGTAGGCTAATATTTAAAAATAGCCTAATTATAAAACTAAATAGGCTACGTTTTAACCCTCTGTTCGACGAAGGTGGCGGCAATTTTTTTCCTTTTATGACAGAGGAAACAACTTACAATATTTTTTAGCCATACAGATAAGTGCAAGACATCATTATAAACTATAAAACGGTCTACTTTTATTTGTGTACACTCACAATAATAAAAAAATGCTGTGGATTCAGGGAACAGATTATTTTTTATGCACTCCACTTCAAACTAGTGTTGTCAAAAGTACCGACCACGATACCAATTCGGTACTGAAAAGTTAAAAATGTGACGCTTCGCGTGTCGTTGAGCTGGAATTGTAAACACTTCTGAATGACCATTGTGCTCACACGCTCATCGGAGGAGTCTGTGATTGGCTAAAATGATGGGAGCATGTTTGAAAGTGTTTTAAAAACGGGAGCGGGATCGTTTTAAAGCACAAGCAGGCGTCGATCAGCGGACCGGTAGGCTGATAGGTGCCTGCATTCAAACGCTCGCGTGTTTATCGGTGTACGTGCTCTGTGAAAAGTGTCATTGATGTATATTTACAACACGTTTTTGAAGCGCTGGTCATTGTAGCCAATCACAGACATGTTTGGTGAGTGTGTGAGCACAATGGCCAGTCAGAGGTGTTTACGATTCTGCTCAATAGCGCACACAGCGTTACATTTTTTACTAACAACTTTTTCAGTATCATCTTTGTATCATGGTCAGTAATTTTGACAACAATACTCCAAACGCTGTCTTCACTTAAAACATTTATTTTGTTTATTAAACAAGTTTTTCATTTCAAAAGCAGTTCAAATTTCCAACAAATGAAATTCCAAGCCAAAATAACAATGTGGTTAAAAAAAACCTTTGAGTTACAACCATGCAAATGCAAACATTTTGCCCTTCTCCCTTTTTTGCTCATGTGAATTTTGTTTTACAACCAGGACATGAGCCATACAAAGCATTGTTACCAAAATAAATAGTTTAGCATCCAAATGCGAACATAGAAACATTTGGATTTGTGCAGAATGAGACAGGAGCAACTCTGGTTTCAGTTCCGCTTTAAATAAGCTGGCCTAATTCGTTTAGGCTTTAAAATAAATATTGCTTGAAGGCTAATGAATGGCACTATAATTTATTGTTTGTTTTACATTTATATTTTTCATTCTTGTTCCGAATTTCATTACCTTTAAAGAATTTTTGTGGAAATAGCATAAAATACATGTTGACGATGTTAGTTTTTACCAGTATTTTTAATAAAATGCGACTAACACACCAGTGCGATTTACCTGAGTTTTTCTCTATAAACAACTTAATTTTTACCCAGTGCATACTCAGGTACGACTCAGTGTGACAAAGGCTGTGTGGCAATGTGGATATAGGCATATTTTGATACACTATACAACATATATTCTTTTCAACAACATTTTCATTTTTAGCCTTTAACTTTCTTAAAAAATTTCGCTTAAACCACTCGGTTCATATGGATTACTTTTACAATGTCTTTATAATGTGTTTTTTTACATGGTCTTCCAATGGAAGTAAATGATTAGAGATTTGTTTTACATTTTTGGGTGAACTTAAACCCTATCCTTTTATCTTAACTTTATAATTCATCCAAAAATATGTTGTTTTAAATGGAGATAATATTCTATGTAATAGACATCCTGTGTTGTGTCCGTCCTTTAGGTGATCAGGTTCTGGAGTGGAACGGGAGAGTCTTGCAGGGAGCCACATTCAAGGAAGTTTACAATATAATTCTAGAATCCAAGCCAGAGCCCCAGGTGGAGCTGGTGGTCTCACGGCCCATTGGGTGAGTTAAAGCGGGTGATGGAGTATTACTCAATATGTCAGTTCAGGGACACAGAGCACATTTTCTCTGACAATGGAGGTTGATGAAGAAGGATAGTCTGTGGTAGCTCAACATATGAATGCTTATATTCACTCACACACACACACTAGCGATATGGACAAAAATAACTATCACGATGTCTTGATTATTTCCCCCGATTTTGTATTCTGTGTGAATTTGAAAGATATTTCCAAAGGAAACCAATTAGAGCTTTATTGAAAAGTTAACACATTGTTAAGACAAATGGCCTAAATAAATTATATATATATATTAGGGCCGGGACTCGATTAAAAAAATTAATCTAATTAATTAGAGGCTTTGTAATTAATTAATCGAAATTAATCGCATTTTAATTGCATATAAATATTTGACCTGAGAACAATGAGAAGTACTTTTTCACATGTATTTTTAGTATACCATTGAATAATGACTGAATACATAAGCTTAATCAACAAAATATTGTTTATTTATTTCAGTCCAGCAGACCAGCCAAATGTTTGCCATTAAGTTTAGCAAAAGCATATTTGTGATATTTGAGGCTCGATGTGCTGCGGTGATACGCAAATTCCTTGTTGTATAGTTTGCACACAACCATACTCTTGTCGACGCTTCCATTCTTTCGTTTTTTAAAACAAAATTTCCCATCCACGGGGCCGAGCAAAGCGGTCTCATCAGCTTCTCAGTTCATGTTCACTCATGCCCTGCGTCTCAATCAGCTCCCTAGTTCACAAGTCAGGGCACTGATCAGGACATAAGTCAATGGGCTGACTCCCTGATCAGTGCCCTGACTACACCGATGGCTTGTTGTTGTCGTGACTCCGGAGCGCTAGTTGGTGTTCCAGTATAATCGGTCCGTTGAAACTCATTAATTGAAAAACGTTCCGCGGTGCAAAAATAAGTGTGGTTAAAATTTTTTTTGCGTAATTAATTAACGCGTTAAAGTCACGTAATTAATTAATCTTAATTAACGCGTTAAAGTCCCGGCCCTAATATATATATATATATATATATATATATATATATATATATATATATATATATAAATATAAATATATATATGCTTAGGTCGCTCTCTCTCTCTCTCATATTGCGGTCTTTGAATTTGAAATGAGCTGCTGAATAAAATGCATCATGAAACTTTTGCTTTCGTTGATGTGAACTCCGTTAAATTAGCTTATATCGCGGGAATTGAAGATCGGATTTATATTCATTCAGGTGTAAGGTATAAGCTGCATGTTGTTGTTTGTATTTTATTTCATTTTATTTATTTTGTTTAGCTCATTTCGTTTGTGAGAGCAGCGAGCAGCATCAGCCTGCCTCAGCTCGTCAAAATTGCCTTTTACTGTGGTGGTAATAGTAGGCTAAATGAACTAACATTGTGATGCTTGAAGTGTTTTAGGCAAGACAAGTCAAGAGTTGATTTGAGAGGCTAAATTGATTAAACATGCGGTTAACTCACTGTCTATCCGCTGCCATAAAGGACAATGTCCATCAGAATGCACCAACTTTGTCGGCCATGGGTTAAAGAAAACATAGCCTATTTAATTAGGCTTGTTTAAAAATTAGCCTATAATATATTTTTTTTAGTTCATATGTTGATATGTTATGCCCTGTTTCGTTCTCTCGCTCAATGTAGGTTGCGCTGCACTCTCATTGGTTTGGATAGCATACTGGGAGGTTGGGGGACAAAAAGTATCGGATAGCATACTGGGAGTTTTTTTTTTTTTTTTTTTGAAAGAAAACAATATGAATTGTTTCTGCCAAACACAGAATTTTCTGTTATTTGTGAGAAAACTCTTCTCGACCAAACACAGAATTTTTGGTGTTTTCACTGTTAGACGCTAGAGGGGCACTATTACGCATCTTCTGAATGAGTACTGAATCTCCTAATCAAAACACATGCGAGGAAGACGGAGTAAAACGCGCGATTGTATGTAAACAGATGCATGTGCAAAATAACATGATCATCAACATAAAACATCATATAAATCATATAAATCTAATGTTACTGAGGGTGCTTTCACATTAGCACTTTTGGTGCGCACCCGGATTCGATTGACGTCAGAGTTCAGTTGATTTGGATGATGTGAACGCGGCCTTCCGAACTTGGGTGCGCACCCACAAACCGTACCCGAGTCCGCTTAAAAAGGTGATCTAAGGTTTGTTTCATGTGAACTCCGGTATGGTTCGCTGCTGATTTGAACGCAATCGTACTAAATCGCGGAAGTGAACCGCTATTAATGACGTAAGATTTGATAAAAATGTGTGTTTTGTGTGTTTCGCTCAATTACCTGACGAGCAGCACTGACATCCTGCAAGCAGAGAGCTGTAGATCTCATCTCTGCTCGTCTTCGGCGTTCTTTAGAGTATTTGCAGTGCATACGTGGCAGATAGACGCAAGTGTCATTACGTACTGAAGCTTTGGTAACAAATCCAACAGTTCAAAAACAAAAATATAAAAGTGACGGGAGCAACGCTATACATTTCACGCTCGTTGTCGTTACTAAGCAACCGGGTAAACAGCTGCTGCCTTGATGACGCAAACAAACCCCGGTTCGGAACCAAATATGAACACAGTCCAGCGGGGGCAGGGGGAGGGGGGAGCAATCGAACTCGGGTTCAGTACAGGCAATCGGACCAAGTGTGAAAGGACCTTGAATGGTACATGATTTTGAAAGCATTAGGAGTGTTGATGGACTAGATCTACACCATCTGTGTTTGATCATCGCTCAAAATCTGATCTGGATGTAGTCTTTGACAAAAACGTGATTTTCTCAGCTTTTTGTTCAAAATATAGCTTTTTTTATGAAACTTACCCATATTCAAGTGTTGATAAAAAAGGAATACATGAAGCTAGAATAAAACACAACAGTTGTTGTTTAAAGGTGTCATGAATTGGCTTTTTTTCTTTTTTTACACTGTTGCCTGAGGTCAACCCAGATGCCCGTGTGGTTTTTACATTCAAAAACATTATAACTAATAAATAATAGGCTATTTTCTACACTAGTTTTGAGGCTTTCTCCTGAGCGCTGGATTTTGATGGGCGTGCCGCACTGGAGACTTGGAAGTAAACGCCCACGGCTAGGATTGGAGAAGATTTGCATATTTAATGAGCTTCAGCTATTGTCATATCTAGCCCCTGTCAGTTCAGTTCACATAAGGGAGGGATTATTTTGAAAGCGGCAACTGCAACTTATCTTTATCAAACAAACACTGAGCGCTGGATTTTGATGGGCGTGCCGCACTGGAGACTTGGAAGTAAACGCCCACGGCTAGGATTGGAGAAAATTTGCATGTTTAATGAGCTTCAGCTATTGTCATATCTAGCCCCTGTCAGTTTAGTTCACATAAGGGAGGGATTATTTTGAAAGCGTCAACTGAAACTTATCTTTATCAAACAAACACATAGGGCTGGACGATATGGCCAAAATTCATATCACGATATTTTTCTTAATTTCGGTCGATACGATATAATTCCGATATCGATATGAATTAAATAAAAGCTTTAGAAAAAACTACTAAGAACTGCCACAAAGGATGTCTGTACCTACAAACTTCTGAAAAATGTATTTGCCAAGTCTATGAATAGTCCTCCTATAAAACTATATAATTTTTTAGAAATAAAACCAGTACAAATAAATGAATGTTCACCTTTTATTTGTATTTAGCCTTTATATGAAAAAGAAATGTGAAATCAACATCAAATAAACATAAGACTCTCACTTTATTAATATTAATATCTTTAAGTTTAAACTATAATATAGGCTGATTATATTATTCTTAATATAGATTAAACAAAAGTGCTTCAGCCAGGATTCAGCCTGATTCAGAATATTCTAGCGGATGGATCTGCTTCAGATGATGGATCTGCTTCACAGCGTACAGTGCTCCTATGCCGCAGACGCAGTTTATTGAGCATTTTCTTTTAAGTTTTAAATTTCAGTGAAGAACAATTCATAGCGCTCTATTTTCCATTTATATACAAAACTATAGCATATATTTAATGCTGCAGTTATTTAATTAAAAATGCGGTAAAAAACGTAATACAGTGAAATATTATTCTGATCTACATCATCTGTTCACTACGTGAATATATAGTAAAGTGTCATTTATTTCTGTGATCAAAGCAGAATTTATCATCATTACTCCAGTCTTCAGTGTCACTCATCATTCTGAATATTAGGATTTGATGCTCAACAAACATTTATGATTATTATCAGTGTTGAAAACAGTTTTGTTGCTCATGATGCTCCTTCATTGCTTTCATATATTGTCGCAATCGTCTGATTGTCGTCGTCACCTTTCAGCTCATAACGATTGTTTTCCTTCAGCTGCAGCTCCAGCGCGACAGTAGTTCTACGAATCCGCTTTTGGGCTTTCTGTGAGAGCTCCCTCCTCATATTTAGATACGAATAAAACGACAGGTCATGCATAGATTATTTTTTGTCTCTGAAATGAAATCTTGATGTATTCACGTTGGTTTCTATGTATACACTTGCCCGTGACCTCAAGAAGCGCGCAATCAACCGAGGTTAGAGCAAGCGGTCTATAGCGTCCCTGTTAACTTGCCCGCCCTCGCTCCAGGTAATGCCGCTTCGAATCCCGCTCGGAGCGGGTCGACTAGGACCGGTGAGACCCAGTAAAAGTGCGGGGGATGAAAATACACTTTATTAAAAGTGCGGGGGACACGCCGAACCACTTCCACCCCACTGAATTAACGTTAGTCTTTCTTCTCTTATCAACTATTTCTTTCTCCTTACTTGTGGAAGTTCGTTCAGTCACATTTGTGTTGCGGTCAGGGAAACTCTTTTTGTAGCTAAAACTTGCCGCGTTGGATCTATCAGCCGACTACTGCTGAGCACTGGCTGCGTTTCTGTGGTGTACGTCATCGCGCAAGTAGCCAATCATGTTCTGCTCTTTCTGACGGCTGCACCCTGAACGTCAGTCAGTGAGGAATGCTGTAATATATTTATCGAAATATCGAAAATGTGTTTAAAAATCATATCACCGTTATTGAAAAAAATTATATCGCGATATATATTGATATTGAATTATTGTCCAGCCCTACAAACACAATGATTTATTTCTCATCCACCCGCGATTGCATTACACGGCCCGCACCCGCACGATCGGTCGATGTAAGCACGAACACACACACGTGCGCGCCCAGATTAAGAAAGAATTTCTGCAGACAGGGCGTACGTTTTGGTAGCCCATCTGGTACAGCCCCGGGACTAGTACTATTACAT